>NC_089223.1:87179455-87482485 GCF_963924675.1 Phocoena phocoena | reverse complement strand
TTATCTGGACTGACAGTCCCCTACTCCCAAAGGAGGGACTCTACACACGTAGTCTTAGCATAAAGCATAAAATAATAAACAGCCTTAGGCCATAAAGAGTTCTATAGCTATTGGCGTCGCTGATTGGAAGATGGGTTTAAAATATTTAATTACATGCTTCTCAGAGCCCTAGGATTTCATACTTTCAGAGTTGCATAATCTCCTGAATTTCTGTTGACATTTTCTTTGAAGGAACTTTGCTTATTTGTCCCATAACTTTTAGTAGATAGTAGAAAAGTTACATTTATTATTACATAGAATTTTATTGGCAAGCTTTCTCTTATCTTAATCTGTTTTCTTTTCGTTCCTTTTGGTTTTGATAGATGACTCAAAAAGACATCACATTTGTTGCTGAATTTCTTACTGAACATTTCAATGAGGTAGGAAATTGGTATTTCTATAGTGCTTCTTAAAAAATAATCACAATAAATGGGGATAATGGTAGGAAGTAATCAAATTTAATCCAATTTAATTGAAGTTCTAAGCAATTATGTATGTTTTTTAGACTATTGAGCTAATTAATGGCAGTACTTATTTATTAAATGTAAAGCATATAAATTGAACTTTTGTTTGTATGTGTGTGTTACTACATATAAAAGAGTAACTGCCACCAACAGCTTTCTTAAACAATAGAGTTTTTGGTTTAAATATATAAGATTTTTTTTCCTCACTGAGTTGACTTAAGAATTAAACTATATTTATTCTTTCTAGGCTCCAGATCTTTATAATCGAAAAGGAAAATATTTTAACGTCGAAAAAGTTGGTCAGGTATGGGCTCTGGATTGAATCTAGTTACTAATTTTTTTATTTTTAAAACTTTAGCAGTGTTAGTCTTTATCATACAAAACTTTTTGAAAGTAATATAATGCCAAATTATATAGTAACCATGCCCTTTGAGTAAAATCACCAAAGAGTAGCTTTAAACTTTTTCGTCTCAGAACCCTTTTACATTCTTAAAATTATTGAAGACTCTGGAGAGCTTTTATGTGTACTCTATCTATCAATAGTAGATATTATTAGGTATTCGAAATTAAACAGAATAAAGAATTATCTCTTAATTAATTAAAAAAGAACCCACTTACCGTTACACATTAATATAAATACTTTTAACGAAAAGTAACTATACTTCACAAAACAAAATTAAGTGAAGAATGGCATTGTTTTATATGTTTGCAAATCTCCTTGATGTCTGGCTTAAGACAAGGCAGCTATGTTCCCATATCTGCTTCTGCATTCGATCTATTGTAATGTGTTGTCTTGGTTAAGAAAGCCTGGTTTCACGCAGGTGTGTAGTTGGAAAGGGTAAAGTATTTTAATAGCTTTTTAGATAACTGTGAATATTCTTTGATACTACACCAGATCCTGACAAGTGGTAGTATCTTAGGTTAGTTTCAATATGGACTCTAAATTGCATCAGTGGACTTTTCATTTTCTGATTCATTAAAATTCATTCATCTACCTTGCACTTTGGATGGATCTTTTACGCTGTGCATGTGATTTTGCCATATCATGTATTGGTCATTTGGAAAATACTGATTCGCTGAATTACAACGATCTTCCATATGCTGACACCTTTCTTCATAAAGTATCCAAAAGTCAGATTTTGTTAATGTCATTACCAATCTCATCAGACAACGTTTAACTACTGTGAGGTTGTCAAGCACATAGTGGCAGATACATGTTTTTCAAAAATTTTAATTTTTGCTTAAATGTTTAAATTTTATCATTGATAATAAATACTGTCAGGTTTTTTTTGTTGTTGTTTTTGTGGTTTTTTTGTGTGTGTGGTACGCGGGCCTCTCACTGTTGTGGCCTCTCCCGTTGCGGAGCACAGGCTCTGGACGCACAGGCTCAGCGGCCATGGCTCACGGGCCCAGCCGCTCCACAGCATGTGGGATCTTCCTGGACCGGGGCACGAACCCGTGTCCCCTGCATCGGCAGTCGGACCCTCAACCACTGTGCCACCAGGGAAGCCCCTGTCAGTTGTTTTGCTTAAAGTGACAGGATCACTTTATTTTCAAGAACATATCTGCCAGATACCCAAGAATGAATAATCATAGTTTGTCTGCCAGTTGTTCTTTTGAGTGAAAATGGAATTCCATTAATAACAAAGAAGTGCCTGGCCTGACTCACAAGTACATTTTCATAAATGCTTTCCCTCATGATAACTGTCATACTTTGGTAGGCAGCAAAAGTGCTTTATTTATACTTCCCAATTCTGTCACTCAGAATATTAAAAAGATTTTGTTGAGATTTAATTTAATCATTTTAATAGCCTCATTAGAGATTAGTGAAACTGTTATGTGGCAAAAAGGAATATAGTGACTGCTAGTATGGTTTGGGGCCACTGCTTTGATTCTTGGTGACGGTGCCAGCAGTTTTCTCCACCTGTGCCTTTGAATATCAGGGCAGATGTCATTACAGTGAAAAGGGCAAATAATATCTTGATACTATTATAAAAATAGTAATGACCTCATGGATCTCTGAAAGCATCTTGAAGACTCTCAGAGCTGCATGGATCACACTTTGAGAACTACTGCCATAGATTAGACTGACAGTTGATACTTTTCAAATTAATTTATAAACTTACATATGTAAGTTTAAAATGTGCTTCCTGAAAATAGAACATGAAATTTAAACTCAATTTATAGTCTCTAAATCTACAGCATTCTAATGTTTGCAGTTCAGTTGCTTGGCATTTAGCAAATTTTGGTCATCTCACAGGATAACGCACTTTCAGAGGACTTGGCAGTAAAACAAAATAAGCAGAATAATGTTAAATATAAACAATTTCAGAGCCTAATGCTTTGGTTTACAAAACTTAAATTTCTAATTCTGTACTTCTAGTACTTGAAAGACGAAGATGATGATCTTGTGTCACCCCCTAACACAGAAGGGAACCAGTGGTATGACTTTCTTCAAAACAGCAGCCACCTTAAAGGTATTTCATGAACCAACATGGATTTTGGCCATGTTTATATTTATTTGAGACCAGTACATCAGCAAGTGTACTTGCTGAATACTTATCTAAGTTCTTTAGATTTATCTTTTGTGTCCATTTTATTTGATTATAGAAACAGTAAAATAATAACAGTATATGGCATTACCATGTTCAAAAACACTGATATTAACTGTGATGTAGTAAGATTGCTTAAGTATTGTCCGTTATAAAAAATATGTATTAAAAAATAGGATATTGGGAAGAAAACTGTTGAGCCCATCAGTCAGAGAAGCCTATTTTGCCACTTCCAATTTATTAGCTTTTAAGAGCATGTAATGCTTTTAACTCCTATAATGATGTGTCACTGCATTCTTCTGAGGTTGTATTTTTTTTTTGTTATGCCTTTCATTCTCTAGGATGTTGATTTGGTAAAACTTTATTTAGCCGACATTACTGGGAATACAACACAAAATAGCAACCATTGAATATGTCGAAACGTCTCCATTTTAGATGAAAAGATTTTTAAAGCATCTGTTTCTTTGCTTTCTCAAAGAATAATCTGACCACAGTTTAGCTATTTCTTAGCTCCTTGGGGTAATAGCCACATACATATATTGCCTCCTTTAATCTTCACAAGGACCTATGAGGTAGGTACTTGTTATCTTCATTTTACTAGTGAGGAAACTGAAGGTTAGAGAAGGCCCCAAGATGATACAAGGTGGTAAGCGATAGAGCTAGGATTCTGCTAACTTGAGAGCCTGAGTTTTCAACTGGACTTAGTAGTGACCTCTGCTCTGTGTGGTTGCTGTGTATCTGAATGAGGGAGTGAGTGGGGGGAGGCAGAGAAATCTCAGGCCCAGAACTTTGCTTACTGCTGTTTTGATTTAACCCTACAAGCCCAAATTCTTTTTCAGAGCAGGGCGTATTTTACATTGTTTGAGAGTCTTAAGATCAATTGAGAGAGATGTATTGACGTAAGTTAGCTATTGAATAGAGGGAAAAAAATAAAAGTACCGCTGACTCAGCTCATTTACCGTATTTAATCAGGATGTCCAAGGAGTAAGGAAGGATGCCTGGGGAGGGCTGATGGCAGTGGACCCTGTCATTGTTGGGCTAATATCCATCCTGGGGACTTCGGGCAATAAACAGGTTCTACCCTTTTTTCTCCCCACATCTTCTATGGCTGAATAGAAAGGTGTAATCTTAGTTACAGGTCTCATGTTTAACTTCACATTAACTCCATCTGTTAAATGCTTAAGAGTTTGCTAGTGTGTGACTTTGGACAAGCTCATTAATCTCCCAGTTTCTTAGTCTAGTATGAAGTAATACCGACTGTCATTATGGAGCTATTAAGAAACCTTTAATGAAACTTCTTCCTAGCACTTTGCAAAAATCAAGTGCTAAATGCTTAGCGCACATAGCTTCCCGGGGATGTGATAGAGTTGGTGTTGTTAAGGGGGTAGAGGTCGGTGTGCTGGAAGCCGGGCTGCCTGGGCTGAAGTCCTTCTCTGCCACTCTCTGGTGTGGGGCTGAGGGCACGTTGCCTGACCTCCTTGTGCCCCAGTTTTCTCTTCTGTAAAGTAAGGGTGATCAGAGCGCCTCCCTCAAAAAGCTGTTGGGAAGATGAAACAAATTAATCTAGATGAAGCACTTAGGATAGTGCCCGGCACATAGCATATAAGCAGGCAGTATGCATCTGAGCTGTTTTTCCTCAAAACACCTGACACCAAAATGAGAGGCTTTTTTCCCTCCTGAGACCAATTCTGACACCACCTGGGTGTCCTACAGTTCGATTCTGACACTAACTCTGCAGATTTACCACCAGACTCCACAGGGTTAGGGCTTAGTCCCACAAGACTGCCCCCACTTCAGAGTTCAGTCACAAGTACTGGGTCCCCAGGTTACCCACATTTCTGTTCCACTTGGCTACAAAGTTGGGGCTTCCCATGCTTCAGTTTTAATAATTTGCTAAAATGGCTAACAAAACTCAGAAACACTTAACTTACATCTACCAGTTTATTATAAAGGATTCAACTCTGGAATAGCCAAATGGAAGAGATGCATGGGGCAAGATATGGGGAGGGGCATGGAGCTTCCATCCCCTCTCCAGGCGCACTGCCCTCCCAGCACCTTAAGCATCGACCCAGAGGCCCTCTGCTCTGTCGTTTAGGGGCGTTATGGAGTTTTCATTATGTAGGGGTTAGGGGCCATTGGTGACGGGACTCTACGCTAGCTTCTCTCCCCTACCCACAGGTCAAGGGAAGGGGCTGAAAGTTCCAAGCTTCTAATCAAGGCTTGGTCTTTATGGAGACCAGCCCCCATCCTGAAGCTATCTAAGGGCCTCATTAAAACTCATTAAGGAGCTCTGGGCCAGGAACTGGGGACAAAGACCAAATATCTCTCTATGATACCACAGCATCTGTCACCTGTTGGGAGCTTAAAATGTTAACACGATTAAAGCTCCTTTTATCCAGCATAGCTGGGATATGAGGTGCTGTGAGGGAGGCCTACAGAGCACAGTGGAAGAGGGTGGGCTTGGGAGTTGGACCTGGGTTTGATTCAGAGTCTAGCTTCCTAGTCATTCTCACGCTGGGCAATTGCCTACACCTCCTAAGCCTCATTTTTTTTCTTTTTTTAATCAGTAAAATAAAGAGTATGGTGCTTAATATATACAGCTGTTGTAAACAATAGAAATAACAGGTATAAAAAGAACCTAGCATACTTGGTGTCACTAAATGAAAAATTATATATTACTTTCTACTGATAAAGTAGTCTTTTCAAAAGTAAAGAGCTTATTTTCATAGCACCAGTTTCTTGTCTCCTGTTTTTGTTTTCACTAGCACACTCTTCCAAAACAAGCACTGTTGTTATACCATTGTGGCAAAGAAGAGAGAAAAATGAATTTATTTCATTATATGTCTTATGGTTTCCCAATCATCCCTTTCTTCTTATAGCCAGCAGAAGCATACTCTTGGATTTTGGTGGGAAAAAATAAAATATAGAATAATTAAGCTGCAAGGACTGGCAGCAGGGGATGATGCAAGGCAGAAGGCCACGGTCATTTTTAGTGAGGTCGTGCCAAGGTATAATGAAGTGGCCAGGGAGAATTCCACCATCACATAAGCTGTGTGGGCTGGCTCTAGCAGTAGATTAGTTTCTCCTAGTTATCTGGTTTGTTATAGCTTTTTATTTTTTGTTTTTGTTTCAAACCAGAAAGTCCTCTGCTGTTTCCTTATTATCCTCGAAAATCATTGCATTTTGTGAAAAGGCGGATGGAGAACGTTATTGATCATTGCTTGCAAAAGCCAGCAGTAAGTTTGAAAGAAATGCATGTTTTTGTGTAGGAGCAAGAACATCTGCGATATGCGGCTCGCTTATGTAAATGGTCGTAGTTATTAAGATGAACCATATCAAAATGCTGGTATTCAGCTATTTTTGACTAACAAAAATGGCAGTTTCATATGGTTCACTCTAATATTTCCTCTTATTGTTGCTCTCTTACATAAATTAAAAAATAAATACATGGTTATTGAACGTGTTGACGTCCTTTAGTATTTTACTTGTGCCCAGAACAGACTTATTATAAATGGTCTTAGTTACAGAGCTGATGTGTCTGTTAACTACTGAATGAATGATGGATGATTGATGCTATGGGACTAGAAGAGGTGGTTTCTAACCTGCCATCACTTATCTCCAGGGTCCTTTTCAGCTCAGAACTTTCTCTCTTCCTTACTGCCATGACTGTCATTAAAGTTTCTTGCATGAAAGTTGGTGATATAGATGATTTTGCACTAGACTTAAACAGTGACGAGCAGTCACTTTCTGTGGAGTATTTATTTTTGTGTATGTATGTACTTTAATTATATTTTTAAATCTTATTCAGGATGTAATTGGAAAATCGATGAGTCAAGCAATATGTATTCCATTATATAGAGATGCTAGAAGGTAATTCTGTTTACCTTTTTGGGTGATATAATTCAGCAGCCAATTAAAATTTTTCTTACTTCTTTTTTTTCTTCTGTTTTAGTGAGGACTCCACACGTAGATTGTTCAAATTCCCTTTTCTGTAAGTGTCTCTCCCCTATCTCATGTGAATAATACAGTTTGGTTCTCTGCATTGGTAGCTAAATAATCATGTTTTGACATTAATTTTTTTCCTTAGGTGGAATAATAAAACCTCAAATCTGCATTATCTTCTTTTTACTATTTTAGAAGATTCGCTTTATAAAATGTGCATCTTAAGGAGACATACTGATATTTCCCAGTAAGTATTAATCTGAAGTTTGAACCAAGGAGATAAGATTTTATTATTTTTAATCATAAAACATACCACTTCCCTTCCCTACATTTCGGGTTTGAATTAAGCTGCCTTATGACTTTAGGCTTGCTAACTTAACTGTTCTGGTCTTCGTTTTCACATTTTTAAGGTGGTAATGCCAAATTAGGAAGCTATGTGATCCCTTCTAATTCTAGATTATTTGATTTTGTATTGGTATATATCTGTTATGTGTAAGATATTTTTAGGGTTAGGAAAAATATAACAACAGAATAGTCAGGATTATATCTCATCAACTTGTGGAAGTTCAAAATTATATTTTGGCTTCCTTATAGAAAGGATTTTTAACTCAGGTTAAGTATGCCTTTCATTAAACAAGAAGTTGCATATAGAGACTTCTTTTGAGAATGCAGATAAAAGTTCTGAAAAATAAATCATATTCAGGATGTCACTAGGATCTTAAATGATTTTAAATCTAAACCTGAGGGAAATTTTTTGAAACCAAGATGTAGCCCGAGAGAAATAATTTGGTTGTCCCAAACATCCTTATTTTATAAGGAATCTTGCTACTTTGGCGACTATAAGATTTTAAACTGAGTTGTAATTTTGATGTTAGTTTTATCTATCAGGGGTTTATATCAGTTATCAGTATTCTAGAGTGAGTGTAATAGTATTTTGGTCTGGGGTTTGGTGATTAGGTAAATGTACTAACAATCATGTTCTTTCAAGCATATATAGATTATTGCCTATCCAACTTGTTCTACAAAGTCTCTTCCCCCACCCCCTTTCTTTCTTGAAGATCTGTAAGTAACGGACTAATTGCTATTAAATTTGGGAGCTTCACATATGCCACAACTGAAAAAGTGCGAAGAAGGTAAAGAATCTTGTTTGAGTGGGATGTATATATAATAAATACAGTTATAGGAATATGGTTAGGCTCAGTTACAGTGATGATATTCTTAGAAGGCCTTCGTCATTTGCAACTTAGGGGGCTGGGTTGGTTATGTATTTTATACTTAGAGGATGATTTGACTTACAGTGAAAGGAACCTTACTGGCCTGCAGGAATTTTTATAGTGTGCTTTCCTACAATTAATACTTCTGAGCTCTTTGTCAACTAAGAAAGTAATGTGGGTCCAGGGGGCAGATGGCTGAAGGTCTTCTTATGACCAGCAGAGGTGTGAGGTGGTATCCTTTTCACTGGGGTGGGATTTTCTTAGGGCACAAAGGGTAACAATACTTGATGTCATCCTGAGGCTTTTGCAAGAGAAAGAACTGACACTAATCCTAAACCAAGCTTTTTCTTACTCTTTTCCTTACATAAACGAAGTTCTTTATGATAATGTCTTTGAAGTTGTGTCTTTTCATGTGTAAATCTTATTTTTACTTTTCATTCTAGTAAACTCTGTTTATTGTATATATGTATATATGTATACACACACACACACACACACACACACACACACATGTATATACATGGTGTCATTCATGGAATCTCTACAGGCTTAAGGCCTGACCACTGATGTCAAGAGTTTTCTGGAGCTGTGAACCAAGTTCACAGGTTTTTCTTTTTTCATGATTATCTATTTTCAGGGCCTAGTTATATTTGTGAATAATCAGTACAACAGGTAACTGTGACTTTAGTGTAAACTAATGGTATATTTTAAATGTTACTGTATAGAATGTCACTTGATATTTTCATTGTCAGTTTTCTGCTTGGTACCAGTATAATGTTATATATACAGTATTTTCTCAGTCATGATAACATCTTTGATATAACAAAACTTATTTTAATTCTAGCACCTACAGTTGTTTAGATGCACAGTTTTATGATGATGAAACTGTCACAGTAGTTCTTAAAGACACTGTAGGACGTGAAGGAAGAGATAGACTCTTGGTCCAGTTGCCGTTGTCTTTAGTGTATAACAGTGAAGATTCTGCAGAATATCAGTTCACTGGGTCTTACTCTACAAGGTAACTTACATTAGTAAGATTGTCTTTCTGATAGAACAGTTAAATGTTTTTTTAATGTATATTGTACATTCTGGTTCTTTAGGTATGATAGATAAATAAAGTCAGCTGAGCAGAAATGCTTCTTTTTTTTTATTGAAAAAATACTGGCTTCAACAGCTCTTCTGTCAAGAATTATTTGCTGGAACAAGGTGGGGAATTATTTGGTGTGGAGAGTGGAACTTCTGTTTGCAAGGACAGCATGAACCCCAGTTTATAGTAGAATTATTTTAGATTTGCCTTCAGTATTTTCCTTTCAGAATTAGGACCTCAGTAGCCACATAGAGGTTCAAGGTCAGTTGAAAGAGATGGCTTTAGGTTGAGATTTAGATAGGCAGATATCTAATTTTTAAAATGAGTCCATTTGCTTACCTTGAAAGTGAATCAAAAACCTTACTAAGGTTTCTGCCTTAAAAAGGTATTCTGCCTATTTGGAAATGTGGTTTTCTCATAGAATATAGTATCACAGCTTTTTTATACAGTAGCTGGTAGAATTATATTGGAAATGGGAATACTGGTAGAAATCAAACCCTGATACCACCCCTAGTAAACCAGGGAGAACAGCCCCATTTCACTCCTGGGTTGGTTTTCTCCCGTCTCTAGGCTAGATGAGCAGCGCAGTGCTATTCCCACCCGTACCATGCACTTTGAAAAGCACTGGAGATTACTGGAAAGTATGAAAGCACAGTATGTTGCTGGGAATGGTTTTCGCAAAGTGTCCTGTGTGGTAAGTATTAAATTGTTTCAAAGAGTAACAGATTAGCAACAGGATCTGTAAGTCCTCTCGGTGCAAACATTTAGTGATGTCAAGCTTTTATTGATTATGATGAGCATGTAGTGGCCTTAGCTATCTAGTTCTCTTGTTCTGAGAAAGCTTACTAAGTAATTAATAACAATTTTAGATTTTAGTAATCTTGAAATTGTATGTGGAGATCCTTTTATACAAAATGAAAGCTGAGTTTAGTGATTTTGTTGTAAATTGATGGGAAAATAACTTTCCTATAAAACCACTTTTTTCAGATTTCTGATTTCTAATTTTTTATATATAATGTATTAGTTAAGCCATTTTAAAAGTTCTTTATTTGGCCTTTTCTTTAGTTAAGCTCGAATCTCCGTCATGTGAGAGTATTTGAAATGGACATAGATGATGAATGGGAGCTTGATGAGTCTTCGGATGAAGAGGAGGAAGCCAGTAATAAGCCTGTAAAAATAAAGGAAGAAGTATTGTCTGAGTCGGAAGCAGAGAACCAGCAAGCTGGCACTGCTGCTTTAGCTCCAGAGATGGTCATTAAAGTAGAAAAACTTGACCCTGAGCTAGACTCATGATCTAGCTTGCCATTATTTTATATGTTCTCTTGTCAGAAAGGACACAGATGATGATCAAAGATGTGTTGGGCCACTTAATTTTCTTTGTGAAATAAACAGTAAATGTTATTTTTTTTTATTCTGCGTCATCTTCTTTTAGTGGTATAGCCACTGTGATAGATTTTCTTTTCACCAAGATTTCTTTTTAATACTGTGTTCGGAACTAGTGTTAAAGAAAATATAAATTGAATGTGAAGAAAAAGTTTAATCTTTTCTGTCAAAAGGTAGGTATCAGGTATCATTCCTGTATCAGGAAGAAATTACGTTTAGTCATTCATCACTGGAAGTTTTGATGCATTTAGTATTTTTAAAACGCAGACAACATTTATTCCTCTTTTAACATCTTCCTCTTCTAGTTCATTTTAGATCTCCAGAATGCTTTCAAAATTATGTTTTTATACTGATTTACTGTAACCGTAAATAAGCCAAGAGATGGGTACTATCTTTACGATCTAAATAGCAAAAACATTGCTTGACACCTGCATGATTATCTTTTCTCACTGTTACTTTATTTGAGCTCTGAATTCTTTGAATCACCAGTGTTTAGAAGTGTATTTTTCCTCTGTTCAGAATTGGTCAAGGACATATGTGGCTGTCTGTGTGGTTGGTTCCTTGGGAACACGAGAAATAGGGATCAACTAAACATAATTTAGCATTAGTGCAGATGAGCGCTTGTTGATTTCCTAATGCTCATTTCTAAAGTAGAATGGTACTGTCATGTAACTTTCAAAGTTCCCATTTCATATATGAATTCTTTTTTTTTTTTTTTTCTGTCTGTGTTGGGTCTTCATTGCTACTCATGGGCTTTCTCTAGTTGCGGTGAGCGGGGGCTACTCTTCGTTGCGGAGTGCGGGCTTCTCATTGTGGTGGTTTCTCGTTGCAGAGCACGGGCTCTAGGTGTGCGGGCTTAGTAGTTGTGGTGCACAGCCTTAGTTGCTCCGTGGCATGTGGGATCTTCCCGGACCAGGGCTCGAACCCGTGTCCCCTGCATTGGCAGGAGGATTCCTAACCACTGCACCACCAGGGGAGTCCTATGTGCATTCTAATATCAGTTCACTGGTAAGTAAAAGAATCACTTTTGAAAGCTTTAAATATCTTTAGGCAGCAACATATACTATAACCAGGTAGGTGGGTAACTGCAAGATTGCTGTGTCATTTGTCTGTTTCTTTAATAGGGATCTGCTGTACTTTGATTTTAGGTATGTCACACTTAAGATTCTCAAGGTACCTCAGTTGGACTGATCTTTGTTGGTTTCGAAGGGAATACTGAAGAGAATCCACTGTTGCATGCGTGAGCTTGGAGATTAGAACTCTATTCAGGAGACCAACCATGCTAGCCCTCAGTCTTGCACTTAACAGTCCTTAAATATGATTAATATACAGTTTACATAAATGTTTATTAATGGTCGGTCTGTGTTGATGGCATAGTGCAGAATGCCTTGAATTAACTTCTGTCAGCAAGAAAGGTGAACTGTCAGATGACATTACAGAGAAAGTATAGGTTGTAGGTATGTGGAGCAAATTAGGGTGAATGCATTGCACAGATAGACCACATAACATTTAAATAACTTTGATGGATTTTAGGGACAAATAATTACAGATTGTTCTTAGAATGAATTACAGTCTCAAAATAAGCAGCCAGTTCTTTGTTAGACTAATCTGTCTCATGTGACATCATTAAATTTATAAAGATTTTTTGACATGTGAATATTTGCTTTCTATGGTTCCAGCATAGGGATAGATTGAAACTGGGACCCCTAGATTCTGCCCTTATCTTGAGCCAGGGATCAGAAATAGTTCTGTTGATGCACTAGCTGTCCCTTAACATTGAGTTAAATTAATAAAGTGAATCACTCCTTCATGCACCCAGTGTTCATAGCAGGAGTGTGTACAGTAGCCAAGACATGGAAGCAACCTAAGCATCCAGCAGATGAATGAATAAAGAATATGTATGCTACACACACACACACACACACACACACACACACACACAGTGGAATATTACTCAGCCATAAAAAAGCATGAAATATTGCCATTTACAGCAACATGGATGGACCTAGAGAATATCATAGTAAGTGAAGTAAGACAAGAGAAAGACAAACATTATATGATATCGCTTATATGTGGAATCTAAAAAATAATACAAATGAATTTATTTATAAAGCAGACTCACAGACACGGAAAACAAACTTATGGTTACCAAAGGGAAAGCGGGGGAGGGATAAATTAGGAGTATGGGATTAACAGATAGCATACAATTATATATAAAATGTGAAACAAAGACTCAATTTATAGCACAGGGAACTATATTCAATATCTTGTAATATTCAACATCTTGTAATAAAGGAAAAGAATAGGAAAAAATATATATATAACTGAATCACTTTGCTGTACACCAGTAACAAAATATTGTTAATCAACTATACTTCAATTTAAAAAAATGGGAATCATTCCTAGTTATAGGAGTATAGTTTTTTCATTAATGCTTTTAATGTATATGATAAATCACCTATTTCGGAACTGGGTTTGTATTATATCAAAGTAAAAAAGTTTAAACTGATATCTGCATATATCTTTTTTATGTTTTAATAAGTATAAAACAATTTTCTGTTTATCATTGTATTTTTAGATATGTGCTATCATTTCCACATCATAAGAAATTTTGCTTTTAATACTTAGAAGCAATCTGATCATTATAGATTATCACTTTATTTCTAGTATATTTAGCAGCACATGCTGAATTTGAGTTTTGAATTTAGTGAATGACAAGTAAGGTGTGGGGACGTGAGCACGCTGGGCCGTGGGCCTCCACCAGTTACTGGCTGTGTGCGGAACTCTGGGCCCTGACCTTTGTACAGGGGGGATAAGTGAGAACCTGTCCCAGGTTTGAGGACTAATGAGGGCTCAGTAGAGCATTGTGGTTGGCATGTAGGAGACACCTGATAGATTAGCACTTCTTAGTACAGTATTCTGTACTTCTGTACTTTTCTGTGTTAAATTGTGTTAGTTTTTTAGAAATTTAAATAGCCTTTTTTTTTCTCTTTCTCTGTCAGACTTATTGGACTGTGACAATAGTCTTTTTAAGTCTCTGGGTTTCTTTTTCTTGTTTTATTGTTGACTTTTTTCCAAAATAAACATTTTACCCTCCAAAAGATGCTAAAACATGTTTTATTCAGAGCATTTGAATATAAATGTGAAGAAAACTATTAGGGTATAGCCTGAGTTTATGACGCCATAACTAGAGGAGTCTGTATATATCTGAATTAATCTAAATTTCCATTCTTGAGGAGGCCCAGCAAGCAGACATATGCTAAAAACTTCTAGAGGATGCTATACCTGAAATTATGGTTTGCATGATTTCACCAGGGGCAAATCAGTTTCTTTGGCACCTCTTGAAGTTGTGACAATTATCTGTAGACTGTTTGCATTTATTAGAATCTATGTTTGACTGCGCGTATCATCTTTAGTTCTCACTGAGCCGGAGGGAGATGGTACCTAGGATTACACAAAGTCAGGGTCACAAAAACCTTATAACGTGAGAGTAAGATATTAATATTTCGATAATATTAGAGCAGAAGGAGGAGGAATATTCAGATCAGAAGTTCTCAGTTGTTGAAGGGTTAGTGCTAAGAAGTGAATTGTTAATATGGTAGATAATCAATGTTTTTCACTTTCTGAGTGAACTAGAACAGGATTTCCCACGAAGCACAGACCACCACATAAAAATCACCTGGGCCAGGGATTAAAAATGCAAATTTATGGGTGCTTCCACAGGCCTGCTCAGTCAGAATGTGAAGGTGGGGCCCAGGTCTGCATTTTTAACCAACTCACCTGATCTTCTGCCCACCAAGGGTAAGAACCAGTATTCGCCACAGAAGCTGTTTTTTAGTAATTAGATGTTTAGTATTTTGTTGTTGTTGTAAGGTTAAAAGCTGCTCCCTTAGATGCATTGAAAATTGATGTATTGTTTTCTTTAAAAATAACCCTTACTGGTGATGAATTTCACATGCAAGGTGCTCATACTTCCATTAAGTCTATTTAGATGGCGGTGGACCTAATTGTACCCCAACTGTCTATGTACTACGGCATGTATAAGTGAATCCCTTAAGGCCACATTTCAGCCCAAGGAAGGTATGGTTCAACCAAGTAATAGATGCTCAGTTGGGTCTCTGTGGGCCATGAGTTGGTAATAGTCCATTTCAGTTCATAAATGTCACCTTTCCTCAGGTGTGTGCAGTCAGACTGAAGCTCACAGTGCTTCTGGACACGAAGTGTGCTGTGTGGTTGCCGCTGTACCGATGATAAAACTGTCCCATGACATGACTTAATGACACTGTGTTTACCGGCTTGATAGATGTTTTAAACGTTCAGGCAAGGAGATAAATCTGTAGTTCATGCCTCCTGCCTCTGAATTCCGATGTTGTCATATTCCCCCAACCAGACTGGATTCCTGATTCCAGTTGCAGAGGGAACATTATTATTTTAAATTTCCCCACTGTTCAGATGATAAAACTGGGTGTTTAGGAGCCCAGCTAGATGTGATTGTCAACATTTTAAGTGACGCTGCCCAACTTTCTAACATTGATAATAGATTCCTTCCCATTTTCCTTTCCACCACTTCTTTTGTCCTGCACAATTCTTGCAGGAAGGCATGTGAAGGATTAAAAAAAAAAAAAAAAAAAAAAAATTTGGTTTGCTCTCTTGGGGTGCAAAGTCAAGATCTCCACCGGGTGGCAGAATGTGGATAGCCAAGGGGCCAAGGCTATTGTTCTGGGTGCCATTTTCTCCCTGCTGCGGGAGGAGCCATCAGGGGAGACTTGGAAAGAGTGACCCACATGGCAGGAGGAGACCCAGGTAACTGGCTAACGGAAGCCCAGTCAGGAGAGCAGTCAGCCGTGTGAAATGCTGCCAAGAAGTGGAGAAAGGGCTTGGTGGAGGATTGGCTGTTACCTCTGAAAAGCTGAAAGTTGGTGGTGGTTGCTTTTCAGATAACCCTCAGTCTCCTTAACAGCTTCTCCAAGGCTCTTCAGGCTCTGCCCCAGCACTCCCGTCATCTCGGGGCTCTTCCCCCAGCTCAGATGGGCTTTCTTTCTGTTTTTCTTGAATGAACCAAATTCTTTCCTACTCCGGGGCTTTGGGATATGCCCTTTGCTAGGGATGTTGTTTCCTAATCCGTCACAAAGTTAATTTACACTTATTCTTAGTTTCTCAGCTCAATGTCTCTTCCTCAGAGAAGCCTACTGTGCTTTTAGGAGTCTCTCTTACTGACCCCTTCCCTTCATATCAGTTGTCACAATTTTGTAGTTATATATTAATTTGGTGTTTAGTATTTTATTGTCTAAATTAAATTATAAACCCTGTAGCATCAGAGTATATGTCCATTTTGTTTACCTCTCTATACCCAGTATCTGGCATAGTGCCTGGCACATAGTAGGTGCTCAAAATATACTCGATTCAATTATCAAAATATACAGCAAAATGGACACTGGTTTGAAATATGATAAATTATCCTGAAGTCTTAACAACATTGCAGTGTATTGAATTTGTTCACAAATGGGCTGTATTACAAAATTTGCAAACTGATTGTTTGACACTCAGATTAGACTTCTCTATAGAAAAACTGTCATTGTTGGTCCCGGTCTGCACCTACTGAAAATAACAATTACAGATCTGCAAGCTCACCTCTATCCAAATGTCAGCCTTGATTTCCAAAGCAGGATTCCCAGTTTTCAGCCTTCACATAATTTTTAAGGCCTTCATTCTTGTGAATTTAGGATAGAGATGATGTATTTAGAAAGATGATTTTTAGTATTAAAAAAAAAAAGTGGTGACCCTGACAGGAAGTGTTCCAGAGGAGTGCTGGCAGCAGCAGCCCTATTTGAGTGGGTGTGAAATAGATGTGAAGTGAGCAAGTGGCGACCACAGAAGTAGGCAAGTCTTGAAGAATCTTGCTGCAAGAGGGGAGAGGAATGGAGTGGTGGCCAGAGAGAGACATGGCAGCAGGGCTCTTTTAAAAATATGGATGCTATGAAGGCATATTTATACAACCATAGGAGTAATCCCCTAAAGGGGGAGAAATTGACCATTCTAGAGAAAGGGGGGAATATGTGAGAGTGAAACCCTCTAGAAGGCAAAGAGCTGAGACCCATTGGTCAGCAGAAGGATCTGTCTTGGGCTGGAGCACGGTGTTCCTTCCACGCTCACAGGAGTGTGTGGGGACAGTTGCTGGTGGGTGGTGGGACTGTGGGTAGTACAACAATTTCCCCCAAGAGGTCAGGTCACAGCAGAGAGAGATGAGGAGAGGAGATGTGTGAAATTGTTGACCTCCAACGGGAAAGTGAATTTTGCTGAGGAAGTGTTAGCATTGAGAGTCCGCTGGAGATTTGTGGCATAAATTCAAAGAGTCCAATTAATGGAATCATTTTCTCCCACTGCTCAGGTGTCGGGTGGATTAGGTGGAACATTGGGTTGAATCTTGGTTGGGGTTTTGTCAAACCACTGCGACTAGGCAGAGAGGGATGAGGGGCTTAGAGAAGGTAGTACCACTGTGACAGGGCCAGTGGGTTAGAAGGTGGAGGATCATGGAGTTTTGGAACCAGAAGGATGGGGAGACAGGCGGTGGCCAGAGGGGCCATTTGCAGTGAGTGGTACAGAGGTGGTGGAGTTGATGAGGACAAGGGGAACTGTGGCCATGGTGGCTGCTGTTGGGAAGGAGAAAATCTGGGGATCAGTAGGTCAAGAATTGAGTGCCCGGGGTTTTTGGACGGCTCATCATCCATGTGGCTGTTCAAGCTGAGAAAGGAGATGACAGCAACCAGGTGGAGAAAGTTACCGTGCGTTGGGTGCTGAGGTCACCAGGGCAGGAGGAGGATGCGGTGACAGCTGTGAGCGGAACAGGAGGGAAAGGAAAAGCTGCCTGTGCTTCCAGGGCTCCTGGGCTTTGAGAGGCCCAGGGGAGTATCTGTGACTTACATAAAGTCGCTTAGGAAGTCGTGAGGCAGGGAGTCAGGCCCAGGCGGGCTGAGGCAGGGCCAGGCTCCCAAGCCCCACACCGACTGCCCAAGAGGGGCTCGAAGCAGAACCCAGGGTTGTAGAGGACCTGGTGCAGGATAAGAATACAAAGCCAGCTTGTGAGCACTGCAGTGTTTTCCAGTCCTGTATCAGCCGGAGATTGGTACTTCCTCCATCTGGGAGATAAGATTAAAGGACAGGGTCGAGGTGGAGGTCAGTTCTGATTTTTAAAGCTGGACTCAGCAGCTCTCCCTGCTGGCTCTGGGAAGTGGTTGTTCGTGGTTGTTCTCCTGCCTGATCCTGTCTTTTTCTTACATCTTTATTGGAGTATAATTGATTTACAATGGTGTGTTAGTTTCTGCTCTACAACAAAGTGAATCAGTTATACACATACGTTCCCACATCTCTTCCCTCCCGCATCTCCCTCCCTCCCACCCTCCCCATCCCACCCCTCCAGGTGGTCACAAAGCACCGAGCTGATCTCCCTGTGCTATGCGGCTGCTTCCCACCAGCCACCCACTCCACGTTTGGCAGTGTATATATGTCCATGCCACTCTCTCGCTTTGTCACAGCTTACCCTTCCCCCTCCCCATATCCTCAAGTCCATTCTCTGGTAGATCTGTGTCTTTATTCCTGTCTTACCCCTAGGTTCTTCATGACATTTTTTTTTCTTAAATTCCATATATATGTGTTAGCATACGGTATTTGTCTTTCTCCTTCTGACTTACTTCACTCTATATGACAGACTCTAGGTCCATCCACCTCATTACAAATACCTCAATTTCGTTTCTTTTTATGGCTGAGTAATATTCCATTGTATATATGTGCCACATCTTCTTTATCCATTCATCCGATGATGGACACTTAGGTTGTTTCCATCTGCGGGCTATTGTAAATAGAGCTGCAATGAACATTTTGGTACATGACTCTTTTTGAATTATGGTTTTCTCAGGGTATATGCCCAGTAGTGGGATTGCTGGGTCATATTGTAGTTCTATTTGTAGTTTTTTAAGGAACCTCCATACTGTTCTCCATAGTGGCTGTGCCAATTCACATTCCCACCAGCAGTGCGAGAGTGTTCCCTTTTCTCCACACCCTCTCCAGCATTTATTGCTTCTAGATTTTTTGATGATGGCCATTCTGACCGGTGTGAGATGATATCTCATTGTAGTTTTGATTTGCATTTCTCTAATAATTAATGATGTTGAGCATTCTTTCATGTAGTTTGTTGGCAATCTGTATATCTTCTTTGGAAAAATGTCTATTTACATCTTCTGCCCATTTTTGGATTGGGTTGTTTGTTTTTTTGTTATTCAGCTGCATGAGCTGCTTGTAAATTTTGGAGATTAATCCTTTGTCAGTTGCTTCATTTGCAAATATTTTCTCCCATTCTGAGGGTTTTCTTTTCGTCTTGTTTATGGTTTCCTTTGCTGTGCAAAAGCTTTGAAGTTTCATTAGGTCCCATTTGTTTACTTTTGCTTTTATTTCCATTTCTCTAGGAGGTGGGTCAAAAAGGATCTTGCTGTGATTTATGTCATAGAGTGTTCTGCCTATGTTTTCCTCTAAGAGTTTGATAGTTTCTGGCCTTACATTTAGGTCTTTAATCCATTTTGAGCTTATTTTTGTGTATGGTGTTAGAGAGTGTTCTAATCTCATACTTTTACATGTAGCTGTCCATTTTTCCCAGCACCACTTATTGAAGAGGCTGTCTTTTCTCCACTGTATATTCTTGCCTCCTTTATCAAAGATAAGGTGACCATATGTGCGTGGGTTTATCTCTGGGCTTTCTATCCTGTTCCATTGATCTATAATTCTGTTTTTGTGCCAGTACCATACTGTCTTGATTACTGTAGCTTTGTAGTATAGTCTGAAGTCAGGGAGCCTGATTCCTCCAGCTCCATTTTTCGTTCTCAAGATTGCTTTGGCTATTCGGGGTCTTTTGTGTTTCCATACAAATTGTGAAAGTTTTTGTTCTAGTTCTGTGAAAAATGCCAGTGGTAGTTTGATAGGGATTGCATTGAATCTGTAGATTGCTTTGGGTAGTAGATTCATTTTCACAATGTTGATTCTTCCAATCCAAGAACATGGTATATCTCTGCATCTATTTGTATCATCTTTAATTTCTTTCATCAGTGTCTTATAATTTTCTGCATACAGGTCTTTTGTCTCCTTAGGTAGGTTTATTCCTAGATATTTTATTCTTTTTGTTGCAGTGGTAAATGGGAGTGTTTTCTTGATTTCACTTTCAGATTTTTCATCATTAGTGTATAGGAATGCAAGAGATTTCTGTGCATTAATTTTGTATCCTGCTACTTTACCAAATTCATTGATTAGCTCTAGTAGTTTTCTGGTAGCATCTTTGGGATTCTCTATGTATAGTATCATGTCATCTGCAAATAGTGACAGCTTTACTTCTTCTTTTCCGATTTGGATTCCTTTTAGCCACAGCAGTCAGAGAAGAAAAAGAAGTAAAAGGAAGCCTTTTGCTTTATTATCTAAAAGATTTCTTCAACTTTGTCTTCCAGTCTTCTAATTAATTTTGATTTTTTTCTAGCATATTTTAATTTTCAAGAGCTCTTTCCTCTTCTTCGATTATTATTATTTTCTTCCTTCACCTCCTCCTTCTTATAGATCTGCAATATCTTGTGTAATGTCTCTGAAAATATATGTGAACATTGTGTGTGTGTATTTAGTGCGTTTAGTTTTTATTTCCGTGAACTATCTTTAGCTTGATATTGGATACATGGAATTGGAAATGCCCTTAATATATCCAAGTGTGGTTCTTGGCTCTCTGGGGGTATTCAGAAGAATGGTCTAAATGGGAATATAAATTCATACATTGGCCTGGGTGTGATGAGGTCATCTAAGGAGAGAGCAGAGAGTGAGAAGACGATGGGATTTTGGTAGAACCTGGCTACTGGCCTTCTGGATGTGGAACTCTGGAGAAGGGCCAAATCCGGAAAGGAAACCAAGAAGGAACAGCTGGGAGGTAGGAGTGAGCCTGAGAGTGGGTGTCAGGAAGCCAAGCGTAGGGCTTTCGAGGAGGAGCAGAGGTCAACCATGGACCATCCTGAGAGGCTCATGAAGATGGGCAGTGACCTCTCCTCAGCTGAGTATCCCACAGAGTCCGTGTGGCTCATCATTCAGGCTCAAGTTTCTGCCTTGGATGTTTATTTCTGTTTTCTTCCATGACTGTTGAGCTCATGCTCCTGAGATGCAGGATTTCCACAGCAACACGTGCCTTGTTTTCTTGCACCTCCTGCTCTTCCTCTTCACTCGTTCATTTAATTCTCTTTTCTTTCTCTTGTATCTGTGTGAGAAGATTGATGAGCCTATTGTGGTAATCCTTTTCCAGTATATGTAAATCAAACCACCATGCTCTACACCTTAAACTCATACAATGATGAATGTCAATTATTTCTCAATAAAACTGGAAAAAAATAGAGAAATAATTACAAAAATCAAAACACGAAAACAACCAAACATGCTCTCATCGCTGTGGACACTGATGACATCTATTCATCAACCCTAACCCTCACCCTTACGGCCTTACCTTCCGGTGGGGGGGAGGGGTAGACAATAATCAAGCAAAGAAATAAGTGAGCAAGATAATTTCAGAGAATGGCACCATTAATAAAGAAATGTGAAGCAGAGAATTCCCTGGCAGTCCAGTGATCAGGACTCGGTGCTTTCACTGTGTGGGCCTGGGTTCGATCCCTGGTCAGGGAACTAAGGTCCCACAGGCTGCACAGTGCAGCCAGAATAAAAAAGAAAAGAAAAAGAAATGTGAAGCCAGTTAAAGAGTTAGAGAGGAAGGAAGGAAGAGGGAAGAAGTTGCTGTTTTAGCTTGGGCAGAACATTCCAGAAGCGATCTGAAGGAGGTGAGAGAGGAGGCCAGAGAGCATCTGGGATAGATTTATTCTGACAGAAGGGACAGGATCTGCCAGGGCCCTGAGGTGTGTGCAGGGGACAGGGGAGGAGGGCAGCCCACAGTGGGAGAGGCTGCATCACAGGGCCTTGGGGGACATGGTGAGGCCTGTGGGTTTCATCCTAAATGAGATGGGACATTGCTGGAGGATTTTAAGCAGAGGAAGAACATGATCTGATTTCTCTTCTGGGGCAAGTGGGACAGACACTGCCTGCTCGCTCGAGATGATGAGGTTGAGGAGTCCTGTGGAGTTTTGAAGCAGAAACTGGCCTGGATCTGGTTTGCCTGTTAGGATAACTCCCCATGGAGGGAGGAGTGGGGGACCTGGTAATTAGCACGAGGTGATGAGGGTGCCATGAAGGCCAGTGTGTCTGTGGACGATGCAGAGAAGTGAGAGACAGGCAGTAAGGTATAAAATAGCTAAAATTCGTTGAGTGTCAATTATATGCTGGGCACTGTGCTGTGTCACTTGGATTATTCTGTGTAATCCTTGCATTGCCCTCGAAGGAAGGTAGTTTTTATCATCATTCCCACCTAACAGAGGAGGAAACTGAGCCTGGTTGTAGTTATAAAAGAAGCACGACTTTGTGAATGTAATTAGTGCCACTGAATTGAGTGCTTCAATATGGCTAAATAGCAGAGTTTATGTTACATATATGTTATTGCAATTTAAAACAAAATTTTAAAAGAAAAAACACACCAAAAACCCCACATCGTTTTGTCTGTGAGACAGCAGAATTCAAACTCGGGCAGAATGAACCCAGTTCCGAACTCGTCCACACCGTGGTTCGTGTAAGAGGTAGACTTGACACTTCACACACAGTTGGAGGGTGGGTCATCTAACGAGTATTCATGTCAATTTATTAATTTGGGTTTTATTAAAATGCACTGTGGTCCCAGATCAGAACGCTTACAGCTCGTCTCTTCTGTTTCACTGATGCGCTGTATCCAGTCTGAACTGTACTTGTGAAATATTTCCTGGGTTTCATGCCCTGCTCCCCAACCACAGTGGGCCTTCCGCATCCCAGAACCTCCAGCAGCCTCCTCCTGGGGCTTCCAGGCTCCCTCCCTGGAAGAGCCTCCCCTCCTCTTCTCCACGCCGTACTTACAGTCCTAAAATCCTGGGGTCATAGTGGACCTCTTTACTCGGAAGCTGAGAGCTCAGCTTGGTTCCCCAAGTATGATGATCCCCAGGCTCTGGAGACGCCAGAGTGACTCTTCTAACCAACACGCTGGTGGGCTTTTCTCAAGCCTCTCCAACGACTCCTTTTCTCATCTAGAATAAAAGAAAACACCCTAAGGTGTCGGCCCCTGAGTGAGTCTGCGCCCCCTCCTGACACTCCCCCTCCTCCCATTTACTCACCTCCAGCCTCAGCAGCCTCCTTGCTGTACTTGGAACTCACAGGCACACTCCCCGCTCCAGGCCTTTACCCTGGCTGTGCCCTCTGCCTGGAACACTCTCAGACTATTGGGGTGGTTTCCTCCTTCTCCTTTGACTCTTTGCTCAACTTGACACCCTATTTAAAACTTTGATTCCTTGCCCAGGAACCCTGATCTCCCTATTCTGTGATATTACCCCCCAAAACACCCATCACCTTTGCCCACCACGGTATTTTGGATCCAAGTCTGACTCCCTGCTCCTGTGAGGACGAGGACTTTTGCTGTTTTGTTTGCTGATGTATCCCAACCCCCGGCATATAGTAGGTGCTCAATAAACATTGTAGACTAATTGAATGAATGGATGGATATTTCCCCCAATTTCCCAAGGAAAGCCTGGGATTGTATCATTTCCTCCTTCTTACTTGTTGCCATTCATTTCTCAGTGAATCTTAAAGCTAATGAGGACAGAAGTGGAGGCCGTACGTGGACTGTGAGTTTCAACCTGACTTTGGGTGGGGATGACGGCAAAGGCCTCTTCTCCAGGCTGAGGCGCAGAAGGAAGAAATGGCCTCTCCGAGCATGGCTTCTCTGCCCAGCGCCCTCAGCCTTACTCCAGTTCTGGCCCTTCTAAGGCAGGGTGGCGGGGAGGACCCCAGGGAGGGGGACCAAAATTGGTTTGCATTTCTTGGTAGGGGTAGGGGCAGGAGGACCAAGACTTAGGCAACAATTTTTTTTTTAATTTGAAGAAAGATTATTTTCTGTCTCTCCCATCTTTTTTTTTTTTGTGTGTGGTACGCGGGCCTCTCACTGTTGTGGTCTCTTCCGTTGCGGAGCACAGGCTCCGGACGCGCAGGCTCAGCGGCCATGGCTCACGGGCCCAGCCGCTCCGCGGCATGTGGGATCTTCCCAGACCGGGGCACGAACCCGCGTCCCCTGCATCGGCAGGCGGACTCTCAACCACTGCGCCACCAGGGAAGCCCTGTCTCTCCCATCTTTAACTTCTCTGCCTCTGGCTAGGTTTTCAAACCCAACCCAGTCTAGCAAGGGCACAATAAGAAGAATTGAAAAGAAAACTTTCATTTTGGTGCCTTATTGGTAAAGCTGGGCTTTCCTGTCACCCATTTTCACCTGGATCTGGACTTCTGCATCACCTTTCTCCTGCACATTGCCAGCTGCTCTTGAGCTGCTGTTGGGTCCTTTGTCAAGGAGGAAGTTTGCATCCAGAGCGCTCGGCCACTTTGGTGACAGCTCCCGCAGTCTGAGCCATGCCAAGATGGGAACGTGGGTGACCTCCTTTCCAGCTGGCTTCTCCACCTCCTGTCTTCACAGAGCTGTCATTTTCAGAAGCTATAACATTCTTCCCCCAGTCCTTTTAGTAGAAATCCTAAAGGCTCTGAAAACCAAAAGTTGTTTTTTGCTTTGATAACTCACTTGGCATCATAATGTGACCTGGGGCTTCCCTGGTGGCGCAGTGGTTAAGAATCCGCCTGTCATTGCAGGGGACACGGCTTCGAGCCCTGGTCTGGGAAGATCCCACATGCTGCGGAGTAACTAAGCTGGTGCATCACAACAACTGAGCATGAGCTCTAGAGCCCGCGAGTCACAGCTACCAAAGCCCGCATTCCCCAGAGCCCACACTCCGCAACTACTGAGCCCGCGTGCTGCAACTACTGAAGCCCTCACGGCTAGAGCCCATGCTCCGCAACAAGAGAAGCCACCGCAACAAGAAGCCCGCACACTGCAACAAAGAGTAGCCCCCTCTCGCCACAACTAGAGAAAGCCCGTGTGCAGCAACGAAGACCCAAGGCAGCCAAAAAAAATTAAAAAAAAAAAAAGTGACCTGAATTTGGTGGCGAAAACCTCACCTGAATGGAAGCTATTAATAGCTCTTTACTTAGTCCACTGAGCGTGAAGATTAGTATGTTTTGATGCAGAAATCCGAATATGTCTAATTGTGTGCTGTCCCGGATTCCCTGGGGCTGTCATGGACTGTGCCATACTGCACTGAGTGAACACTCTTAAATCGGAGTCTTCTGGATTTCAACCCACAGCTGACCCAGGGTTTGGATACGGGCTGTGGATCTGTGTGTGTCCTATGACAGAGAGGCAGGGAGGAGTAACGCCTCTCAGGGTCAGTTGGCCTGGCTTCAGCTAGCACGCACATACTGGCTGTGCGGTCTTGGCAAGCCTTATAACCTCCTGGACCCTCTGTCTCTTTATCTGTAAAATGGCAGCCATGACCGTGCTCTCACAGCCCTGGGACAAGATCTGCCCTGGCTTGAGTCACCACCTGCATCTCCCATCACGTCCTTGCTGGCCCCTTTTCTTGGACCCATTCTCCCCCAGATGTCTCTATCTGGCTCCCACCCCGTGTTCAGATGTCCACTGTGCTCTGAAGTCGCCTCCCCACGGAGGCCTCCTGACCCTGTTGATGAGGCATTGTTCTCACCGCTCCAACCCTCCGCCTCTTTCTCCATTTTGCTTTTCCGCCCAGCACGTGTCTCTGCCTGCAATGATCCTGTGTGACTGTTAGTTTACTTGAAAATCACCTGTCTCCCCCACTGGAAGTTAAGCTCCTCCAGACATGGTTCCTTGGCCTGACTCACAGCCGCCTGCCCGGCAGGCACAGCAGCCCGGCTGGTGCCCAGTGAGGAGCAGAGAGTGGGCTGCAGCCCTGCAACGTGCCCTCAGGGAGCACAGGGACGATGCGTGCAAGACCGGAAGGCACTGGCCATTGCCCCGCACTCCCAGCTTCTGCCCTTTCCTCCCTGCGGTGGCTGAGTTCCCCTTCTATATTTAGAAGGGGCTGGAAGGAGGTATGGGGGCTTCTGAGGCAGTGAACAGAAAGGCGATTTTGGTTTTTTGTCAGGACTCAAGACCAAGTCTGATGAGATATTTCCCTGAAGGCCTTCTTAGTGCAGATTTCGGGAAATAACTCAGAGGGCATCGCGCTCTGCCCCCGCTGTGAAATTCTTGAAACTCTGGAGTTGGTTTTTGCTTTTGGCAAAGGCAGGCAGCAACCCCCAGAAACCTCCTGAGGGTAAAATAAAGATAAGCTGAGGGCTTGGAAGGGAAACCAGGCCGTCTGAGTGCCACAATTACTGGAAAAGCCTTTCCCTCTAGACCTGTGTCCTCAGGTTTCCTGGTACCTGGGACTGGGCAGAGTTCCCTGGGGGAGGAGGCAGTGTTTTCCTGAGTCCTTCTGCACAGCCTGCAACTTCTCCAGTGTTGAAGCAGAAACAAGTCAAGTGTTCTTGGGGGCAGCCTGCATATCAGAGGATTCTGAAAACAAACTGAAGCAAATGCTGGATTTAACAAGAGTGTACTCACCCGAATTCCGGGGCCATGGAGTGAGAACTGAGAGCTCTCTTACAGAGCTGGAAGGGCAGGGTTTTAGAGGAGGGTCGAAGTGTTTAGGGACACGTGAGTGAAATTAGTTAATCAGAGGGGTGATTTGAAATATTGAGCCCAAGGGTCCCAGAATGAAATTCATGAAATATTAGAGACCTTATAAATGTATGCACGATGCCAGCAAGCAGAAGAGCCCGGCAGCCATGCACCTGCTACCCGGGTTTATAAAATTTTCCCATTTTGCCAGATTTCCCAAGAAAAACCCCAAACGTTACAGGCATAATTGGAGTCCCCTATGTTCCCTTCCCTTTCCTTCCTCTCTCTGAATTTGGTTATTACTCCCAGGCTTGTTTTTATATAATTAATACAAATATTGTCTCCATAAATAATTCTATTATCGTATATACTGTTAAAGTTTACATATCATTTATAACATAAAATTTTTATTATGTAATAATATATACTGTGTATGTACATACATTATACACTGTTATGCTACAATGTACAGCTTTCTGCAGCTTACCTTTTTTTGTTGTTCAATATTGTGCTTTGGAGATTTGCCCAGGTTGATCCACAGAGCTGTAGTTCTGTGGAAGTCGTTGCAAGTCTGTCAAACATTCCATCATGTTAATACATCACAAGTTATTTAGCCATTCTTCTGTTGATGGCCGTTCAGTCTGTTGCAAGTTTCTGCTATTACAAACAATACTTCAGCGAACATTTTCATACTGGGTCCTTGTGTTCTTGCTAGAGATTCTTCAAAGTATTTATCTATGAGTGGAATTGCTAACTCAAGAGGTCTGCAAATATCCAGCCTCATTTACTTTTGCCGGATTGGTCTCCAGTTGGTCAATACCAATCTAGACTCCTGCTAGCAGAGCATAAGAGTTCCTGTTGCTCTACATCCTTCCTGACTCTTCAGTGTTGCTCAAGTGTTTCATCCCTGGGAGGTGAGGGTTCCAGGCCTTGATTCCCCCACAAGGGCTGATGGCTGACGGCGGTCTGGCAGCAACACCCCCCAGAAGCTGAGGAAAGCATCCTTCTGTTCTCAGAGGGAAGCACAGGCCACACTCTACCTTCCTCCCAGCCCCCTTACTCCTCCATCTTTCACCCTTGAACTCTTTGTGGGGCTGGCTGATCTCTATGGATCGAATCACTCTGTCTCTCTGTCTTTGGCCATCCCCTTGGGTTTGACCTGAGAGAGAGGCTGGGACAGGAGATCAGGGGATGAGAGGAGACAGAAGTCAAGGTGTTTATTCCTGCCACCCCCCTCCTGGCAGAGGCGGCCTTCTTTGGTCTCAGTCCCTGCTGGGCCAGTTCCAGCTCCGCCTGCTTCTAGGGATGCTGTTTTCTTCTCTCACCGCTCTGGGCCTCAGGTGGTACCAGCTCCCCACTGATGTTGGTCTCTGGGGTCTGCACCAGCTCACTAGCTCCCTTCATCAGCCCACTCGTTATAAATAGTAACTAAACCCTTGGAGTATGCCATCTCCATCCTTCCCTGAATGATATACTTTTTGATTTTTTAAATAATTCTAATATTTATGAATACTATCCTCCATCGAGTTTTCCCCATAAAAGAGGAAACAATGGGACACAACCAAGTGACACTGAGAGCTGAATCAGGCCTGTGAGCTACCGAGCCACTCGCCAGCCAAGTGACCTTCCCACAAGGATTTAGATTTAAGCCCCAGCAAGGAGACCAATGATTTCACATCACAGACCGGCTTTGCTTTGGGGGGTCCTGCAGATAATCAAGCCTGTCAATGTTAAGTCTGTGAACTCTGGGGGCTACTGTACCTTCCTGAAAGGGTTGTTGTGAGAGCAAAAGGAAATAGGCTAGGTCAACGGCAGAGAGACCAGTGGCTCATCCAGCCCGTTTGGATGAATTAGGAAAAGGTGGGAGCTCATGGCCTTGCAAGGAGTCTGGCAGGCAGAGCCCTTCCTGGTGGGGAGCTCTTGTGCAGTCCACAACCTATGCAACATCATGCAATGGGCCTGCTGAAGTCCTCACCCAATAGTGGTGAAGATCCAGTGGATCCTGGATTCTGGCAGATCTAGGCTCAAGTCCTGGTCTAGCCCTAGTCTATCCCAGAAAGTTCTGTGGCACATTTGACGAATCACCTAAACTCTTTATGTCTTCGAAGAGGGTAAAAAGCAGCCTCTACTTTGGAGAGTTGCAGTGAGAACTGAATTGAGAAAATGTCTGTAATATGTATAAAATAGTGTTGAGCACACAGTAGGTGTTCAAGGAATGCTATTATTCTGACTTAGTTGCTGTTATTCTTATTTGCAGCCAGTGTGGTCCCCAGCTTTCCTTGTATGCGGGACCTATAGTTCTCGCTGGAAGGGACCTAGGTTAGGGGGAGCTGCTGTCATTTAGAGCTGGTGCTCTGAGATGATTTTTCTCCTCTGAAATCCTCCTGCTATAATTACCCCAAAGACAGTTTTTCACTCCAAAGAGCAGCCTTGGCACCATCACTTTTGCTTCTTGATGTCTGGCTCTTTCCTCTAAACTGTTCTCCAATCCTCCTCTCTCCCTCCTTCTCCCCTCTTTCTTTCTTCCCTTCTTCCTCCCCCATTATTCCCTCCCCCTCTCTCCCCTCCCTCCTTTTTCTCCTCTTCTGAACAGACGCAGTGCTGGGTGCAGGGATTGGAGAGGAACAGCGCTGCCCAGGAGCTCAGAGCAGTAGAAGTGTTACCGAATGCACGTTTGTGTGCCAAACAACCCGAAGTGTTGGAGTTTGGAGCAGAGAAAGGTTTATTGCAGGGCCATGCAAGGAGAATGCACGGCCCGGCCCAGGCCCCCAAACTCTGAACTCCCCAGAGGGTTTCAGCAAAGCATTTTTAAAGGCAAGGTAAAGGAGGGGCGTGGTTGGTTGTTGCAAACCTCTCTGGTGCCGGAATCCTTTGTTCTTGCAGCTGTCCATGTAGGTCAGGTCAGGATGTTCCTGAAAACCTCCAACAAGACAAATATTATTCTCTGTTCTGCAACTTTGTATCTTCATATGAATGAAAAAGTGTTATGCCCTTAAAGGTCAGAGCCTTGAGAATGGGCTATCCTGTATATTTCAGGCTATAGGCAGCATTCTTAACTGGAAGCAAAAACAATAGAACACAAAGGATAAAGTAAAAGAAACAGATCTAATAGGGAGTCAGATTTGTTCTTCCCTATTACAGAAGGACTTCAGTCCCGCATGAACCAATACCCAAGGGCATTGGTTACAGGTCACCACAAGGGAAAACTGACGGCTGGGCTGGACAGAGGGGTCATTCACAGGGAGGCCTGTGTCCAAGGGGAGAAACAGCTTCCCTGGATGCTGGTCTCACTGTAACATTTGCTCTCCAAGTAGGAAATGACCACTCAGCCCCTAATGGAGCCTATGTCCTCCCCAGCCCCCTGCCTAGCCTCTGCCCTAGAGAGAGAGTGTGTCCACTGCCCCACCCCCCAATACCCAGAATCCATCTTCTCCTCCCAGAGTAGAAGTCAGGTCAAGCTCCCCACAGAAGGCAGTGGAGAGAAAGGGCAGGACTCTGGGAGAACATGAGGACCTACTGGGCCTAACCTGTCAGCATCCCCTTGGCTGGGCAGCTGGTTTGACTCAAGGTGGCATCTGGGCAAGGTGAGTCCCCAAACTCTGTAAAATTTGCTTCAAACTTGTATGATCCCATAGATGACTTTGTTTCTTGATGAACACTGTTTTAGAGAGATCAAAGCCATGTGGCTTTGCTAAGAAGGAAGATGAGTGTTTTCCTAAGCAGGGGTGTGTGTGTGTGTGTGTGTGTGTGTGTGTGTGTGTGTGTGTGTGTGTGTGTGTGTGTGTGTGTGTGTGTGTGTGTGTGTGTTGGCGGGGCAGGGGAAGGAGGAAGTGGCTCCCTCTACCCACAGCGTAAACTGGAGCAGTTATTGAGTATGGAGTTAAGAGGTGGAGAAACGTACAGGAGAGCTGCAAATGTTGGCCTGTTTCTCCTCTTAGGACCCCTCTCCACCTCCACCCCACCTCTACCCACAATGGCTCCCTTGACAAATAGGCTCCTCTGACCCGCAAGATATTTTAACAAATGCTCACCGTGCGTCAGACCCTAAGTACTTTTCCAACAGTAATCCATTTAATACTTGTAATAACCCTGTGAAGTAGGAACTATTGTTAGCCGCATTTTACAGAAGCCAAGGAACAGAGGGGTTGAGTAACTCTGAGAACACACAGCCAGTACATAGAGAAACTGTCATGCAAATGAGGAACCTCCAGCTGCAGATTCTGTGCCCCTGACCGTATCCCCAGGGGCTCTTGGCCTCTGGTTTCCCCAGGTCTTTTGTTGTGTTGGGGCACTAATAATAACACCTACATCATCTCCCTTCTCACCCCTAGACTTATAGTTACCAGAGCTCTTTATTATTCATATCCTTCATCTCACCTGGTGCTCTGCGAAGTAGGAAGCACAGGCACTATCTCCTTTTTACAGATGGGGAAATGCAGGACCAGAGAGGGACAGGACGTACCCAGGGTTGCACAGCTGGTAAGGTGTAGAGCTGGTGTTGAAGGCAGGTCCACCTGCTCCACTCTGTCCCTCTCCCTGGCCTCCCTGCTGTATAACTCCCAGCAGCCATCCCTCCCCACGGCAAGTCCCTGCTCCATCTTTCCTTATGCGTCCTCTCTGAACCAGTTTCCTCTGCTTTCCCCTTCCTCACCCTCACATCCTCTTGCCCCGAGGTCCCCTTGCCCACCCTCTGAAATAGTTTCCATTTCACCCATTACCTTTGCCCCTTTGCTCCCTCCTTGGCCCCGAAATGTCCATTTTGAGGCCGTTTTCTCCTTTACAACGTTCTCCGAAGGCTGACATTTTGCCTTCCCTCCACCTGGCTGATGAAGCTTCTCAGGGACACAGTACATTCGGGGAAGTGAGATGGGTACCTTGAGAAAATATATCCGAGCCCATCCTTTCTCAAAATTTTCTGTACATAAGAGGCCCATGTGATGTCTGTTAAAAATTCAAGCTGCTGGGCCCCAGATGCTGAGTCGATCGGTCTCAGTATTTTATACAACTGTCTGAAGTGATTCTGATCCAGTGGGTACCACGGTTTGAGAAACACTGTTTCCAACAGCGTGATTCTGGTGTGGATCTTGAGGCAATGCCAGGCCTCAGTGGGGATGCTCGGAGTTGCCCCTCCAGTCAGAGCCCTGAGGGCTGCAGCAGAAGTCAGAGCTGTGAGGTAAGATGGGTGAGGTGGGGCTGGGAGTTTCCCAGAATTACAGTGGCTGTGTGGACAGGCTGCTGATTGATGGAGGCCGTTTCTTAGGGCGGATGTAACAGAGTACCACAAACAAAATGGCTTTACAACAGAAATGTATTCTCTCACAGTTTTGGAGGCTAGAAGTCCAAAATCAAGGTGTCAGTGGGGCTGTGCTCTCTGCTGAGGTTCTAGGGAAGGATCTTTCCTTGCCTCTTCTCGCTTCTGGTGTTTGCTGGCAATCTGTGGGGTCCCTTTGCTTACTGTTGCCTCACTCTAATCTCTGTCTCTGTTGTTACATGGCTGTCCTCTTCCTGGGTGTCTCTCTTCTTCTTTTTTTTTTTTTTTTTTTTGCAGTACGTGGGCCCCTCACTGTTGTGGCCTCTCTCCCGTTGCGGAGCACAGGCTCCGGACGCGCAGGCTCAGCGGCCATGGCTCACGGGCCCAGCCGCTTCGCGGCATGTGGGATCTTCCCGGACCGGGCCACGAACCCGTGTCCCCTGCGTCGACAGGCGGACTCTCAACCACTGCGCCACCAGGGAAGCCCTCTCTTCTTCTTTTAAGGACACTAGTCATGCTGGATTTAGTGCCCATCCTACTCTGGTATGACCTCATCTGAACTTTTAACTAATTCCATGTGCAACAGCCCTGTTTCCAAATAAGGTCACATTCTCAGGCACTGACTACGGATTAGGACTGCAACATATCTTCTGGATGAATGCAATTCAGCCCTTAGCGGAGAGGATCATTTTGATGCTTTTATTGGGAAGTGTACATATTTAAGAATTTTCTCTTTGCTCACAGATGGGGAGAAAATAGCATTAAAATTGCATAAAATACCATTTTACGCACATAGCATTAAGACTCGGTTTTTACAAAAAGGCCCAAGTCACTCTTCACAGATCAGAATGCTTTCCTGCTGACGAAGTACTTCTCCACGACCGACGGGTAAAGCGGGACCGGGAGTTGAGGGTGTCAGCTCTATGGGGCCAGGGGCACCTGAAGGGTGAAGAAGACATAGAGAAGGTGATTTTAAATGTTCCTAGAGGGTGATTCAACCCCCCTCGTTTATTCTCACTAATTCCCAAGGCTCTGGCAGTTGCGGGAAAGATAGGCCCTGGTTCAGAGCTCTGTTGGGTTCCTAGCTTTGTCCAAATCGCATAAGCTCTGTGACCTTGGGCAACTTAAACTTTCTAGGCTTCAGGTTGACTTGGGTTTCTCATTGTAAGTGGGAAAAATAAAACATAAAACATGATCACTAGACATGGCAGCACTGTTTACAATAGCCAAGACATAGAAGCAACCTGAGTGTCCATTGACAGATGAATGGATAAAGAACATGTGCTACATATATACAATGGAATATTACTCAGCCATTAAAAAGAATGAAATAATGCCATTTGCAGCAACATGGATAGACCTAGAGATTACCATACTAAGTGAAATAAGTCAGAGAAACACAAATATCATATGATATTGCTTACGCAGAGTCTAAGAAAAAATGATACAAATGAACTTACTTACAAAACAGAAACAGACTCACAGACTTAGAGAACAAACTTATGGTTACCAGTGAGGGAACGGTGGGGGTAGGGATAGACTGGGAGTTTGAGATCAACATGAACACATTGCTATATTTAAAATAGGTAACCAGGGGCTTCCCTGGTGGTGCTGTGGTTGAGAATCCACCTGCCAGTGCAGGGGACATGGGTTCGAGCCCTGGTCTGGGAAGATCCCACATGCCGTGGAGCAACTAAGCCTGTGCACCACAGCTACTAAGCCTGTGCTCCAGAGCCCTTGAGCCGCAACTACTGAAGCCCACGCGCCTAGAGCCCGTGCTCCACAACAACGGAAGCCACCGCAATGAGAAGCCCGTGCACCGCAACGAAGAGTAGCTCCCACTTGCTGCAACTAGAAAAAGCCTGCGTGCAGCAACGAAGACCCAACACAGCCAATAAATAAATAAATAAACTTATAATAAAATAGATAACCAACAAGGATGTACTGTATAGCACATGGAACTCTGCTCAGTATTATGTAACAACCTAAATGGGAAAAGTATTTGAAAAAGAATAGATACTTGTATATGTGTAACCGAATCACTTTGCTGTAAACCTGAAACTAACACAACATTGTTAATCAATACTCCAACATAAAATAAAAATTTTTTAAAAATCAAATAAAAAAATAAAAGATCAATTGTACGAGAAAAAAAAAAACATAATCACTAAAGTTGCATGAGGAGTAAAAGAAATAATGCAGTGAGGGAGGAGGTTACTTAGTGGACATCCAGAATGAATTATTTCCTCTTCCTCCTCTCTTCCTCTCCCACTCTCCCTCCTTTCCTTCCAAGAGGAAATGTGAGATATTTACGATTTTAAGGCACACCGCCGAGTGGACGGCTCTTTCTCTCTGGGACATCTGGCCCCATGGGTGTGTGGGTGGTGGGTGAATACATAGTACAATACTAGTGGAGGCATCTAACATGCGACAGCTGTATCCATAAGAGCTCATGTTATGCTCCAAAGACTCTCCTAGGTCACGCTATTTGTTTCCCTTTTATAGACGAGGGAACGGAAGCACACTTCCAACATACTCATCCTCATCCAGGTATTGGGCACCTGCCACGTGCTGGCTTTCGGTAGTTGAAGGGGGACAATGGGAGAATACGCAGGAGGACATGCCTGGCCAGCCCAGGTCCAAGCTCTCTGTACTTACCCAAGGCACTTCCAGCTCAAGAGTTAGTGGTTCCAATATTTGCAAGGTGGAGTCAGGAGTTATTGAATTCCTGCTGATTATTGTTGAGAAATATTTAAAGTTATTAATCAAAAGATGAGCTAGGGCTTCCCTGGTGGCGCAGTGGTTGAGAGTCCACCTGCAGATGCAGGCGACGCGGGTTCGTGCCCCGGTCCGGGAAGATCCCACGTGCCGCGGAGCGGCTGGGCCCGTGAGCCATGGCCGTTGAGCCTGCGCGTCCGGAGCCTGTGCTCCGCAACAAGAGAGGCCACAACAGTGAGAGGCCTGCGTACCACAAAAAAAAAAAAAAAAAAATTACACAGGTAATACTTGATAGAGCTGTGCATTGAATCCAGCCAGTCTGCTTCCCACAAATATCCATATGGCCCATCCTTACTCGCTGCAGGACTCTGCTCAATGTTCACCCCACTGCCCCACCTTCGCTCCCCACCCTGCATAAAATAGCAGTCCCCTCCCCAACACAATCCCATCCTTGTTACTCTGCTTTAGTTTTTCTTCTTGGCGCTTACAATGACTTAACTTGTAATATACTTTCTTGATTAATTTTTTTATTGTCTGGCTTCTGGCTTCATGATGGCAGGGAGTTGGCCTTTTTGTTAACCACGGAGTCTGTGTGCCAGGCATATAGCAGGTGCTCAGTAAATACTTGTTTAATGAATGAATCAACAGGTATTGGGTGTCTTCTATGTGCCAGGTGCTGGGAATGTTAATATATCAGTGAAATCTGGTCTCTGGCTCCAGAGCTCCTGGTCTGGTGGGGAGATGAGCAAACAAGCAGATGTTCAGAGTAGTCACAGAGGGAACACCCAGCCCAGCCTGGGTGGGGACAGGAAGGCTCCCTGGAGGAGGAACAACCCCCTGAGCTTAGTTCTGAAGAATGAGTTGGGGATGTCCAAGTGAAGAAGAGGAGGAAGGGCTTTCTAGGTAGAGGGAACAGCATGTGCAAAGGCCCTGAGGCCTCAAAGAACACCAACATTTAGGAGAACCTAGTTAGTGTGTGAGAGGGAGGGGGAAGTTTGAGTGCTGAAAGGAGGCCAAGGCAGATCTTAGCTTGCTAGGGGGCCCCAGAGTCTGGAGAGCTGTTCCTTTCATTGTCTCCTTTCCTGTTTCCTATGTTCCAAGGGATGCCTTATATTAACTTATATTAAACATGTTTCCAGCTCAGGGGGGCCCGGAATTCCATCAGTGATGTTTAAAATCATCATAAATACAAACCTCACTGGGAAAGGGTTGGAGACTGGCATTGATTAAGCAGCCCTCCTTGGTGTCTGAAACTTGGCTTGCCTTGGTGTGGAATCTGCACAGCCACCCCGAGCAGCGGGCAGGGGAGCGTGGCCTGTGCGTCCATCTTGGAGGCCAGGACATGCTCAGCGTCGAAATCACACAGGTGGCAGAGTTAGGACTCGAACTCGAGGCCTCCATTCCAGAGCCTAGGTGTTCTTGCAGCGTGGGGGACAGGCCTCACCACTCTTGCTCTTCCTGACTTCTCTGAGCCCTCTACTGGCTTATGTCACTCGATTGGCCTCACCCTGCAGAACAGCGCAGTGACAGAGGAAACTTATCTAAGTGTTCAGTGCAGACCACCTGGCAGTTCTTTCCAAAGCCTCTCAAAAGATGATAAACCAAGGCTAACACTCTTTCTGACTTTTATCATCTGGCCAGGCAGCGAAAGGACACCTGGGTTTTGCGGATAAAACCAGGAATCTGGCACCCATCCTGCAATGCAGCCTGGGAGGAATTATTGTTTCTCTTGGGATGCTCGTATGTGTCTCCCGCCAGGGCGTGGCCGGGGAAGGCTGCATCATGCTTGTGGCACACACAGCAGAGCCAGGAGGGCGTGGGTGGCCCTGGGGTCTTGGTGGTTTGGAGTAAAGGTAGTGTATGCAAATAAGCTTTGGACACTGACAATCTCTGGCTGTAAAGTGGAGGCGGAGGGCAGGGGCTGGGTATTTAAAACTCAGAAGTAGGTGGGAAAGTAAATCCCATGTTGATGACTGATGGGCTGATGGAAATAGCCCTCATTGTGTTTGCTGCCACCTCTTCTCACTGCTTTCTTGACACATGTGCATTTCTGGAAATTTCCCACATGTACTCCAGGGACGGAGAGAGGTCAGTCCTCTGGGTTTGTGTGTTTGCATGAGTTTCTTTCCAGGGAGTGTTGGTGCCCCGTGTGTGTGTGTGTGTGTGTGTGTGTGTGTGTGTGTGTGTGTGGCGGGGTGGATCAATGGCACGTCCATGTCAGACACACTTCTGCCTTCCAGAAATTGAGTGAACCAAATGTTGGTTTTCCTGGGGAGGGAGCCATCAGAGCTTTGTGGTTTATTTGGGGACGAGCTCTTAGTCACAGTTTGAGGCGTGAAAACGACACTGGATGACGCAGGATGAACCTGGTCTCACTGCTATCACACACATCTGCTTTCTAGAGACTTCCATTTTACATAAGTGTTTGCCTGTATTTGTTTCTTCTTGCTACACTACAGCTTTTCATCTTTGTGCCCCCAGAGCCAGGTCCGGCTTGGCCCATAGTAGGCAATAAATCAAACGTGTCCAAAGGATGGATGATTGGATGGCCCAGGATGGAGGCACTCCAGTAATCGGGACCCTGGTGTCTGAGACATTGTTCCCAGTGTTTCCACATGGCTCATGCAGGAGTAATGTTGATTCTGAGGAGTTTTGCTGAGAAGTTTGAACAGGCTCCCCAAATCAATAAGGATGCTATTGGGGCTTTTTTGTTTTTCTACTAGATTCCAACTCTCTGCTCTCCTCCAATCAGTCTTCACTGACAGACAGGGCCTAGCCTCCTGTAGGGTGAGGGGAGGATGTCTGAATCCATCTGATTAAGGTCCTCAACAAGGGATGCCCCAGGAGCCAAGGGGAGTGTGGACGCAGGGAGTTCTGTATGGAGTAGGGCTGAGCCACGGGCTCTGAAGCTGGGATTAGGCTGAGGCAAGTGAGTGAGACAGAGAGATATCCGTGGATCCACGGATTCTCATTACGCTGTAAACACGTGAATTAATTCAGCATTCCAGACATCCAGTGCCCTGCACGTTTCAACAGTACAAGCCGACAACAAATGCCAGGCTTCCTCTGTGACCCTGAGCCTATGTTGTCACTCTGGGTTATAATTATCGTAGATGCATTTATCCTCCATGCAGTGAGGGTGGGGGGATCCTTTAGGGCAGGGCCTGTGCCCTGGTCTTTACTTCCCGGAACCTCACTGAGTTGACGGTGCTTACCGATCCCCCAGTAAAGGTTCGCTGAATGAATGATGAAGCACCAGTTACCTGTTACTGGTGATTTAATAGAAACTACGAGGGATATAAAAATGACAGGAAATAGTCATTCCCTCAAAAACACTATAATCTACTGGGAAAATGAATATGTTAGTTTTGAATTTAAAAACCCCATGGAAGAAAGTTTTCCCCAGTGTGATTTAGAATCGGACCAAGCAAAGGTGAAGTCCTCTTTAGACATTATTTTATTGTTTCTTCCTTCCCTAGACAATGAAAGAGAGAGGAGAGAGAGAAACTAAAGAATCTCTTAGTTCTTACTGAAGTCTGGCGGCCCGATGGGACACTCCACGTGTGATGGGGTAGGTGGAGGGAGGGAGGGCATCAGACATAACTGCCTTTATTCTCTTTCTTATGCAAGGAATAGGTTTTTATGGCTGACATTTGGAAATCAGAGATGAGAAAAAAAAAATAATAAAGCCCCAAATCTTATCATGCAGAAATAACCACTGTTTCTATTTTAATGTAGTTTAGTTTCTTTCATTTTTTTTCTCTCGGCTACTTTTTTTTTCTTTATTAAACTATAGTTGATTTACAATATTGTGTTAGTTTCAGGGGCACAGATTCTTTTCCATTTTAGGTTATTACAAGATATTGAATATAGATCCCTGTGCTGTACAGTAAATCCTTGTTGTTTCATCTCTTTCACTTTTTAAAAACAAGACAGAATCCTTATTGTTTTTTGCTTTGTGTGTAGAGATTTTTGTTGTTGTTATTACAAAAGCAAAGAATGGTCGTTGCAGAAAGAGTAGAAAACATAGATGAGAAAAAGCAAGAGAAGAACGATTGCCCTTGGGCTCCTGGGATGAACTCCAGTGTTAATATTTTGGTGAACTTCCTTTGTGTCTTCCTTGTTATTCTCCTCCCCTTTTTGGTTTCTGCCACAAAACAAAACAGGTAAAACTCCGAAGTTTTTTTCCCCCCTATTTTGTAAGAAATTAGAAAACACAAATAAGCAAATAAATCAACACACAAAGAAAGAAGAGACCAATGATCCGTGATCACCAGATGTGTTTCTGAGCCCATGTGTATGAGTTGCTCTTTCCTTACCTCCCCAACTTTCCTTTCTTCTTCTTTTATTTTTAAAGAGAATTGGGGACATTTGGGTTAGGTTGAGGCAAGACAGTGGAAGACATAGATATCCCCACTGCTTTGCAACTTGCTTTCCTCTTGATGTTCACATTTACTAGCTGAGAAGGAGAACAGAGCCACACTGAGGCTTGTCACTCACTCAAAAGACCATTTTTTTCCCTCTTTTTAAAAATATCCTGAGAAAAGTGATGGGTTTATCAATGAAGGGCATGCTTAACTTGCCCTGGGGAATTTTATGGTTTCCTTATGGGTTAAAAAGAAGGGGAACGTCTTCCCATTGCCTTAAGAATGCAAACACCTCAAGTTCTTTCAACAACCTTGCCTTGCTGTTGTCCAGGAGGGCTTGGGTAGAGGAAAGTGGGTGAAGGGCTTATGAGTGGGAAACACCCAGCTTGGCCACATGGGCTCTGGGCTGATTGAACAGAAAGGCTCTCAGCCATTTCACCTAGCCTGAAGGGGTCTCAAGGAGCGTGTTAGTCCGGGCAGTCGCTGGTGTGTGTTGCCAGATCCTAGACCTCTGGCCCATCTGTATTGCCTCATCACCAAGCATTAATGAGGACCCACTATGGGCTCTGTAGACACTATGCTTGGCTCTAGGACACCCAGGGAAGGAACACATGTCTCTGTCCTCCAGAACTAAAAACATTGCTTATTCATTGTCTTTATTTCACCCTGCATCCCAACCCTTTTGTTTAAGGCCAGCTCTTATTATTTTAAAATATGAGCCGCTATTCCTTCCAGAAGTTTTAAATATTTTAATTAAATTAAAGAAATGTTTTTCATCACAATATAAAGTACAAAGCTCGTGAAGCCCAAATAGGGCTGCCACATTTCCCTCTCATTATTAACAGAGGGAATTTAATCAAGGAAACGATTATGTAAGTGATGGAAGAGCTAAGAGGCCAAACAGGATGGGGGGGCAACCCAGGATTAGCAACAAGATGCTGCTGCCACCCCCACTCTGAAGAGAAAAATGGGAACCGGAACAACTGTAGCCCTAGGGCTGCGTGTTACCTACATAAGCTGGATTCAAGGCAGGGATGTGGCCATTGCTGGGATGCTGCCCAGGAGAGTGGAGAGAGGCAGAGCGGAGAAAGGGCTTCCTTCCCCAGTGGCTTCTCGCCCCAATCTCCTGCCAGTGTCTTCCATTGACTAAACCAGTGCTTCTCAACCTTTTTGTCATTATAAAAAAAAAACCCAAACAACCCAATCCAAAAATGGGCAAAAGACCTAAATAGACATTTCTCCAAAGAAGATATACAGAATGCCAACAAACACATGAAAGAATGCTCAACACCACTAATCATCAGAGAATGCAAATCAAAACTACAATGAGATATCATCTCACACCAGTCAGGATGGCCATCATCAAAATATCTAGAAACAATAAATGCTGGAGAGGGTGTGGAGAAAAGGGAACCCTCTTGCACTGTTGGTGGGAATGTAAATTGATACAGCCACTATGGAGAACAGTATGGGGGTTCTTTAAAAACTAAAAATAGAACTACCCTATGACCCAGCAATCCCACTACTGGGCATATACCCTGAGAAAACCATAATTCAAAAAGAGTCATGTACCAAAATGTTCATTGCAGCACTATTTACAATAGCCAGGACATGGAAGCAACCTAAGTGTCCATCGACAGATGAATGGATAAAGAAGTTGTGGCACGTATATACAATGGAATATTACTCAGCCATAAAAAGAAACGCCTCTGAGTTATTTGTAGTGAGGTTGATGGACCTAGAGGCTGTCATACAGAGTGAAGTAAGTCAGAAAGAGAAAAACAAATACCGTATGCTAACACATATATATGGAATCTAAAAAAAAATTTAAAAAAGGTTCTGAAGAATCTAGGGGCAGGACAGGAATAAAGATGCAGACGTAGAGAATGGACTTGAGGACACGGGGAGGGGGAGGGGTAAGCTGGGACGAAGTGAGAGAGTGGCATTGACATATATACACTACCGAATGTAAAATCGATAGCTAGTGGGAAGCAGACTCATACGCTGTCTCCAAATTTGGTTATATTTTGAGGTACCAGGGGTTAGGATTTCAACGTATGAATTTTGGGTGGGACACAATTCAGCCCATCACAATGACCCATAAGTCTTGGGATGGAGTTTGGTACTGGTTAGTTGGTTCACCCAAAGCTCCAAAAGGCTAAAAGGATGTTCCTTCCACCTGGGACCCCTTCCCTGCAGCCTTGCTCTTCCTGTAGCTTGGCCTTCCATTTCACCTCCTTCTCCCTGCTGAGTTTGGAATCTCCCCGTCCCCCTCCACCAACCAGCTTGAGTTGCTGTGAACAGATCATCGTTTCTGTTGTCTGCTTTCCCTCCTCATTCATTAGCGGAGCAGCCCAGCTGCAGCCGTGGGTGGCACTTTTTCTGGCAGGGATAGCCCTGTAGGATCCTTGGGGCTTTGTCCTCAGTCAGTTTCACAAGATGTCAAGGCAGATTCGATGGAAAAACTGGGCTCAGAGCAGCATGGGAAGCCTGATACGCTATGTGGTTTTTTCAGTGTTTGACCATCTCAGGACCAATATTATTCTAGTTTCCTTTTGTTGTTGATTTTGGCTTAGGATGATCTAAAATTCTATTGTGACAAGGCAAAGTGTGTAAAAGAGTTCACACAGTGTCTGGTGAATAATAGACCCCTAATACATACTGCTGTTATTATTACAATCTGCCTTCACCTTCTTTTCTTTTTTTTTATACAACTGTTCTATTTTTATTTATTTATTTATTTATTGCGGTACGCAGGCCTCTCACTGCAGTGGCCACTCCCGTCGCGGAGCACAGGCTCCGGACGCACAGGCTCAGCGGCCACGGCTCACGGGCCCAACCACTCCGCGGCATGTGGGATCTTCCCAGACCGGGGCACGAACCCGTGTCCCCTGCATCAGCAGGCGGACTCTCAACCACTGCGCCACCAGGGAAGCCCTATTTTTAATTTTGAGTCTTCGTTGCTGCGCGCGGGCTTTCTCTAGTTGCGGCGAGCGGGGGCTACTCTTCATTGCAGGGCGCGGGCTTCTCATTGCGGTGGCTTCTCTTGTTACGGAGCATGGGCTCTAGACGCGCGGACTTCAGTAGTTGTGGCGCACGGGCTTAGTTGCTCCGTGGCATGTGGGATCTTCCCGGGCCAGGGCTCGAACCCATGTCCCCTGCATTGGCAGGCAGATTCTTAGCCACTGTGCCAACAGGGAAGCCCCACCTTCTTTTCTTTAGAGAAGGACTTGGAGATGGTCACATCCTCAGAGGCTACCAATTATGCTGATGCCACTGAGTCCCAAGACACTATATCTGTTGAATAATCACTGTACTGTACCCGTCAGAGGATTCACACCCATGTGTAACTGTACGAAGTGGACATTTTCATCCTCATTTGACATATGAAAAATTGGAAGCTCTGAAAGGTGCATCAAGTTGCTCAAATCCACACAGTTAGAAGGGGAAGAGGAGGGATTTGAACTTAGGCAGTGGAGCTGGAACCCAAAACGTTTTCACTACATCCTTCTGTCTCCTTGTCTGACACAGGAGCTTGTATCTTGGGTCTCAGCATTGCAACACCAGCCCAGATTATGAGGTTGCAAAGGATAAAAGGCCCCTTTGATGATTGAAAAGGAAAAATAATTGGAAGACTTCTACTATGATCACTGTCTATGTCAGCCAGGGTCTTCTACATTTTCCTCCTGGAAATTCACAAAAGCAACAAGAGCAATAAAAGCCCTCTCTTTATCTAGACTCCCTTCCACAATACATTTTCAGAAAAGCAAGAGGTAGAAATAATCCACAAACTCTGAAATACTTGTAAGGACAGCCCAAAACATTTGAGGTAAGAAGTTGCGTGGAAGGAAGTACCGGAGAAGCACCCGATGTAGTGAGATAGCCCAGTGGTGGCACACCTCAGAAAGTGCCAGCAAAAATATGCTTCCTAAAGGTAAGGGGCTCATCTTAAAGTGCAAAAGCTGTAGCCCTTGTTTGCAACCACCTGTGAGGGAACGAGGATATGCTGGGAGCAAAAGCTCTCCTAGACCCAACTATATTCGGAGAAGCAGTGGAGGTAGTGCTGTAGAAATACACTGTGAAGCCATTTTAGCAGGAAGCAGTTTGTCTTTGTGGCAGCAGAGACCTTTAGTGTTTTGAAGCCTGTGGGGCTATCCTGACCCCTTTGTGCCCCTTCCCAGTAGATTATCTGGGTAAATTCAACCCATTAAATGATTAGTATTTCTTTAAAAAAAGGAACTGGCACAGCATTTATACAAAGATCTTGTAAGAAAAAAATCTGAAAAAGAGGAGCAAAAGTAATAATAGGCAAAGAGCACTTACCAGAAAACCACATACCAGGATAAATTCCAAAGAAATCAAAGATTTTATTATACAAAATAAAACCATAAGGATGTAGTAGAAAATATGAAATCATTTATTTCTAATTTTAAAAAGTTATTAATATGATTTACAAAGACAAATAATGAACCAGGAAAAATTTTAGCATAGATGAAGGGCTAATCTCCCTAATGGATACAAATGCCCCAGAAATTGATGGTGACAACTACAACAGCAAAACTGCAAAAACAGCAAAAACTGCAAAAACAGCAAAACAACAGCAAAACTAAAAATTTTTAGTTTTTTAAGGAACCTCCATACTGTTCTCCATAGTGGCTATATCAATTTACATTCCCACCAACAGTGCAAGGGGGTCCCCTTTTCTCCACACCCTCTCCAGCACTTATTGTTTGTAGATTTTTTGATGATGGCCATTCTGACCGGTGTGAGGTGATACCTCGTTGTAGTTTTGATTTGCCATAATTCAAAAAGAGTCATGTACCACAATGTTCAGTGCAGCACTATTTACAATAGCCAGGACATGGAAGCAAGTGTCCATCAATAGATGAATGCATAAAGAAGATGTGGCACATATATACAGTGGAATATTACTCAGCCATAAAAAGAAATGAAATTATTTGTAGTGAGGTGGATGGACCTAGTGTCTGTCATACAGAGTGAAGTAAGTCAGAAAGAGAAAAACAAATACCGTATGCTAACACAAATATATGGAATAAAAAAAAAAAAGGTTCTGATGAACCTAGGGTCAGGACAGGAATAAAGACACAGACGTAGAGAATGGACTTGAGGACACGGGAAGGGGAAGGGGAAGCTGGGATGAAGTGAGAGAGTAACATTGACATATATACACTACCAAATGTAAAATAGATAGCTATTGGGAAGCAGCTGCATATCACAGGGAGATTAGCTTGGTGTTTTGTGACCACCTAGAGGGGTGGGATAAGGAGGGTGGGAGGGAGACGCAAGAGGGAAGGGATATGGGAATATACGTATGCATATAGCTGATTCACTTTGTTATACAGCAGAAACTAACGCAACATTGTAAAGCAATTACACTCCAATAAAGATGTTTAAAAAATTAATTAGTTAATTTAAAAAAACAAAACAAAACAAAAAACCAAAAAAGTTCATCGGAAGAAAATGGGCAGGGACTTCCCTGGTGGTCCAGTGGTTAAGAATCCGCCTTCTAATGCAGGGGATGCAGGTTCAATCCCTGGTTGGGGAACTAAGATTCCACACGCCGTGGGGCAACTAAACCCATGTGCTGCAACTACTGAGCCTACGTGCTCTAGAGCCTGCACGCCACACCTAGAGAGAAGCCTGCATGCTGCAGCTAGAGAAGCCTGAGAGCCACAACAAAAGATCTCACATGCTGCAGTGAAGATCCTGCGTTCTGCAACTAAGACCCAATGCAGCCAAATAAATTAATTAATTTTAAAAAGTCTAATAAAATTTTTTTAAAAAGAAACAAAAAATTGTTTAAAAAAACTAAAAGAACAGGATGTTTAGAGCAAAGGCAGTACAGATGGTTCTTAAATCAATGGAAAGATGCTCAGCTTCACTTATAATAAAGTACAATAAGTGAAAATGATATTGGGCTATCATTTTCATCTCTCAGATTGCAAGACTAACAAATTTGGTAACACACTCTGCTGGTGAGGCTGGGGTAAGGCAGATAATATCATACTTTGCTGTTGGGAAGGTAAACAAGTTCAGTCCCTGAGTGGGGATGTGTGGACAAATAATGCTTGCACCATTTGACTCACCACTTCTACTTCTGGGAATTTATGCTACAGATACTTGTGTACATGGAGAATGACGTACATGCAAAGGTCATTCATTGTGAAGTGAAATGCAAGATCTGTGAAACTGAAGCCTGCTAATGGAAATGCAAATGCCTCAAACATTTGCATTTACCCATGACTCACGGCTTTAATCAAGAGCCAGTATGTCCCTTGTGAAAATACGTACAAACCATTGGTTTTGACTGTGGTCAGACAAACTAGTCATGGTGAATGATTTTGGCCGCAGCTCTTTCTATCTAAGGATGCCTCCGTCAGGAGCTCTCATCTTTCTCAAGTGTAAATGGATGCATGTGCGTATTAAAGTACTGACATTTATAGGACACCAGCAAAGTGACTGAGCCTCTGGCGGCCTGCCATCTTTGCTTATTGCTTTAATAATTGAATGTAACTGGAAGGTCTTTTCATATCTACTAAAAATTTATGAGAATTGGCTATAAGTTAATGAAGCAGATTTTTTCTTTTTTTTTAATAAACAACTATTCCAGAGACAGTCATTCAAATGAATGAGCCATTTGAAAGAGCCACTTGGACCTCCTTAGGGATGCTCTGAACACATCGGAATATCTTCTTGAGAATTGCTTTCCTAGTTCTTGGCACCTTCTTTCAGATATCCTCATGGTGAAGTCTTTTCCTTTAAAGGAGTTGTAAGTTTTTGAAAAGATGTGAAAGTGATTCAGATTTCACAGAGGTAGTACCATTTTTGTTCATAATCAAGGCGTCACTAAAATAACAAGACCGTGCCTGGGTTATAAATTAGTTTGGAAGGCAACCTTTAGAGAGGGATTCTAAAGCACACTCACTGAAGTGACCACTAGTTTTTTCCAGAAACAACAGAGAGTCTTCTCTGCAGGGAACCAAATTGTCCAGGCTTCCTGGGGATGTTTTCTGTTTTTGCACTGAATGTCTGCAGTCCTGGGCAAACCAGAATGATCAGTTGTCCTATTATGAGGCAGGCATATTCCTGCAATTGACAAGACTTTGATCTTTTTCCTGTGACTCAATAATACAGGGGCTTCTTATTCTAGCTTCCTTCCCATGGGTACAGGCTCCTAGCATTGTTGCTGGAAGAAGGCAGGGATTTCAGTGCTTCTTTGTTTTTATGTTGGTATCTTTGGACTTTTCACTGTTACTTAGGGCCATGTTTGGAATTCTCTTATGGTTTTGAAGCTCCTGCCTCTTGGCAATGGTTTTGCTTAAACTGAGCCAGCCCATGTGGTTCCAGAAGTGGATTCAGGTTTCTAGACTGAGCTCTGTATTTATTAGCCATGAGCCCCTTAGCCTATCTGACCCTCAGTTTCCTTAACTGGCAAATAGAAAAATGAGTGCCTTTATTATTTCATAGGGTTAAGGTGAGGATGAAAAGAGATAATATATGTGAGCTGCAAACTTTTATTTGCAGATATAATTATATCTCAACATTTATTGAGATATAATTGACGTGTAACATTGTATTAGTTTCAGATGTACAGCATAATGATTTGCTATATGTATATATTGTGAAATGATCACCAAAGTAAGTCTAATTAACATCCATCACCACGCATAGTTACAATTTTTTTCTTGTGATGAGAAATTTTAAGATCTATTCTCTTAGTAACTTTCAAATACATAATGCAATATTATTAACTATACTCACCATGTGGTACACTACATCTGCAGGACTTATTTATTTTGACGACCTTTACCCATTTCGCCCACCCCCACTCCCCCTACCACTGGCAACCACCTATCTGTTCTCTGTATCTATGAATCTGTTTCTGTTTTGTTTTAAGATTCCACATGTGAGCGAGATCATACAGTATTTGTCTTTATCTGTCTGACATTTCACTTAGCGTAATGTCACCAAGGTCCATCCATGATACCACAACTGTCAGGATCTCCTTTTTTATGACTGAATATATATATATATATACTACATTGTATGTACATATATATATATATATACACACCACATTTTCCTTATCCATTTATACGTAAATGCACACTTAAGTTGCCTTCATGTCTTAGCTATTTAAATAATGCTGCAGTGAACATAGGGGTGCAGATATCTTTTCAAATTAGTGTTTTCATTTCCTTTGGATATATGAAGTGGGATTGCTGGATCACATGATACTTCTATTTAAAAATTTTTGAGGAACCTCCATACCGTTTTCCATAATGGCTGCTCCAATTTACAGCCCTGCCAACAGTGCACAAGGTTTCCTTTTTTTCCACATTCTCCCCAACATTTGTTATTAATTTTAATAATTACTGAATGCCTGTTATATGCAAGACCTTCTGGAGATTCATATCCTGGAGGGAAATAGACATACATGCAGATATGTAATTGACCACTAGACGATGTCTGCAGTTCTGTGATCCGTATCTGAACAAGGTTCTAGGACTTCAAAGGGAAGACTGATTAATTCCTCTTGGGGCACTCCAGATGGCTACCCAGAGCAGGTGATGCTTGAATTGGATCCTGAAGGATGACAGAAGAAATGGCATGAGCAGGGACACAGAGGTGGCAAGTCTGGGACACATTTGGGGAACTGTTCATTCGGAGTGAGGCAGGATGGAGCCAGACCTTGAGGGACTTTAAGTGTCAAACTGAAAAATGAACTTTATCAGGGGTTTGACCTAATCAGATCTTCTGGCTTAGTGTGGAGGATGGAACAGAACTTAAGAAGAAGTAGTGCTGGTAGTAGTGGGATGAATTGGGTGATTGGGATTGACGTGTATACACTGATATGTATAAAATGGATGACTAATAAGAACCTGCTGTATAAAATAAATAAATAAAATAAAATAATTTTTAAAATTCAAAAAAAAAGGAGTTATTGACCTTTATTGTGTTCACCCAGGGAAGACTAGGGTAGAATAAATGAGGACAGTGGCAAGTGGAAGGGAGAGGAGAAGAGAGATTAAAGTGTCCTCATCATCAATGATGTCCCCTTATTGGAGAGGCCTGTCTTGACCACTCTGTATACAATATTCCTATCCCTCACCTCATTTGTCTTCCTTAACTTGCTATATTTTTCTGTTTTGCATCAGTACCATCTGCATAATGTACACTTACTTTTTATGTGTTTATTATCTATTTCCCCCACTAGAATGGAAGTTCCATGAGGGCATGTCTTTTGTTTTATTCTTTACCACACTCTTGGTGCTGGAACAGTGCCTGGTATATAGTAGGTGGTGCTCAATACCTATTTACTGATTAAATAAGTAAAATAAGTTTGGGGTCCTTCCCCCAGACTATGTAAATCAACTGAGCTATATGGTCAGTTAGCCCCTGTTTTCCCTTGTGGATTAAACTTACTTCATTCTAAAAAGAATTTGAAGTGGTTCCTGAAATATATATACTACAGAACAATTTTAAAAGTACAGAAATGAGCCAGATCTTTAGGGGAAAGAAAGAATTGAATAGGATGATAAAGCACAGAGAATCAGTATGCAGATGTGGGTGCCACAAGGGCTGCACTAAAATTTTCAAGGTGAGAAGCAAATTCATGTCTGAGTTTCCTGACAGCCAAGGCAAAGAGGGGAACATGGCCAGCTATGAGACCTACAGTGTTCATTAGACAAAGACAGGCCATCATATCGGAAGCAGCCCTGGATTTTTTTTTTTTTTTTTAATGGATAAAGATGACACTGAAATCATCTGCTTTAGCCTTCATGCTGTTTGGTAGGGTGACTACTTGGTAACCCCTTAGCTGTTTTGGAGGGAGCTTAGTCCTGTGTTCAGCCTCACTCCTCCACTCCAAGAGGTGACCAGAAATTTGTCCTAGCCAGAAGCAGCAGTGATAGGTTAAGTGACACTCAAGGGGCATGATTGGGTGGGAGAGGTATGTAAATAGACTGTTCCTGCCCTTCTGTCCCCTCTAGAACCCAGGATCAATTTCCAATCTTATCTCCACTAATACAGAGGAAAGTTACAAAGAAATCTGGCAAAGATCAATGACCTCTGGATCTTCTGTTTGTCTCTCTTGATTTCTTCAGTTCCTTTGGAGTACCACTTAAGTGAGAAGTTTGGTTTGGCTGATAGTATCTTTCTAAGAGAGACTAGGTGAGATGGGGCAAGGAAGCTGATTTGCCAAATGATTAAAAGGTGATTTTCACTCTAGTAAAGGATTTTCTTTTTTAAAAGATGCTTAAAAGGATTTTTTAAAAAGTAATACATCCACATGGTAAAACAAAATTCCAACAGGGCAAAAAGGGTCAACCAATAATGCCATATTTTTGTATATTCTTGCAGAGATATTCATATTTGTACAAATACATAAATGCTTTTTGCTATATAAATGAGAATTTATGATACAAACTCTTCCCTTCCTTTTTTTTTCTTTGACTTATTATTTCTTGGAGAACATTCCCTCTGAGTTCCTATTAAGCTACTTTATTCTTTTAAAATGTGGAATGGTGTTCTATGAGTACCATCATTTACATATTTACATATCCCAACTCATGGATATTAGTCTGTTTCCAGTGTTTTGCTATTACAAAAAAGACTTCAGCGACATCACTGAAATTTGAATCTACATCAGTCAGGGTTCTGGAAGGAAACAGCACTGAAATGCAGAAGGCTCAAACAAAGAGACTTATGAAAGGGACTACCTTACAGAGGTGTGGGCAGGATGGATGTTGAGGCACCAATGAGCTGACAACAGCAGGAAGGGGTTACCAAACCTGGGCCTCAAGGGGAAAATGGTACCATTGGAGCCTCGGGGAAGCAGGCATGTGGGGATAGGGCCACCTAGTAAGAGCTGTGCATTTCCAGAAGCATGGCATCAGAGATAGAAGGAACAGGGAAGAAATACCTCCGCCACACTCTCTTCCTGCCCTGCAATCTCTTGCAAGTGCCTCCCATTAGCCAAACCCAATCACAGAGGCCAGTAGGCAAGGGGCCCAGGCGACCAGAATGACCTGCCCTCCTGGGACAAAGATGGGTACAGAAGAGCAGTAAATGGATCTGGGGTGGGAGTGGAGCATATACACAGTATATCTGTGGGATTCCTAGAAGTGGAAATTCTGGCTTAAAGGCATGTGCATTTCTATTTTTTTTACATCTTTCTTGGAGTATAATTGCTTTACAATGGTGTGTTAGTTTCTGCTTCATAACAAAGTGAATCACTTATACATATACATATGTTCCCATATTTCTTCCCTCTTGCGTCTCCCTCCCTCCCACCCTCCCTATCCCACCCCTCCAGGCGGTCACAAAGCACCGAGCTGATCTCCTTGTGCTATGCGGCTGCTTCCCACTAGCTATCTACCTTATGTTTGGTAGTGTATATATGTCCATGCCTCTCTCTCACTTTGTCACAGCTTACCCTTCCCCCTCCCCATATCCTCAAGTCCATTTTCTAGTAGGTCTGTGTCTTTATTCCTGTCTTACCCTAGGTTCTTCATGACATTTTTTTTTCTTAAATTCCATATGTATGTGTTAGCATACGGTATTTGTCTTTCTCTTTCTGACTTACTTCACTCTGTATGACAGACTCTAGGTCTATCCACCTCATTACAAATAGCTCAATTTCGTTCCTTTTTATGGCTGAGTAATATTCCATTGTATATATGTGCCACATCTTCTTTATCCATTCATCCGATGATGGACACTTAGGTTGTTTCCATCTCCAGGCTATTGTAAATAGAGCTGCAATGAACATTCTGGTACATGACTCTTTTTGAATTATGGTTTTCTCAGGGTATATGCCCAGTAGTGGGATTGCTGGGTCATATGGTAGTTCTATTTTTAGTTTTTTAAGGAACCTCCATACTGTTCTCCATAGTGGCTGTATCAATTTACATTCCTACCAGCAGTGCAAGAGGGTTCCCTTTTCTCCACACCCTCTCCAGCATTTATTGTTTCTAGATTTTTTGATTATGGCTATCCTGACCGGTGTGAGATGATATCTCATTGTAGTTTTGATTTGCATTTCTCTAATGATTAATGATGTTGAGCATTCTTTCATGTGTTTGTTGGCAGTCTGTATATCTTCTTTGGAGAAATGGCTATTTAGGTCTTCTGCTCATTTTTGGATTTGGTTGTTTGTTTTTTTGTTATTGAGCTGCATGTGCTGCTTATAAATTTTGGAGATTAATCCTTTGTCAGTTGCTTCATTTGCAAATATTTTCCCCATTCTGAGGGTTGTCTTTTCGTCTTGTTTATGGTTTCCTTTGATGTGCAAAAGTTTTGGAGTTTCATTAGGTCCCATTTGTTTATTGTTGTTTTTATTTCCATTTCTCTAGGAGGTGGGTCAAAAAGGATCTTGCTGTGAGTTACCTCATAGAGTGTTCTGCCTATGTTTTCCTCTAAGAGTTTGATAGTTTCTGGCCTTACATTTAGGTCTTTAATCAATTTTGAGCTTATGTTTGTGTATGGTGTTAGGGAGTGATCTAATCTCATACTTTTACAGGTACCTGTCCAGTTTTCCCAGCACCACTTATTGAAGAGGCTGTCCTTTCTCCACTGTACATTCCTGCTTCCTTTATCAAAGATAAGGTGACCATATGTGCGTGGGTTTATCTCTGGGCTTTCTATCCTGTTCCATTGATCTATCTTTCTGTTTTTGTGCCAGTACCATACTGTCTTTATTACTGTAGCTTTGTAGTATAGTATGAAGTCAGGGAGCCTGATTCCTCCACCTCTGTTTTTCATTCTCAAGATCGCTTTGGCTATTCGGGGTCTTTTGTGTTTCCATACAAATTGTGAAAGTTTTTGTTCTAGTTCTGTGAAAAATGCCAGTGGTAGTTTGATAGGGATTGCATTGAATCTGTAGATTGCTTTGGGTAGTAAAGTCATTTTCACAATGTTGATTCTTCCAATCCAAGAAGAACATGGTATATCTCTCCATCTATCTGTATCACCTTTAATTTCTTTCATCAGTGTCTTATAATTTTCTGCATACAGGTCTTTTGTCTCCTTAGGTAGGTTTATTCCTAGATATTTTATTCTTTTTGTTGCAATGGTAAATGGGAGTGTTTTCTTGATTTCACTTTCAGGTTTTTCATCATTAGTGTATAGGAATGCAAGAGATTTCTGTGCACTAATTTTGTATCCTGCTGCTTTACCAAATTCATTGATTAGCTCTAGTAGTTTTCTGGTAGCAGCTTTAGGATTCTCTATGTATAATATCATGTCATCTGCAAACAGTGACAGCTTTACTACTTCTTTTCTGATTTGGATTCCTTTTATTTTCTTTTCTTCTCTGATTGCTGTGGCTAAAACTTCCAAAAGTATGTTGAATAAGAGTGGTGAGAGTAGACAGCCTTGTCTTTTTCCTGATCTTAGTGGAAATGCTTTCAGTTTTTCACCATTGAGGACGATGTTGGCTGTGGGTTTGTCATATATGGCCTTTACTATGTTGAGGAAAGTTCCCTCTATGCCTACTTTCTGGAGGGTTTTTATCATAAATCGGTGTTGAATTTTGTCAAAAGCTTTCTCTGCATCTATTGACATGGAATATGGTTTTTCTCCTTCAATTTGTTAATATGGTGTATCACGTTGATTGATTTGCGTATATTGAAGAATCCTTGCATTCCTGGAATAAACCCCACTTGATCATGGTGTATGATCCGTTTAATGTGCTGTTGGATTCTGTTTGCTAGTATTTTGTTGAGGATTTTTGCATCTATGTTCATCAGTGATATTGGCCTGTAGTTTTCTTTCTTTGTGACATCCTTGTCTGGTTTTGGTATCAGGGTGATGGTGGCCTCGTAGAATGAGCTTGGGAGTGTTCCTCCCTCTGCTATATTTTGGAAGAGTTTGAGAAGGATAGGTGTTAGCTTTTCTCTAAATGCTTGATAGAATTCGCCTGTGAAGCCATCTGGTCCTAGGCTTTTGTTTGTTGGAAGATTTTTAATCACAGTTTCAATCTCAGTGCTTGTGATTGGTCTGTTCATATTTTCTATTTCTTCCTGATTCAGTCTTGGCAGTTGTGCATTTCTAAGAATTTGTCCATTTCTTCCAGGTTGTACATTTTATTGGCATAGAGTTGCTTGTAGTAATCTCTCATGATCTTTTGTATTTCTGCAGTGTCAGTTGTTACTTCTCATTTTTCATTTCTAATTCTATTGATTTGAGTCTTCTCCCTTTTTTTCTTGATGAATCTGGCTAATGGTTTATCAATTTTGTTTATCTTCTCAAAGAACCAGCTTTTAGTTTTATTGATCTTTGCTATCATTTCCTTCATTTCTTGTTCATTTATTTCTGATCTGGTTTTTATGATTTCTTTCCTGCTGCTAACTTTGGGGTTCTTTTGTTCTTCTTTCTCTAATTGCTTTAGGTGCAAGGTTACATTGTTTATTCGAGATGTTTTCTGTTTCTTAAGGTAGGATTGTATTGCTATAAACTTCCCTCTTAGAACTGCTTTTGCTGCATTCCATAGATTTTGGGTCGTCGTGTCTCCATTGTCATTTGTTTCTAGGTATTTTTTTATTTCCTCTTTGATTTCTTCAGTGATCACTTCGTTATTAAGTAGTGTATTGTTTAGCCTCCATGTGTTTGTATTTTTTACAGATCTTTTCCTGTAACTGATATGTAGTCTTATAGAGTTGTGGTCGGAAAAGATACTTGATACAATTTCAATTTTCTTAAATTTACCAAGGCTTGATTTGTGACCCAAGATATGATCTATCCTGGAGAATGTTCCATGAGGACTTGAGAAAAATGTGTATTCTGTTGTTTTTGGATGGAATGTCCTACAAATATCAATTAAGTCCATCTTGTTTAATGTATCATTTAAAGCTTGTGTCTCCTTATTTTCATTTTGGATGATCTGTCCATGGGTGAAAGTGGGGTGTCAAAGTCCCCTACTATGAATGTGTTACTGTCGATTTCCCCTTTTATGGCTGTTAGTATTTGCCTTCTGTATTGAGGTGCTCCTATGTTGGGTGCATAAATATTTACAGTTGTTATATCTTCTTCTTGGATCGATCCCTTGATCATTATGTAGTGTCCTTCTTTGTTTCTTCTAATAGTCTTTATTTTAAAGTTTATTTTGTCTGATATGAGAATGGCTACTCCAGCTTTCTTTTGGTTTCCATTTGCATGAAATATCTTTTTCCATCCCCTCACTCTCAGTCTGTATGTGTCTCTAGGTCTGAAGTGGGTCTCTTGTAGACAGCAAATATATGGGTCTTGTTTTTGTATCCATTTAGCCAATCTGTGTCTTTTGGTGGGAGCATTTAGTCCATTTACATTTAAGGTAATTATCAATATGTATGTTCCTATTCCCATTTTCTTAATTGTTTTGGGTTCGTTATTGTAGGTCTTTTCCGTTTTTTGTGTTTCTTGCCTAGAGAAGTTCCTTTAGCAGTTGTTGTAAAGCTGGTTTGGTGGTGCTGAGCTCTCTCAGCTTTTGCTTGTCTGTAAAGGTTTTAATTTCTCCATCAAATCTGAATGAGATCCTTGCTGGGTTGAGTAATCTTGGTTGCAGATTTTTCACCTTCATCACTTTAAATATATGCTGCCAGTCCCTTCTGGCTTGCAGAGTTTCTGCTGAAAGATCAGCTGTTAACCTTATGGCGATTCCCTTGTGTGTTATTTTTCCCTTGCTGCTTTTAATATGTTTTCTTTGTATTTAATTTTTGACAGTTTGATTAATATGTGTCTTGGCATATTTCTCCTTGGATTTAACCTGTATGGGACTTTCTGTGCTTCCTGGACTTGATTAACTATTTCCTTTCCCATATTAGGGAAGTTTTCAACTATAATCTCTTCAAATATTTTTTCAGTCCCTTTCTTTTTCTCTTCTTCTTCTGGAACCCCTATAATTCGAATGTTGGTGCATTTGATGTTGTACCAGAAGTCTCTGAGACTGTCCTCAGTTCTTTTCATTCTTTTTTCTTTATTCTGCGCTGCAGTAGTTATTTCCACTATTTTATCTTCCAGGTCACTTATCCGTTCTTCTGCCTCAGGTATTCTGCTATTGATCCCATCTAGAGTATTTTTAATTTCATTTATTGTGTTGTTCATCGTTGTTTGTTTCATCTTTAGTTCTTCTAGGTCCTTGTTAAATGTTTCTTGCATTTTTTCTATTCTACTTCCAAGATTTTGGATCATCTTTACTATCATTATTCTGAGTTCTTTTTCAGGTAGACTGCCTATTTCCTCTTCATTTGTTAGGTGTAGTGGGTTTTTATCTTGCTCCTTCATCTGCTATGTGTTTTTCTGTCTTCTCATTTTGCTTATCTTACTGTGTTTGGGGGTCTCCTTTTTGCAGGCTGCAGGTTCGTAGTTCCCGTTGTTTTTGGTGTCTGTCCCCAGTGGCTAAGGTTGGTTCAGCGGGTTGTGTAGGCTTCCTGGTGGAGGGGACTAGTGCCTGTGTTCTGGTGGATGAGGCTGGATCTTGTCTTTCTGGTGGGCAGGTCCACGTCTGGTGGTGTGTTTTGGGGAGTCTGTGGCCTTATTATGATTTTAGGCAGCCTCTCTGCTAAGGGGTGGGGTTGTGTTCCTGTCTTGCTAGTTGTTTGGCATAGGATGTCCAGCACTGTAGCTTGCTGGTCGTTGAGTGAAGCTGGGTGCTGGTGTTGAGATGGAGATCTCTGGGAGATTTTCGCCGTTTGATATTATGTGGAGCTGGGAGGTCTCTTGTGGACCAGTGTCCTGAAGTTGGCTCTCACTCCTCAGAGGCACAGCACTGACTCCTGGCTGCTGCACCAAGAGCCTTTCATCCACATGGCTCAGAATAAAAGGGAGAAAAAGTAGAAAGAAAGAATTAGTAGAAGTAGAAAGAGAGAAAGAAAGGAGGGAGGGAGGGAGGGAGGAAGGAAGGAGGAACGGAAGGAAAAAAAGAAAGAAGATAAAGTAAAATAAAATAAAGTAAGATAAAATATAATAAAGTTATTAAAATAAAAAAAATTATTAAGAGAAAAAAATTAAAAAAAAAAAACAACAGACGGATAGAACCCTAGGACAAATGGTGGAAGCAAAGCTATACAGACAAAATCTCACACAGAAGCATACACACACACACTCACAATAAGAGGAAAAGAGGAAAGAATCATAAATCTTGCTCTCAAAGTCCACCTCCTCAATTTGGGATGATTGGTTGTCTATTCATGTATTCAACAGATGCAGGTTCATCAAGTTGATTGTGGAGCTTTAATCCGCTGCTTCTGAGGCTGCTGGGAGAGATTTCCCTTTCTCTTCTTTGTTCTCACAGCTCCCAGGGGCTCAGCTTTGGATTTGGCCCCGCCTCTGCTTGTAGGTCGCCTGAGGGCGTCTGTTCTTCGCTCAGACAGGACGGGGTTAAAGGAGCCGCTGATTCTGGGGCTCTGGCTCACTCAGGCAGGGAGGTGGGGAGGGAGGGGCACGGAGTGAGGGGGTGGAGGGAGGGGCATGGAGTGAGGGGCGGGCCTGCTGCGGCAGAGGCCGGCGTGACGTTGCACCTGCCTGAGGCGCACCGTGCGTTCTCCCGGAGGAGTTGATCCTGGATCCCGGGACCGTGGGAGTGGCGGGCTGCACAGGCTCCCCGGAAGGGGCGTGTGGAGAGTGACCTGTGCTCGAGCGCACACAGGCTTCTTGGTGGCAGCAGCAGCAGCCTTAGCGTCTCATGCCTATCTCTGGGGTCCGTGCTTTTAGCCGCGGCTCACGCCCGCCTCTGGAGCTCCTTTAAGCAGCGCTCTTAATCCCCTCTCCTCGCGCACCAGGAAACAAAGAGGTAAGAAAACGTCTCTTGCCTCTTCGGCAGCTCCAGACATTTTCCCGGACTCCCTCCCGGCTAGCCGTGGCGCACTAACCCCCTGCAGGCTGTGTTCACACCACCAACCCCAGTCCTCTCCCGGCGCTCCGACCGAAGCCCGAGCCTCAACCCCCCAGCCCTGCCCGCCCCGGCGGGTGACCAGACAAGCCTCTCGGGCTGGTGAGTGCCGGTCGGCCCTGATCCTCTGTGCGGGAATCTCTCCGCTTTGCCCTCTGCACCCCTGTTGCTGCGCTCTCCTCCGCGGCTCTGAAGCTTTCCCCCTCCGCCACCCGCAGTATCCGCCCGCGAAGGGGCTTCCTAGTGTGTGGAAACCATTCCTCCTTCACAGCTCCCTCCCACTGGTGTAGGTCCCGTCCCTATTCTTTGGTCTCTGTTTATTCTTTTTTCTTTTGCCCTACCCAGGTACGTGGGGGGGTTTCTTGCCTTTTGGGAGGTCTGAGGTCTTCTGCCAGCGTTCAGTAGGTGTTCTGTAGGAGTTGTTCCATGTGTAGATGTATTTCTGGTGTATCTGTGGGGAGGAAGGTGATCTTCGTCGGCATGTGCATTTTTATTACTGTTTGCAAGTCAATTTTGATTTTCTTTTTTTTAATAGATTTATTTATTTATTTATTTATGGCTGCATTGGGTCTTTATTGCTGCGCGCGGGCTTTCTCTAGTTGTGACGAGCAGGGCCTACTCTTCTTTGTGGTGCGCGGGCTTCTCATTTCGGCGACTTCTCTTGTTTCAGAGCACGGGCTCTAGGTGCACAGGCTTCAGTAGTATGGCATGTGGGCTCAGTAGTGGTGGCTTGCGGGCTCTAGAGCACAGGCTCAGTAGTTGTCGTTCACGGGCTTAGTTGCTCTGAGGCATGTGGGATCTTCCCGGACCAGGGCTCAAACTCCTGTCCCCTGCATTGGCAGGTGGATTCTTAACCACTGCACCACCAGGGAAGTCCAATATTCATTTTCATTTACCCTTTCTCTGGGTTTTCTGTTTTCTTCTGTATTTCTATTGGGAATAATTTTCCTTCTGTTAGAAGAACTCCCTTCAGTATTTCTTTTGAGTGCAATTCTGACGGCTAGGAATTCTCTGTTTTGCTTGTCCTTTGACCTTTCATTTTGAAGGATAATTTCATGGAGTTGGTGATCCTAGCTGGGCAGTTATTTTCTTTCAGCATCTTGTCTTCTGAATTTTATTGTCTCTGTTGAAAATCACCTCTCAGTCTTAATGTGATTCCATGGAAGTTTCTACTTTTAAGCTTTTCTTTATATTTCTGGTTTTTAGCAGTTTGACTATGATATACCTCAATGTGGTTTTCTTTGTTTACATCATGATTGAATTCAGTGAGCTTCTTGAATCTGAATTATATTTCATCAGTTTCAGGAAATTCTTGTCTATTATCTTTAAATAATGCCCTTTTCTCTCTTTCCATATCCTTAGTTTGCGTATATTATCCCTTTTCACTGTGTGCCATTTGCCCCTTACACTCTTTTCTGTACTTTCCATCCTTTTTTCTCTTTGTCTTTAGTCTGGATATTTTCTATTGTCTTACAGTTCACTAATCTGTCCTTTCTGGGTCTAAAACTGCTCTTCAGCCCATCTATTGAATTTCCAATTTTCACTTAGTGTATCTTTCAGTCCTAGCATTTTGATTTGATTCTTTTTTATAGGTTCTGATTATCTGAGAAATTATCTTCTTTTATCTCTTGAGACTGTAAATGATGTTTTCTTCCTTCAGAGGGAGTTATCCTTTCCTTAGCTGGTCAGGGAGAGTGGGGACTGCTCATCTTAAGAAAGAGACTGAACCAACTTTAGTCTGGGTTGCAGTTTTGGCAAACCTCTGTCTATCTCTATTTCACCCTTTTAGGGTAGATCTCTCCAGGGGTTCCAGCTATGAATCTGGGGTATTAAGCAGAGATCCTTCCTTTTAGTAGGGCTTGAACTCTTATTCTTGCATCCTGGCCACTGTGAGACTGCCAGAACCCTGCTTTTAGTTTCCGAGCCTTTCTATTTGTCTTCCTAGCCTCCTGCCCAGACAGCTTCAGAAGGTAGTGGATGCTTTCTGGGAAAACTGATAGTGTTGGAACTCAGTATTCTTCTCGTTCCTCACTGGGGTCCTGGCCCCTAAGCTTCTCATTTTATCTCTCTAGCCCCACAGATGGCCAAAAGATTTCCTGCTTTCTTTACCTCTTAACAGAAGTCCTCTGACTGGGGTCACTGGGATTCTTTGTCACCTGCCCTATAACCAGAATTAGTAAATACACTGAGGGAAAAAAAGACTGTAGAATGTCAACTCATCATTCTTCAGCTGCTTTTTTTCCCCCATTAAGTCCTAGTGCCTCAATATCTTTCCAAAGCCTCAAGTAGATTTTTTTTGGTATTTTATTGGCTTTTATAGTTCTTCTTTATGGGAAGGTTGGTCTGCAACAATCTACTCCATTATATTCAGAAATGAAAGCCATGTCTGTTATCCTATGTTTACTTTCCTTGATCCTCTGCTTTTCTCCTTAGTTCCTCCCCTCATAAGAATTTTTAAATAAACGGTTTTCTTTGTATTTTGAGATTAAATCTTACTGCATTTGATTCCAAGTGAATTGGGACTAGGTTACAACTTCAGCCCAAGATTACATGCCTCGACTCTCCCTCTGGATTAGTTATACATTAGCCAAACGCTCTCTGACCTCAGGCAAAATAAGTCCCCATTTCCTTGTGTGTAAAATGGGAACACTAGTCTTTTCCTCATCAGGTTGTTTAAAGCTTAGTAAGAAGATGTGTATCAAGATCTTAGCACAGGGTCTCAGACTTAGGGCAGCACTCAGTCAAAGTCACTATTAGGGAGAGATAAGAAAGGAATAAGACATAAGGAAATTTGTAGGGGGCCATTCATGGCAATCAGTTGTCCCTTCCCTTACCCAACCAGTTTACTTTTTCATTTATTTTTCGGTCATCATTCACTTTTGCATATGAGGTACAATCTAGAAGTTCTTTTAGTGAGGGTCTCATGGCAAAATCTGTAAGAGTTTGTTTATTTTTTAAATCTGAATATCTCTTTATTTTCATTATTGAAAGGTAACTTTGTTGTATATATAATTCTAGATTGAGTTATTATCTCTTAGAATTTTGAAAATATTGTTTAATTATCTTCTGGCTACATAAAAGATAATCAGGTTTTTCTCTCTGGCTGCTTTTAGGGCTTTGTTTTTGGTGTTCTCTCATTTTGTTACTGTATACTTCTTTTTTTTTTTTTTTTTTTTTTTTTTTTTTTTTTTTTTTGCGGTTCCCGGGCCTCTCACGGTTGTTGCGGAGCACAGGCTCCGGATGCGCAGGCTCAGGGGCCATGGCTCACGGGCCCAGCTGCTCCGCGGCATGTGGGATCTTCCCGGACCGGGACACGAACCCGCATCCCCTGCATCGGCAGGCGGACTCTCAACCACTGTGCCACCAGGGAAGCCCTGTATACTTCTTTCTTTTCATTTATCTACTTCAGAAATTTTTTTTTCTAGAAAAATCTCAGGTGTCATCTCTTCCAACATCATATCTCCTTGTTCTCTTTAATTCTTTCTTTAGGGAACACCAGTTCAATATTTTTTCAACCTTATCAGCCCATCCTCCAGGCTTTATAATCTCTGGTATTTTCCATTTTTATCTATGTTCTGTCCTCAGATTTATTTTCTAACTCGCTTCCTCTTCAACTGTGTTGTTGCTCTTCTTTGCACTTTGGTTTTTGGTGTATTTTGTGATTTTTGATATTTGATGGAATTTTCTTGGAACTCTGTGAAGTCTGGGTTCTCTCTGAAAAAACTGACTTTTGCTTTGCAAGACAACTCTTTTTTGTTTTTACACTACAGAAGTAGTATAAATTGTTCTGTAAAAACATCGATAAACTCTGGTTTATCCATGTCAAGCTTGTGACAGATAAGTGTATTACTTCTCTTGCTTAGCAGAAGAGATATATATATATATAGGGAGAGAGATAGATAGATAGATTATCTTTTTACTGAGCTGCTGGGAAACTGAGCTTTGTGCGGTGGTCACCAGTCTGAACTTCACCTTGCCAAGTCCCTACATCATGCCTCCTCTCCCTCATGACACCAGTTAAAACTCTTATTCTGGGTCACAGAGGAGCAGGAGATGCCTCTGGTTCCAGCTCTTGCTGACTTATTTGGAATCTGGCTCCCATCTCATCTTTGGCTTTTGGGTATCTCCCTTACTTTCTTTCCGTCTCAGTCATGCATTTTAAAATATATTTAAAAAATTTTAATCTAGCATTTTTAAGTGTTTTTTTTTTTAATAGCAAGAGATACATCAGAATATCCAGTGTGCAACAACACAACTCATTCATTACTTTTTTTTTTTTTTCTCATTAAACTTTTTTAATGGGTCTCAAATTCTGTGACAGATTTTTGGTCAAGTTGTTTCCATTAAAAAGTACTGATTTGGGCTTCCCTGGTGGCGCAGGGGTTGAGAGTCCGCCTGCCGATGCAGGGGACATGGGTTCGTGCCCCGGTCCGGGAGGATCCCACATGCCGCGGAGTGGCTGGGCCTGTGGGCCATGGCCGCTGAGCCTGCGTGTCCGGAGCCTGTGCTCCCCAACGGGAGAGGCCACAACAGTGAGAGGCCCGCATAACGCCAAAAAAAAAAAAAAAAAAGTACTGATTTTGGGCTTCCCTGGTGGCGCAGTGGTTGGGAGTCCGCCTGCCGATGCAGGGGACGCGGGTTCGTGCCCCGGTCCGGGAAGATCCCACATGCTGCGGAGCGGCTGGGCCCGTGAGCCGTGGCCGCTGAGCCTGCGCGTCCGGAGCCTGTGCTCCGCAACGGGAGAGGCCACAGCAGTGAGAGGCCCGCGTACCGCAAAAAAAAAAGAAAAAAAAAAGTGCTGATTTTAAAAACTAATAATTTAAAACGGCCACACACAAAACAAACGGTCCACAAAACATTCTCCTTTCCTTCTGAAGGTTTTACGATGCATTGTTATCATTTACCAGTCTTTTGCTATTAAACTTAAATGGCCAATTGAGACAAACCATTCTGAGACCCTTTTTCCACCACTGATTAAGACTGGGGTGGCAGGTATTGGGGATAATATTCATTTAGCCTTCTGAGCTTTCTGGGCAGACTTGGTGACCGTGCCAGCTCCAGCTGCCTTCTTGTCCCTGCTTTGACGACACCCACAGCAACCATCTGTCTCATGTCACAAACAGCAAAACGGCCCAGAGGAGGATAGTTAGAGAAGCTCTCAACAAAAATGGGTTTGCCAGGAACCATATCAACAATGACAGCATCACCAGATTTCAAGAATTTGGGGCCATCTTCCAGCTTCTTCCCAGAATGACGATCAATCTTTTTCAGCTCAGCAAACTTGCAAGCAATGTGAGCTGTGTGACAATCCAGCACAGGTGCATATCCAGCACTGCTTTGGCCTGGATGGTTCAAGATAATCACCTGAGCTGTGAAGCCAGCTGCTTCCATCAGTGGGTCATATTTGCTGTCACCAGCCGCATTGCCACGACGAACATCTTTGACAGACACGTTCTTGACATGGAAGCCCACATTGCCCCCAAGAAGGGCTTCACTCAAAGGTGCATTTCAACAGACTTCACTTCAGTTGTCACGTTGACTGGAGCAAAGGTGACCATCATGCCAGGTTTGAGAACACCAGTCTCCACTCGACCCACAGGGACAGTGCCAATGCCACCAATTCTGTAGACATCCTGGAGGGGCAAATACAAGGGTTTGTCAGCTGGGCGAGGTGGTGGCAGGATGCAATCCAGAGCTTCAAGCCGTGTGCTTCCACTGGCACTGCCATCCTTACGGGTGACTCTCCATCCCTTGAACCACGGCATGGTAGCACTTGGCTCCAGCATGTTTTCACCATTCCAGCCAGTAACTGGCACAAATGCTACTGTGTCGGGGTTGTAGCCAGTTTTCTTAATGTAGGTGCTGACTTCCTTAACAGTTTCCTCGTATCTCTTCTGGCTGTAGGGTGGCTCAGTGGAATCCATTTTGTTAACCGCAACAATTAGTTGTTTCACACCCAGAGTGTAGGCCAGAAGGGATGCTCACGGGTCTGCCCATTCTTGGAAATACCTGCTTCAAATTCACCAACACCAGCAGCAACAATCAGGACAGCACAATCAGCCTGGGATGTGCCTGTAATCATGCTTTTTGTTGGTTTTTTTTTTTGCGGTACACGGGCCTGTCACCGCTGTGGCCTCTCCCATTGCGGAGCACAGGCTCCGGACGCGCAGGCTCAGCGGCCATGGCTCATGGGCCCAGCCGCTCCGCGGCATGTGGGATCCTCCCGGACCAGGGCACGAACCCGCGTGTCCTGCATCGGCAGGCGGACTCTCAACCACAGCGCCACCAGGGAAGCCTGGTGATAGAGGGGGGTGCCCTCCCACTTTGGACCCGCCACTGGAGGTGGAAAATGCAGCGACTTATCTGACTTGGCCACAGGGAGCCGGGCAGTCCACGGAGGCCCAGCAGCAGGTCCCTAACAGGTTGAGGGTAGGAGGGCATTCCCTTCCAGCTCTCTCCCTTGGTGCAGGAAGTGCTATAGGCAACATCACTGTGTATATAATGGGCAACAGCACAGCACTGAGCCTGCTGTGGGGCTGCCTGGGCCTCAACCGTTGTGTCAACTTGCAGAAATTGCTGAAAAGTCCCTGACCCTCATTTGTAAAATGGGGATAATATTAATGCCTGCCTAGTAGGGCTATCGTAAAAGCAATATATTTCCAACACTTGGAACAGTACCTAGCACTATAAAATACTTGGCGCTATAAAATATTAGCTGTTATTAGACACATTATCCTTCTTGATCACCATTCTAGTTAAGTTTATTGATACATCATGGACTTAAGGGATAAAAAGAGCACACTCATTCATCTTATCTAATTATTACATGTCCTTCTAGTAACAAATGATTCCAATTAGGTTTGATTAAATAAGTATACCAAAGAAGTAATTTTTGCTAAATTCTAATAATTATATATATCCTCCTCAATGTAATTATGTTTCATTGGGGGTAAAATTTAAAATATTAAAAGAGTCAAAATTACCTCAAAAACAAGCATTTTGTCTTATGAGACACGTGAAAGCATTTGCAATTTTGTCAGCTCTTGTCTAATTATTTCCACTCTGAAGACAAAGTGTGCATTCAGGAGGCTTCTTGTTAAATGTGTGGCTAATTCTCCAATCAGTATTTTCGGCCTGGACTTTTTTTCTGGAATTCAAGAACATTGCTTCCTATTAAAAAAAAATTAGCTGTTATTATTTTCCTAAAAACAAGACCTTTCGAGTAGAATTTTTCTAATACTTTATAATGAGATGGTGGCATCTGCAAGAGATGCTGCTTTTCCATTTGCTGTGGTAATACAGTGTTTATTTTGAAAATTCACTAAGTTTTAAAAAAAGAAGCAGATTTAAAGAAAAATATGAAATTAGACAAAAGTACTGAAAGACATGTTAAAAGTTGTGAAGATGGTATACAACGATTGGTCTTTAGAAGACTCATTTCCAGTAGCTTTTTATTTATTTATTTATTTATGGCTGCGTTGGGTCTTCGTTGCTACGCGTGGGCTTTCTCTAGTTGCGGCGGGCAGGGGCTACTCTTCGTTGCGATGCGAGGGCTTCTCACTTCGGTGGCTTCTCCTGCTGCGGAGCACGGGCTCTAGGCTGGAGGGCTTCAGTAGTTGTGGCTCGTGGGCTCTAGAGCGCAGGCTCAGTAGTTGTGGCGCACGGGCTTAGTTGCTCCGCGGCACGTGGGACCTTCCCGGACTAGGGTTCGAACCCGTGTCCCCTGCATTGGTAGGCGGATTCTTAACCACTCTGCCACCAGGGAAGTCCCTCCAGTAGCTTTTGAACTCATGGTGGTACCCTAAGACTTTAACGAGTCTGACAGCTATCTCTCCTGCCCCAGAAGCTCCCATGGAAATAGCTTAATTTTTTATCTGAATTCATCAACATGTTCTCCAAAGGGTTTTTTTTTTTATTGAATACCTTCTTCAGTTAAAAACGAAACAAAAACTTCAGCGTGCAACCCCCATATAAGTTTGTTTAAAATTTGTAAATTGTATTTATATATGAGACAGAATCGTGTAGTAGTTATAAATGTAAACTCTGTAGCCAGACTGTGGTGTTCAAATCCCAGCTCTGCCACTTCTCAGCTGTGTGACATTGGAGGGATCAGCTGACCTGTCTGTGCTTATAAAGTACAAATAATAATATCTATATATGTAAGCTCTTAGAACATTGCCTGGCGTGAAAGAAGAACTCAGTTGCATGATCTAGTATTATGACAACTGTGCAATAGAAATCTTAAGATCAAGATAAAAATAAGTAGAAATAGAAGGTCCAATATGTCCCTTAACAGTCATGTGAACCATGGGGTGCGTTCACCCCCAGTTTGGAGACTGCTGGCTTCAGCAATGGTAAGAACATACCATGTCTCTTAAGTATTCTGAACCTTGAGGTACCTTGTAAAGCTTGGAGGACTGTGGGTGGATTTCCCCACACCTGGATTATGGGCACTTCATTTCTATGCAGACCTCCTGGTTTTGCTCTTGTAAACAGTAATCAGGTCAGGCTGACTGGGGCCAGGGAGTCCTTGGCTTCTTCTAGACCTGCCCAATCACTATTCCGGATGGAGCAGTGCCTGGGCTTTGCTTCTTGCTTTGCACGTGCTACCCTAGACTTAGGCAGCACCCACCCAAAGCCAGGAAGACAGTGGCCCATAGGGACAGCTGCATGTCAGTCTGTGCTCTGAAACCAGCCACCATTTCAGTCAAATGTGATAACAGCTGATTAAAGCATTTCTACCTAAAGACTGATTTGTAGCACGTTCACACGGACTGAGTCCCCTGCTGCAGGCAGCTGTTCTTCTTGACACGGGGCCGACAGCAGGACTTGGGAGGGTCCCCTCAGATGCTCCAGCAGCCAGGAAGCTGATGGCCCTGGAAATGCTGAGAGAGACTGGCTTCACCAGGACTGGTTGAAGGATTGGCACCTTTGAATCTGTCCAGGGAAAGGGCTGGTGGGCTCTGTGTGAACAACTGGGAATAGTAAACCCAGTGGGAACTGGATCTAGTTACCAATAGCAGATCTCAGTGGATCTACAGAAATTGCCCCCAAATTCCAGCTGCTTCAGGTCAGATCATTTTCGAGTTGAAAAGGCCGTACAGACAGGCCATCTAGTGGATCCCAAACCTGGCTGCTGTCAGTGTCAGTGGGGACCTCCCCAGTCAGACCTCCCTCTCGCCCAACCCAGAGGTAGCTTTACCCTGAATTTGCTGATTATAAAAGCCATCTGTGAAGTTTGGGGCCCGGTAGGTCTGGGGTGATGTTCAGGAATCTGTATTTTTAAAAAGTGCCTCCAGTGATGAGCTGGAATGGGTGGATGCTGGTCACCACTTGCTTGAGTGGCTTGAGCACTGGAGTTAGAGCTGAAAGACCAGAGGGCCAACCCTGGTGGTGCCACCTCCCAACTGTGCGACATTGGGTGAGGGATGTATCCTCTGTGAGCCTCATTTTCTTCATCTGCAAGAAGGGCATAAGGACAAAAACCTCCATTGTTCTCACAATAAACTCCCTTGATCTTGTGCCTATGAACTCGTAAAACGCTACACAGACATAGGACTTAAAGACTCATGCCAATGGCTCATCCAGCCTAGGGTTGGTCATCTCCAGCAACAGGGAGCTCATTACTTCTAGAGACAACCCCGTTTCTTTGGGAAGCTCCTGGAGACAAAAGGTCCTTCCTTATTTTGAGCAGAAATTTGTTCTTTAGCATTTATCTAAGGAAAATAAAAACACGAACTCGAAAAGATATAGGCATCCCCATGTTCATTGCAGCGCGATTTCCAGTAGCCAGAAGCAACCTAAGTGCCCAATGATGGATGAATGGATAAAGAAAACATGGTATATATAATGTGGAATAGTTTTCTGCCATAAAGAAAAAAGGAAATCATCCCATTTGAAACAACATGGCTGGAACTTGAGGGCATTATGCTAAGTAAAATAAGTCAGACAGAGAAAGACAAATACTGTATGATCTTACTTATATGTGGAATCTAAGAAACAGAAAACCAAAACAAACAAGCAAGCAAACAAAAAAACAGGCTCATAGATACAGAGACTAGATTGGTGGTTCCAGAGGTGTGGGGTGGGAAGTAGGTGAAATGGGTGAAGGGGCTCAAAGGGTACAAACTTCCAGTTATAAAATAAATGTCAGGGGGATGTAATTTACAGCATGGTGACTATAGTTAATAACACTGTATTGCATATTTGAAAGTTGCTAAGAGAGTAGATCTTAAAATTTGTCGTCCCCCCAAAAAAATGTTTTTGTAACTGTGTGTGGTGATGGATGTTAACTAAACGTATTGTGGTGATAATTTGCAGTACATACAAATATTGAATCATTAAGTCGTACACCTGAAACTAATATAATTTTTAAAATTTATTTATTTAATTTATTTATTTTTGGCTGCATTGGGTCTTTGTTGCTGCTCGCGGGCTTCCTCTAGTTGTGGTGAGCGGGGGCTTCTCTTGTTGCGGAGCATGGGCTCTAGGCACGCGGGCTTCAGTAGTTGCGGTGCGCGGGCTCAGTAGTTGTGCCTTGCAGGCTCTAGAGCGCAGGCTCAGGAGTTGTGGCACACGGGCTCAGTTGCTCTGCGGCATGTGGGATCTTCCTGGACCAAGGTTCGAATCCATGTCCCCTGCATTGGCAGGAGGATTCTTAACAACTGCACCACCAGGGAAGCCCCTACTATAATGTTAATGTCAGTTATATCTCAATTAAAAAGAAAGAAATTTATCCCCTGTCACCAATAGTCCTCCATCTTATCACTCAGTTTTTATGTTATTCACAGTACTTATGAGTATCTAAGTTTGTCTTGTTTATTTACTTGTTTACTTGCTTGTTATCCATCTCCTATTAAGATGCAGTCTCCATCAGGGTAGGGACTGTGTTCACCACTTGTGTCCCTGAGAAGATCCATAAACTCTGGCTGCATCAGGAAAACAAAACAAAACAAAAAGTCCCAGAAACCTGTTCCCTGCAATTTTCTCCCGTTGGATTTAATTCCTCTTTTTGGGAGGTCACAGATTAAATTTAATCCCTAACCTGCAGATTGGCCCGCTGAATAATTTAAGATAATCATATCCTTTTCCACCCCCTCCATACCTCACAACTCGAGGCTTCTCAACACACTGTCTACTGAGAAGGTCCCTTTATGAATAAGCAAGATCCCCCAAATCACTGTAGACATGGCTACGTTCTAGCAAAGCTGGAGAGATGGATTCCAGGGTAGGTATTCAGGAAGAGCCATTTGCTTCTAGTTAATTAAATCACTTATTTACATTAATCACCAGCACTACGGGAGCTACTTACTAAAATATTTACTGAGTCAAGGCATAACATTTATGGAGCCCTTTTTATGTGCAAGCCACTGTGCTAAGTGATTTGCTGGCCCTTAATTCTTTACAATAAACCCTGAGAGAAAATGCTAGTGTCATTCGCATTTTATAGATGAAGAAAATGAGGATCAGAGAGGTTAAGAGAGTGTCCAAGTTCATGCAGCCAGCAAGGGGCACATTTGGGCTCAGCTCTGGCTGACTGAAAAGTCCACATGGGTGGAAGATGGCACCTGCTGTGACAGGTCATTGAAATTATGAAACTGTCATTGAAATGGAAGCATTATAGTTCTTCGGAACCATTATGATCTCAAAAGGAAAGGAGAATGATACAGATACACTGGCTGAGGTCTTTGGAGGTGCATCGAAGTGTGGCTTACCTTAACATGTTCTTGAAGTACCATGGCGTGGATTAAAAGAAAATTTGGTGAGTGGCTTCCACCTAAATGATTTACTAGGGAAGCTACGTGAAATTATTTAAAAGAGCGAGGGGATCAAACAGTACTTATTCTTCGTGCAAAAGTTGCACAGAAGTCATATGGAAATGAAAAAAGGTTTTTTTGCCCTCCTCCTTTTGTGTATATTATGGGCAGTGGATGGAAGGAAAAAAAGAACAAATGGAATGCGATGGTTGTTCTGAACAAGAGTCTCAACCCTGTGCATTTATTAGAATAGGAAATAGTGACCAAGAAATGCAGCAGCTAAACTGGGAAGGAAAGAACTATTGCACTGCCAAAACATTGTATATATCTGACTCAGACAAGGGAAAGCGCTTCATGCTCTCTGTAAAGATGTTCTATGGCAGTAGTGATGACATTGGTGTGTTCCTCAGCAAGCGGATAAAAGTCATCTCCAAACCTTCCAAAAAGAAGCAGTCATTGAAAAATGCTGACTTATGCATTGCCTCAGGAACAAAGGTGGCTCTGTTTAATCGACTTCGATCCCAGACAGTTAGTACCAGATGCTTGCATGTAGAAGGAGGTAATTTCCATGCCAGTTCTCAGCAGTGGGCAGCACTTTACATTCATCTCTTGGATGATGATGAATCAGAAGGAGAAGAATTCACAGTCCACGATGGATACATCCATTATGGAAAAACAGTCACACTTGTGTGTTCAGTTACTGGCATGGCACTCCCAAGATTGATAATTAGGAAAGTTGATAAGCAGACCGCATTACTGGATGCAGATGATCCTGTGTCACAGCTCCATAAATGTGCATTTTACCTTAAGGATACGGAAAGAATGTACTTGTGCCTTTCTCAAGAAAGAATAATTCGGTTTCAGGCCACTCCATGCCCAAAAGAACCAAATAAAGAGATGATAAATGATGGTGCTTCCTGGACAATCATTAGTACGGATAAGGCAGAGTATACATTTTACGAGGGGACGGGCCCTGTCCTTGCCCCAGTCACACCGGTGCCTGTTGTAGAAAGTCTTCAGTTGAATGGCAGTGAGGATGTAGCAATCTTGAACTTCAGGACAGCATTTCACTCCAAATTTACGAGTGTGGTTTGGGGATGTAGAAGCTGAAACTATGTACAGATGTGGAGAAAGTATGCTCTGTGTTGCCCCAGACATTTCTGCATTCCGAGAAGGTTGGAGATGGGTCCGGCAGCCAGTCCAGGTTCCAGTAACTTTGGTCCGTAATGATGGAATCATTTATTCCACCAGGCTTACCTTTACCTACACCCCAGAACCGGGGCCACGGCCACATTGCAGCGCGGTGGGAGCAATCCTTCGAGCCAACTCCAGTCAAGTGCCCCCTAATGAGTCAAACACAAACAGCGAGGGGAGTTACACAAACGTCAGCACAAATTCAACCAATGTCACGTCATCTACAGCAACAGTTGTGTCCTAACTACCGTCTTTTTGCTAGGACTTACACTGACTTGAGTGCGGCAAAATGTTGACCAAAAAAGAAAGAAAAAAATGAACAATCTTTTGTGGTTTCTTGGGAAGACTTTTCATACCCGGTGATACTATTCAAAAACCCCATTACCTGCAAGTGCTGATTTGAAGTGCAGAAGCCACAGTAAAACAAACAAAAAACCCCATCAAAATGTACAAACTTTTGGAAAAAAAAAAAAAATCCACATGCCCGTGATCATGGCCTTGCCTCCTGAGCTGGTGGTTTACATAATGGAGGGAAAAAGAAGAAGTAGAGGTTGTTCTCTTGTTTATTCTTTTATTTATTGGCTTATCTCTCTTCGCCTTTGGAATTTTTCCTATTCAGGCAAGAGCTAGAAGCTCTGGAGACACAGAGGACACCCAAAGTTTACCGAACCCTCATCAGACTCATCGGAAGAGCTTTGAACTTCCTTCAGGGAAAATGTTGCATCTTGTCTGTTTATATCCTGCTCCAGCCTTCCCGTAAAAGGTTGAGTTTCACAACTCTTGAGCTACTTGTAGGCTTGGAGTGAGACTGGTGTAGAATCCCTTCCTGTCCTCTCCTTGTTCTTCTCAACAGACTGGGGTCAACTCCCACTCATTTCCCTGCCGAGTGGCTCCTGGGTGGGCCTTGTTGAGAAAGAGCCACCCTGGCTTTGGAGCAGCAGTTTCTGTCACCAGGGCCAGCGTGCTGCCCCGTGGAGGCTGCAGGGCTGGGTGTCCTGGTGTGGCTTCTCAGACAGATACTTCTCCACTCCAGGCCAGCCCGCCCTGGGAAAAGCTTTCCTGAGTTGAGTCGGAAGGCACATAAGGTTGTTACCTATGAAAATCATGCCAACCCAACACATGTACACTCGGCTACCTGCCTGTATGTGTCAGAGAGGGTTCATCTTTTAGCTGAAGTTGTAAAGGGCAGGTTCTTTTTAACTGAATGTGAGATGAGGAAGTGCTTTGTAGCTTGGAACTTAAGGTTGTGCACAGGGAAATCAGTAGTAAGGATTGCTCACCAATCAGGATGAGGATGTTAGACTGAGGACTTTTTCTTTCAGGGTGCAGTCCTTGTTGGAAAATTTATGTCAGCTCCACTCAGCATACTCTTCCTGGTCCAGACAACGAACCAAACCAGGAACCCTGTTTGGTGCTAACTCACAGCAGCCACCAACTCCCCTGAGCTTCTCATTGCCTGTCTATAAAGCTGGCTACTGGGTGGGAGGTATTTCCCACTACCGTGGTGGTGGTGAGAGGGTAACCAATGGAAGAATTTGGGATAAAAGATAAAGGATTTTATCCTGACAAGGATAAAATGTGGTTATTGTTTGCTAAAGCAAACTCATTTCTTTGATCCAAACTGATGGACGCTTTCAAGATGATCACTTCCTTTAGGTTTTTATACATAGGAGTGACACTTAGAAGTCTGGACTGATTAGCATGTCTTTGGCATCCCTTGTTGCTTACCTGAAAAAACACCCCAGGAGCAAAGATATAAGGCAAAGTCTACTTTGCACACAAAGAAACAAAGCAAAAAAATCAAAACCAACAGGAACCTCTTCCTCAGCCAGACCCACACTGAATATTACTGTCATTTTTTATGGTAAAAAATAGAGCCAAACTGTTTCCTCCCATCACCACCGACACAAAGAAGCTTAAAGAAGCTCAGGTAGATATTCTAAAATGATTCTAAAATGATAGGCTAAAGCCTAGGATTCCAAAATAGTCTCTGAACTGGAGCTAAACCAAAGTGATATTTCATTCTGAATTGACTGATACTAGGAAGTTGGCCATTCTATTTACAAAAGTAGTTTTCACTTGTTTGTTTTCAATTTGAGGAAAAATTTCCACACAGGGAAATGTACAAATCTGAAGTGCACAATTTGGTGGGTTTCGGCAAATGTATTATAAAAATATGTGTATCTTATATGCCAATCAAAGTAGCTTCAAACCTACAGAAAGTTTCCTCATGTCCTTCTGGTCAGTCCCCATCCTAGAGATTACTAACCACTGTTCTCTCTTCTAACACCGTAGATTAATTTTGTCTGTTCTTGGCCTTTCTTATGAGCAGAATCATATAGTACATGCTCAGCGTACTGTATTTCACATCCAATCGTGCTGTTGTGCATTATCAGCAGTCATTCTTTTTCGTTGCTGAATAGTATTCTCTTATGTGAATGTACTACAGTTTGCTTATCCATTCTCCTCACTACAAGTCATGTAGAGGCTGTAATAAATAAGTAACCCATTTATTCATTGGGCAAGTGTTTTCCAGATCTTTCTCTATGCCAGGCACTGTTGGAGATGCTGGGAGGCTTTAATGAACAAAATGAAGCTCCTGCTCTCATAGGACTTTTATTCTAGTGGGGAGACAATATATAAGCAAAGAAATGAATAAGATAGTAGTGAGAAATGCTATGTACGTAGTAAATCTGAGTGATGGCATGAAAGTGGTGTGTGAGGATACTGGGTCCTCTTTAGATTGTGTGGCTGGGAAAGGCCCCTTTGAGGTGACTTGGCTGACATTGGGGTGATACAAAGGTCGCCAGGTGAAGACTCAGAAAGTTTTTGGGCCAAGGGAACAACAGGTGGAAAGGTCATAAGGTGGGACTGAAAGGGACACATGGGTGTTGAAGAAACAGGAATGAGCCAGTGTGACTGGAGTGAAGTGAGCGAGGGTGGAGGTGGTGAGAGGTGGAGGAGGTTAGAAGCAGGAGTTGTGGAAAAGGAGTTTGGCTTTTATCCTAGGAGTGATGGAAGGCCATTGGAAGGTTGAAACAGGAAGTCACACTGTCTCATTTACATTAAAAAAAAGCTGTTCTGTCCAGGGGGGAGGGAGGAGGATCAGTGAGATCAGTTAGGCTTTTGGAGGGAATGTGTGAGATGATGGTGGTTAGGGTGGTGTCATTAGAGATGGGTAGAGGGGCACTGATGAATCAGGTGGGGAGAGGGGATGGGGCTGTGACAGAAAGAGAGGAACCAAAGATGACTCCTAGGTCTTTGGTCTGGGCAGCACCATCTTCTGAGATGGGTAAGATGCAGGTGGTGGTGATGGGGCTGTTGAGAGAGAAAGGGTCCAGATCTGTGTTTTGGCTGTGGCGGTTTAGGATGCCTCTTAGACCTCTTCAACTGGAGATGTCTGGTGGACAGTTGGATATACATAATCTGGTGCTTAGTTGAGAGACAAAGGCTGGAGACAAAAATGTGAAAGCCCTCAACATATGATTTGCTGTACACGGGCTTTCTCTAGTTGTGGCGAGCAGGGGCTACTCTTCCTTGTGGTGCGCGGGCTTCTCATTGCAGTGGCTTCTCTTGTCATGGAGCACAGGTTCTAGGTGCGTGGGCTTTAGTAGTTGTGGCACATGGGCTCAGTAGTTGTGGCACGCAGGCTCTAGAGCGCAGGCTCAGTAGTTGTGGTGCACGGGCTTCATTGCTCCGCGGCATGTGGGATCTTCCCAGACCAGGGCTCAAACCCGTGTCCCCTGTATTGTCAGGCGGATTCTTCAACCACTGTGCGACCAGGGAAGTCCCATATGATGTATATTTAGGGCTAGGGGACTAGATGAGATCGCTTAGAGAGAACAAAGTGTTAACGACTGGGTCCTAGAGAAGAACCAGAGGAGGAAACTGAGCAAATGATACATGTGGTCCTGTTATTATCATCGTCTCTATGGCTGTTTAAAATTCTCTAGGGACTTGGACACGCATTTAGTGATTTGGGCTTCATGACAATCCTGCGAAAAACTCAATAGAACCTTTGTTGCAAATTGGCCTAAATAAGCCAATTTGGTCATTCACGGATATTAGGCTCTTTTTGATTTATCTTGGAACCCTTAGGAGTTAGAGGTAAGTGAGGGTTAGATACTGAGAGGGAGTAAGGAAGTAAGTATCAGAACAAAAGTTACTACAAGGATAGATATTTATTTGCCTATAGGCTCAGAGGAGGCCTACAGAATGGTCTTAGAGCAGTTCTGCAAGCTCTGTGAAGCCCTAGCCCTCCGTCCCTTTTGGTGCTCACAGAACACCTCCATAAGGGTTCTCTTGAACAGACCACAACACTATGTGCCAGGGGTGGGCACAGGATGTTTTAGGGATCAAGCTTCTGGTGCCATCCTTGAGGGTTAAGGATCAAGTAAGCACAAGAAGCGTTTCAAATATTTTATCTTGAATATTACTTTATATATTGAATATCACTGATGTTATCAATAGAGCCCATTTGGTATATCCTTTCTTTATGCTGATTAACAAATCACTAAGTACCCCCAATAGAAACTCTTGTCTGACATTCATTATATGGATCAGCAGAGCCAGATAATGTGTTGTCATGAGTGGACAGGAAATTAGAGGAAGTGCTGACGGTCCTGTTCTCTGGGCTGGGGTATTTGCGGCGTAGTAATAGCTTACCAGGCCTGGAGTGTGCCTACCTAATCAAGATGACTGATTGCCCCTCCCTCATTCACATCACACTGGCTTTGCTGAAGTATTTCAGAGTAAATTATTAATACTATAATAAGATTTGCACGATTAAAAATCAATCTCAGATAATAGAGCCAAACTTGGAATAGTAATAATAATAAAACAGATACTAATCACTGAACCCTTATTCTGCACAAGGTGCTGAGCTAAGGTCTTTGCATAAGTGGTTCATTTAATTCTCACAACAACCCCATGAGTTAGCTGCTATTGCCTTCATTTTACGTAAGAGAAAACGGAGACTCAGAGAGTGACTTGCCTAAGGAACCTGGCTGGTGTGTGGCAGAAAATGACTTTGAACTTAGCTCTGTCTGATTTTACAGTATGTGTTGTGACCACAGCGCTATGAGGTTTGGGTCCAAGACCGGGATTTGACACTTGCCTTAGGAAAAGTTGCCCATCTTGCTATGCTTCAGTTTCCTGATCTGTAAAATGGGAGAGGGAGAAATAATGAACTGGCTGATGCATGTGAAGGAGTTTCATAAACTGTAGATGCTTTGTGTAAAGTCTCATTGTTTGCACAACCGGGATCCTCTTCTGGGTCCCTCACTTAAGTGTCCACAGTCTTCCTTGATGACAGGAGCGTGGCTGGGCGTGTTTTGTGCAGTGTCCAGCATAACCCCTTGGCCCGATCTTCCCTTGGCTGTTCTGCAGCCTGGGCTCGGGGCCCAGTATCCCAGAGCCCATGGCATTTTCTTGAAAGTCATTGCGTGAACGACAGTTCCCCCCTGTTTCTTAGAAACAGCCCCAGGCCGTCCTCCTTGAGTGGGCAAGGTTGCATCCTGGTGATGGATGTGCCAACTGCAGTCTTCCTCTGGCAGGTGCTGGACATCTTCGGGGGCACATGGATGTGTTATGAGAGAGCTTGTAGTGTGGGGAAAGACGGTTCAAATGCGACCCCTGGCACACTGTTCACTCATTCACTCAACACATGTGAATTTAGCATCTACCGCTAGGTGGGGAGAACATGATGGTGAATAAACTAACATGGCTCCGTCCATGGAGCTAATGGCCTATCAGGGGAGAAAGACAACTAAACACTTAGAATAAATAAAGTGAGCCAAGAATGCATACAAAGTACATGGACAGCCAACTTAACACAGTTTTGGGGAAGTCAGAGAAGGCTTCCTGGAGGAAGGGATATTTAATTTGAAGGAGTTTACCTGGTAAGGAGAGTGAGGTGATGGGAGAGACTTCTTTTTAGGGCTTTTGGATGTGATTTAGGCTTCATAGCTTAGATGCACCCGAGTGAGAATTGGAAGGCATCTGCATGGTGCCATGCATGGAATAGCATTGCTGGTTTTTCTGCAGTGTGTTCCAGTGTCCAGGCACCAAATTATTGAGAGTCAAGAGGCAGGGTATGGGCCATCTGTTTTTCGCTAAGTTGGATCTCTCAGGTGTGGTGTGGCTCTAAATCTAACACTTAATGCTTGGAGAGGTGTGTCCCTGGAGCCAGCAGCTTCAGGAGTGCCTTCTTTAGTCCTGCTTTCCTGATGTTGGCAGATGTGGCAGCTCCCTGGCAGCCTGGTTCTGCAGTGTCATCCTGGCACCATACCTGGAGCCCACTGCTCCAGCCCATCTAATGATTTTTGTTAATTCTTTTTTCTTTTTCTTTTTAATTGGGGTATGATTGACATATAACATTCTATTAGTTTCAACATAATGATTCAATATGTGTATATATTGTGAAATAATCACCACAGTAAGTAGAGTTAACATCCATTACCATACATAGTTACAAATTTCTTTTCTTGTGATGCGGACTTTTAAGATCCACTCTCTTAGCAACTTCAAATGACAATACAGTATTATTAACTATAGTCACCACACTGTACATTGCACCCATGACATTTATTCTATAACTGGCTGTTTGTACCTTTGACTCCCATTTTGCTAACTCCCAGCCCCTCTGTCTGGCAACTACCAATCTGTTCTCTGTGATTTTTCAGGTTTATTTATTGGTCTTTGCTATTGTTAGAAAAGTCTTGTATTTTATGGGCAATTATTTAGTGATGTAATTGAAGAGCTTCCACTCTTTGTAAAATATCTTTTTTAGTCTTTTCCTCAGTATTTTCTAACAATATTTGCATTACACATTTTTTTTTACCATTTCTTTATCTAAAGGTGTTTTTTTCTTTTGTGCAAGAATCCAAGATTTTTAAAAAAATAGCTGGCCAAATGTATAAGCTCAGATCTGTTTAATTTTTTTTTTTTTTTTTTTTTTTTTCAGTACGCAGGCCTCTCACTGTTGTGGCCTCTCCCGTTGCGGAGCACAGGCTCCGGACGCGCAGGCTCAGCGGCCATGGCTCACGGGCCCAGCTGCTCCGCGGCATGTGGGATCTTCCCGGACTGGGGCACGAACCCGTGTCCCCTGCATTGGCAGGCGGACTCTCAACCACTGCGCCACCAGGGAAGCCCAGATCTGTTTAAATTTATTTAAACATTTTTAAAAATTAAAAAAATTAATTACAAATAATTATAAATTTCTTGTTGGACATTTAATTCTGTGTTTAGGCAACTAATTTTATTAATTTTTTTGACCATTGAAAGGAAATTTCTTATCAAATCTATTATGCACTTGCTGAAAATGTCTCAATATTGTCCACTTTATCATCTTTATTTTTTCTTTTTTAACACAGTGATCTGCTGCAGGAAATTGCAGTTGCTTTTCATCATCCTATTTTGTCGTACTCTTCTGATTGTAGTTCTAGCTACTGCATCGCCACTTGATTCAGCATCATTAGTACACTTAAAATTTAAAATTTGCCCATACTTCTTTAAACTAGAAATTTAAAATTTGCCCATACTTCTTTAAACTAGAAAAATTACATTTAATTACATTATACTTTTAAAAATAACTATTTTTATTTAATTCCCAATTATGATTGATACAGATATCTTTGGACTTATTATCTGCAGAAACTATTTGAATAAACACATTACAATGTTACATAGGTGCATAGGGCAAAAAAAGAACATTTGAACTGAAGCAATTCATTGATGAGTTTACACATAAAAATAACATCTATGCCCTATGTGTGTTACTGAACCAAATTTAGGTCGGCTTGTCTGAAGTACAGCAAAGCCAATCTACTGACATCAGGTTGTGGCGAAGGAAAGTATAGATAGCATGCTGTCTTTATTGTAGGGTGCCAAGCAAGGAGAAGGGGCAGCTCATGCTCAAAAGACTTGAACTCTCAGATGGCTTTTAGGGGAAGGGTTTTAAAGATGGTGTGAGGGAGAAGGTCACAGGGTGAGTGCTCAGCTTCCGTACAATCCTCTGATTGGCTGATGGTGAGGTAACAGGGTGGTATTTCAGGAATCTCAATGATCAGTTTTCTGGTTCCAACCAGTTTGGGGTCTACATGCTGGTGGTCAGCATGGAGTTAAACTCTTCCACCTGGTGGGGGTTTTAGTATCTGCAAAACAACTCAAGGATATGGCTCAGGATATTATCTATAGCCCTTGAGGAGGAACTAAAGGAACTTGACTTTGTTTTATGGCTAAACTATTATTATTTTGTCTTGCTTGATTATTTTTCTTTGTTTCTGTATTTTTTCACTTCTCTGATTAAGTTTGCTCTTTGGAACTCAAGGAAGACCTAGAAGGCTAAAGCTTTTCTTCAAACTCGGGGTGGGGGTCTGTCTGCTGGAAAGCCCTGCAGAGTTCTGCTGAGTTTCATGTGCGCTACAATATTATCTTATGTGGTACAGTGGCTAAGTGAAATGCAGCTTTAGCAAAATAATAACTGTGTCAATGGGAAAACAAGAATGTTTCTCACTCTAGTGAGACTGTCCTATAGTGGCCTCATTTCAAGAGCTCAGTAACTACATGTGGCTGGTGGCTCCCACCTTAGAGGATTATGAATCTGTTTATTATAGAGTACTCTAAATATCAGGTTGAGGAATTTGACCAGTATCTTGGGCAAAGGGGTCACTTGTGAATTTTAGAGGGTGCTGGGAAGGTTAAGCGATGTAACATACGTGGTGGACTGGGGGCAGGAGACTTCAAAGGCCAGGCAGGAGCAAGAGCAGAAATCTGGGCTTGGGTTCATAAGGGTGTACAAAGGTGATGGGAACACAGAGGAGAAGGGGAGTTAGGAGCTACAGGGAAGGAAGAATCACCAGGCCTTGGCAGACTGGATGGTAATGGGAAACAATGAGTTTTCCAGTCAGAGTAGCTGGAGAAGAGAGGGATTAGGGACCCTTAGCTAGAAGTTGAGTTTAATTTGATTCTATTCAATTTGATATTTATTTTTATGTCTGCTCTGTCCCAGCCCTGTGTCTGTTCGTGGGGATCACAGTGGTGAATACCCAGGGCTCAGCTGAGATGGAATGAGAACATCTGTTATCCTGACTCTATGAACTCAGTGCTTGGAGGAAATACTGAAGGAATAAAAACGAAAGAGTTAAACCCTAAATAAATTTGACCTTGCTCCGCTTAATCCCCCTCTGTCTTGAGAAGGTACTAATTCTTCTTGAAGTGCCCGTGGAACATATTTTCATGCAGAATTGTCCGCCTAGGTGTGGTTTTTAATGACTCAAGTTTCAAAGATCTGGCTGGACTGTGTATCTGCTATGTATACTTCTACCCTCGAATCAAACATCCTACTATATATAAATTTTGGAGAAAAAGCAGTTTACAAAACAAGATTTCAGTAATCAGGTTTTCTTTTGGGGCGGTGGGGGGGGGGGTGTAAAACAAAATGAAGTCAACATGCAGAGACAAAAAAGAATGAACAAGGTGCCCAGAAGAAACTACAGCCATGGAGATAGTGACTCTGGGTCACTCGTTCACCGCCACTATGGTTACCCAAATGTAAACAGTGGTGAAGTCTAGATATTAAAATATGACTTCTGATTTGTTTTCTTTGCCTTTCTCAATAATCTAAAATGTGTATGTATTTTGAGAAAAATCAGGAGTAGAACAGTAAAAGTTGATGAAACAAACTGAGAAGAGCCTCCCATGGTTCTCAGCCTCACTCCAGTGATTCCAGCCCTCAAATCGTAGACTCCTTGGTCAAAGAGGCATCACCCAGGGTGTTTTGGGGGCTGATAAAGAGGCCAGGGACCCAGGAAAATAAGAGGGTGGTGCGAGGTCTGAATGTCATGAAAGGGGCTGGAGCACAGAGGGAGGAGAGGCTTGGAAACAAGATGGAGAAGGGGCCGCTCAGGGCTGGGAGGGGAGTGGGGGCAAGTGCTGGGAGTCAGCCTGTGTCATTGTAAGCAGTTTGGACTTGGAGAGAGGAGCCGAAGGCAGTTGGAAGCAGTGGGGTACCAAGATCAGAATTAGTTTTTAGTAAGTCAACTAGTGGCAATATAGAGACTGTGTGTGTGTGTGTGTGTGTGTGTGTGTGTGTGTGTGTGCATGTGTAAGGGGTGTGGGGTGGGAGAGCCCAAAGACAGGGAGACCAGATAGGGAGCTGCTGAACCAGTCAGGAGAATGATGATGAAGATCAGTCAGAGGGGAGTGCTGGGTTTCTAAGTTTTCAGAGTCAACAGAATTGATCACCATGATCTCCTTTTGGGAGAGAAGTGTGTCTTATCAATCTTTGTATTCCTAGTTTTCTAGCACAAAGCACACATGCATTCCTTCCCTCTGTCAGCCCTTCATGCATCCATCCAACTAACACTAATAAGGGCTTATTGTGAACCAGGTACTTGCTGGGCTTGGATCACTCAGACAGATGCCGCCATTCTATGGGGGTGGGGACAGACATTAAACAAGTAAACAAACAAACAGAAAATGTGATAATTTTCAATTCTATTAGCAAGTTATATAAAGAAAATTAGGACAAGGGAATGTGACAGTGGGTTTGGGGTAGAGACAGGAGGGCCTCCCACTTCGTGGGGCTGAAATTTGAAGGAGCCAATCACGCAGCTGCCATTATTGATGCATATGTTGGCCATTACTGATGCATGTTTTGAGGATACGCACTCTAGGCAAGACTAGGTGCTCTTTTCCCTTTTTATTTACTCTTTAAAGTCGAAATGGCTTGAAGTAAAATGCACAGATCTCAAGGGCATGGCTAGGTAGATTTCTGTACTTCCACTTGTATTGAAGCATAGACATTTTGCTTATTATTTTTAACATTTTACTTATTATTTTCATGTATACGGGTCACTACCACCTAGATCATATATAAAACATTTCCAGCTCCCCTAAAGGTTCCCTGTGCCTTTCCCAGTGAATAACCCAGAAGTAACCTCTTCTGACCATCATTATCATCAAATTTGCTGGTTCCCTACTTGGTGTAAGTGAACTCATTTAGTATGTACTTTTTTTTGCATCTTGATTCTTTCACTCGGCATTGTACCTATGAGATTCATCCATATTGCTGTGTGTAGCAGTAGTTTGCTTTCACTGCTATACAATATGCATTGTACAAATAGATCCCATTTAAAAAATCTATTCTACTGTTGATGGGCACTTGGGTTGTTTCCAGTTTGGGGCTATTACGATTACAATTGCTATGAATATTGTTGTGTATATCTTCTGGTGAACGTGAGCACTCATTCGTATTGGTTTTATACCTAGGAGTGGAACTCCTAGCTCAGAGGGTGGGCATAGATTTAACTTGAAGAGACACTGGCAAATAGTTTTCCAAAAGGCTTGGAGCAATTTGCAACCCAATCCACAATGAATGGGAGGTCCTGTTGCCTCACATCCTCAAGGAGAGTTGCTTTGAATTCTCTCATTTCCTCCATTTTGCAAATCAGGAACTGAGGCTCAGGGTTGCTAAATAATCCACCCAAGATAACATAGCTAGTGAGAGGTGGATCTCCACCAAAACCCAGATATTATTGCCAATTCAATATTGCCCACCACACCATCCTGCATACGAGGATGCTAGGTAAATGGAATAGAATATGTGTATCCATGGAATTCTAAGGAAAATGCGATCAATGTTAAGCTGCTCGGCAGAGTTGGAACTTGAACTTGGCCTTAAAGGGCAGAGGAAGACTGAGAGCCCCTGGGCAGAAGGGGAGACTTGGCTAAGGGCAAGAAGAGGAGAATACACACTACATTATTCTGTTTGAGGTGTGTGATGTCAAGTAGCCTCTCTCATTTGAGAACTACTGTTCTTGTCTCAGTGACCTCCCTGGGCACAGTCCTGACTCCCAGGAGTGTCCATTCCTGGTTCAATATACAAACTTCTTCTTGTTAAAGAGGAAGCTAGAGCCACATAATCTAATCCCCCTTTTTTACCCCCTGTCTTAGTTTGGGCTGCTATAATAAAAATACCATAGACTGGGTGGCTTAAACAACAGACATTTATTCCTCACAGTTCTGAAGGTTGGAAGTTCAAGATCAAGGTGCCAGCCCTTGGGTGTCAGAACCCTCTTCCTGATTTGCAGACAGTCATCTTCTTGCTGTTCTCAAACAGCTAAGAGAGGAATCTTTTCCACTTCTTCTAAGGGCACTAATCTCATCATGGGACTCCACCCTCATGACCTCATCTAAACCTAATTACCTCCCAAAGGCCCCACCTCCAAATACCACGACATTGGGGATTAGGGCTTCAAACATAACTTTGGGGAGACCCACACATTCAGTCCACAGCACTCATTCTCTGTTCTGTTCAATGGAACCCTATTTTATTCATGTTTATGCTCTTTTTATTTGTGTGAGTAAGTATAGCCTTTCCAATAAGACTTTAATCGCCCTAAGGAGAGGGGCAGGGGTGTGCACTTCTTTTGGATATCAGAGAGTCCCCTGTGATTTTCTGGACGTATAGATAGTAGATTCAATGTTCACCTGTGTGACTCATGGGCTGATGAAGTCACTCCCCCTGTCAGCTTATCCACAAGGTCTGATTCCTTTCTTCACGGGTCTATGTATTGCAAGCTTGTGGTTTTTAAAGTCCCCATGTGAGAAACTTATCAGCTGTTTGGACTCCTGTGATGAATTAAACTAGGTGTAATGAAATGTTCCTCATCTTCATTATTATTTTTCATAGTTCAGTGTAGCTGGGAAAACTCATAAAACTAATTGTAATTAGTTGTAAGCTAGAAATTGTGTCTGGAAGAAGGGTATTAAAAATTGCATGTAATTTCCTCTCCACTCCTACTTCCTAAATTCTGTTGTGTGCATTGATTACCATCTCCCTGGTTTCTGGCCCTGAACTTCCCTTTAAAATTGATTACAACTTGGCTTCCTTTCCTTCTCCTCCTAGTAGAGTTGTGGCTTTTCTATTTTATGATTAAAGCTCTTTCCAAAACTGCTGTGTGTGGCTTCTTTGAGCTCCTCTGCTTTCATTGTTCCGCATCATGTATTGGAATCAATTCCTCCTGCTTCTTCCTAGTTGTACTATTTCACCACACTCCTATTGGCACCTGGATTCATTTCACCTGACAGAGTCAATGTCACTCACCCTCACATTCCTTTTAACTCTTCTTGCCAAACTTTCCAATTCCAAGCATAGTGGAGGTGCCCTCCTTTTCTCTCTATTTCTGCATGGGTTCAGACTGCAGCCTTTATTTAAAAAAAAAAAAACTTTATTTGATACAGTGTTAAGTGTACAGAATAATTGAGCAGATAGTATATAGAATTCAACACACCCACCCCACCTCCACCTCTACCTCCACGCTTTCCCCTATTATTAACATCTTGCCTTAGTGTGGTACATTTGTTACAATTAATAAACCAATACTGATACATTATTATTAACTACTGTTCATAGCTTACATTAATGTTCGCTCTTTGTGTTGTACACTTCTATGGGTTTTGACAAATGCAGTATGACACATGTATCCGTCATTACGATTTAGTACAGAAGAGTTTCCCCACCCTAACACTCCCCTTAACCCATAGCTTTTATGAGGCATTTTTTTCCATCTGACAATACTCTATAGTTTAATTACTTTTTTGTTTATTGTCTGTCATCCCCATCCCCAACCTTTCTAGATTGTAAGCTCCATGAAGGTGGAGATTTCTATCTATTTTGGTCCTTGTTGTAGTCCCGGCTCCTAGACCATTCATTGCCCGCCATATTGTCGGCACTCAATAGATATTTGTTGAATGAATGAATTGATGAATAATTTAATGACCATTTAGCCCTGAGTGATTTGTTAATCTATGTGCCATCTTTGTTAGTTGTTGAAAGTATTGTTGTACAATATATTAGAATAGATTAGAACATTTATGGATTCCTGCCTATCTGAAAATGGCTAGCCGGCACTGGTGGGGGAGGAGGGGCTCTCTTGATGTTGGTTGATCATACTGATGGGTGGCCACAGCTCTGGGGAGACCTCCAGTGGACTCAGGTGATGTTTTGCTCTAAGTCTTAACCTTGGGAATTCCCTGGCCATCCGGTGGTTTAGGACTCAGTGCTTTCACTGTTGTGGCCCAGAATCAATCCCTGGTGGGGGAACTAAGGCCCTGCAAGTGGCACAGCCAAAAAAAAAAAACAAAAAACCTTAACCTTTAAACTAGTGTTTCTCAACTATTTTTCATTATTGTTCCCTTAAGGAGCCCTATTAGACACTCTTTCCTGAATACCCATTCCTCTTATGAAATTTTAACACCGCAGATGATATACTGGATACCTGTTTACATACCATATGCACATCTATGCTTTATACATATGCTTTATTGCCCCTTTGAGGGTAATGTCATCCTCTTTGAGAATGCAGGCTCTCAATATTCTTATCGATGACTTGGAGAGAAGGACAGGGAAGGCATGCTAATGGGACTAGGATGACGATATTGAGAGGGATGGGGGATATAACAGATGAGAGAATCCAGATTCAACTGTTTAAAATCATTAGTTTCTCGCCAATCAGTTTTAAATATACAGTCTTGCACCCAGGTTCAAAAATTCGAGTGTACAGATGGGAAGAGGAAACCAGCTTGACAGGCTGCATTGATTGAATGGGAGTTTCTCTTTCTTGGGAAGACGTGGATTCACTGACTTCTGTGCAGACTTACTGTATATGGAGAAACCTGTTCGGTTCTGAGAATGGTCTTAGCAAATCCATAGACAGAAAGCGGATGGGTGGTTGCCTGGAGGTGATGTGGGGGGAGGGAGTGACCTCCAATGGGCAAGAGCTTTCTTTTAGGGGAGACAAAATTGTTCTAAAATTAGGTTGTGGTGATGGTTGCTTGACCTTGTAAATACATTAAAAAACCATTTTTAAAAGGTTAAAAAAAAGAAGAAATCCTACCAAAGTTGGAAATGCCTAGAGGAGAGGGCAGAGATTCTGAGCCATCTGGAAACGTGACTAAGAAGACAGTTGTCTCCAGACGGGAGAAGGGGAGACTCAGAGGAGACATGATAGCTGAGTCCAAGTACTGAGATCTGGAGCAGAAAGTTGACTTCTTTGGCATAATTCCATAGAGCATGACATGGGCTGAATTATATCCCCTCATAGATGTTGAAGTCCTAAACCCCACTACCTGTAAATGTGACCTTATTTGGAAATAGGGTGTTTGCAGATGACCAAGTTAAGGTGCGGTCATTAGGATGGACTCTAATCCAATACGACTGGTGTCGTTATAAAGAGGGGAAATTTGAGCACTGAAACAGATAAGCATTCAGGGAAGATGCTGCGAAAACACAGGGAGAAGAGAGCCATCCACAATGAAGGCCTGAGGCCACCCAGAAACTGGGAAAGAGGACTGGAACAGATTCTCCCTCAAAGCCCTTGGAAGGAACTGACCATGTCACCACCCTGATCTTGGACTTCCAGCCTCCAGAGCTGTAAGACAATATATTTCTGCTGTTTAAGCCATCCGGTCTGCAGTACTTTGTTCCTGCAGCCCTAAGAAACAAATATAGGATATAAGTAGTGTCAAAGGGCAGGAACTTTAGGGAAGCAGCTTTTATTTTAATGAAGGCTGGGAGGGAAGGGGAGATTCATGTAGCTCACTGCCCACAGTGTTCTCACACATTCACCCTAACCAAGGGCTTAGGGAACAGGTGATACTGGCATCTCCACTTGCTCATTAGGAGAGGGAGGCTCAGAGAAAGAGAAAGCCACTCGCTCAAATTAGTGAATGTCAGAACCATGCTTCACACTTATATTAGTTTGATTTCAGAGTCCACATCTTTTCTATGAAGCTCAGGTGAGTCTAGGAAACAGTGGAACAAAGTGTATGGTGAGGATGAACAAGAGCCAATCAAACCAAGGTGGTGGCTGGCTCAGGTGGTGTAAGGTGAGTGGCAGACATGTCCCTGGGTGGCAGGGAAAGATGATCATGCGTTCTGAGTGCCTCACACATCGACACGAATTTTCTCCTCTCATTCTTATAGCAGCCCTTGCAGATTAATAGTAGTTTCCCCATTTTGCAAATGAGAAAATCAAGATGCAGAGAATGACACACTTTACCAAAAGTTAACGACTGGTGAGTGGAGAAACAGGGCTACATCTGCCTAAGTGCAAAGTCCTGCCCTCCCTTTGCGTTTTGCTGTCACGTGGCAGCGGCTGAATGACATGGCTCCTGCCATCCTCCTGACTTAAGTCTCTGACTCACCCCGGGGGTTTAGAATAAATAAGATCCTGCCCAGAGGAATGTTTGCTCACCTTTCTCAACCAAGCCAGCCAAGTTCCTGATGCCCAACTGTCTTGCTGTTTTGTATGCTCTGCTTAGTTCCAGCAGAGACCCTGATCTGTAGTCTTGCTAGATGCTGAGTCTCTGTAGCACAGTAGTTAAGGCTGTGGTTTTCCACCCAGACTGCCTAGGTTTGTAAGCCTAGCTTTACCTCTCACAAGCTGTGTGTCCTTGGGCAAGATGATTAACCTCTCTGTGCCCCAGTATCTTCCCCTGTAAAATGGGGACCGTGATGATTGTGTGAATTAGATACATTCTAGCTGTTACTTTTATTTTTCTCTGTGCATGTCTAGCTTGGCTCCTGATTTGAGTTCAGTTTACAGGACTGCGTTTCCCACAGTAACAATAAGGCAGTCAAATTGGGAGCACAGAAAAAAAATGCAAAAAATCTTATTAGGAGGGAAGGGCACTTTAAGAGTCGGAATCCACATAAAATGAAGTAGCTCTTGTTTATTTTCTCCCTGTGGTGCATTTTGTCTTGGGCTTTCAAGAGGCACCTACAGTAATTTGCAGTTCCAGTTGGTGGTAAACCCTTAAAGGACTATTGTCTTCTGCCATCTGGTTTCCAGAAAACACAAATAAAGAAAACATCTCCCAGGGTGACAGGACCCTTTGTGCCTTTTATTTGTGTTGCCTCTTTGGCTCAGTCTTGGGCAGGGCTGAGTCAAGGACCCAGAGGATCTTACCGCTTAAAAGGAGAATTATTCCAAGTGGTCTTAGCAGGAGGAACGAGTGATCACAGACTTTTTTTCAGTCTCAGGAAAGAGCTGTGGTAATTCTGGAGCTCACTCTGGCTATTGTGTTTTTCTTCACTTTGGATCAGCCTGGGGTCCACCAAGGATCTGAGCCCTGGTTTTATCATCTAAAAAAGGGAATCACAAGATCCAGTGATTTCACCAAATCGCTTTCTCTCTCCTTTAAGGGAGGGTGATCTGGGAAGGGGTGGGGGAGGTGAAGAGTACACAGGGAGCCCCCTTCTTGCCCTGGTGTGGCCAGCTGAGTGCACAATCTGCTTTGGAGACCAATGCAGCTCCCGAAATAAGCACTGGTTAGAGAATTAAAAAGTCTGGACACCCATGGCGTTATTTTGGGCAACTGACATTAACTTTCTGAGCTTCATTGCCCTCATCTATGAAGTGGGTGAGTGGGACTAGATCAATTTTTCCTCCCTGCTGTAGAAGCCAGTTCTTCAAATAAAATCTTGCATGTAAACCCAATATGGAAAACAGGTAGTAGCAGAGCTTCCTTTCGTGACTGGGGGAGGGAGGGCTGGGGTCCTATCCCCCAACCCTTATCCTTCCTTACCACTCCTTCCCAACTTTCTAGGAACCTCAGGCAGGCAGAGAGCACAGCTGGAAAACAACCAAAACATAATTATCTCTCGGGTTCCTTTAAGCTGGAAAAATTCTGTGTCTTATCTCAGGAGCCTTAGGAAAGACCCCCATCCTCCTGAAATTTCACTGCTAGCAGTTTATCTTTCTGTGTTGCGTTTTTCCTTGTCCTGCTTTAAGCAAAGTCATCAGGGAAAGGTGATGATTGTAAGTCACCAACACTTTGCAATCAATGCGTTTTACTACCCTGTTACTGACTTGAGGGCATTCTTTCACAGGCGCCAGCTCTCTGCCCGGTACCCTGCTAGACCTTGGATACAGTTATTAATGTGGTCCAGAAAAGGACAACAAAGCAGAAACTCCCAATTATGAGGCTGTGACCTAGGGGTTAAGGGACCTGGGAAGGGAAGGGTATGTTGGGAAGATAAGGGGTGGCTTCTAGGAAGAAGGAACAATTGGTCTGAGTCTTATGCATTATTAGGAATTAACCAGGTAAAGACGGAGGAGGAGAAAGTAGTTCCAGGATGAAGGACCATCTTATGTAAAGGCTGGGAGATCAAGGGCCCGGAAAGCCCCAAATGCCTTTCATTTGGGTTCAGGAGCAAAATTACAGAATTAAATTAAAAGCCTGATCTCTCTTTCTGGGGGGAGGAAAGGCTGAGGATGGAGATAATAAGAGGGCAAGTTGAATTTCTTTTTCTTAGTGTTCCTTTCACATTAACACAAATAATGTCTGTGTGCGTGTATATACTTGCATATATACAGCCTCTTGCAAACCCTTTAAGAGGCTTATGAACTGTGTCCCCCCTCCCCTCATTTTATAGATCAGGATCACTTAGCGGCCAAGAAGTAAGCTGGTCAGTGTCTTAGATGTATGTCTGCAGAGCCCACCCGTTTGGTATTATGTCACTCTGATATATTTCTGTTTTCTCAGGAGGAGAGAGGGAAATAGGAGAGAGATGGAGAAGAGGAGAGACAGGGTCCAAGAAGAGGAAAGGCTATGTGAGGGTTTGGAGAGACTCTAAGAGGAGATGGGACCTTCACCCCTCCAAGATCCTTCCGGGCTCTGCCCTGCTGTCTGCTCAGCCCTGGCTCAAGCTCCAGGATGCGTGCAGTCCTCCCTGTGGCCACACTGCAGAGCTCTGCTAGCACCAGAAGCCCGAGGCTGGCTCTGGTTTGCTTTCCCAGATTTTTCTGGACCATCTGCATCCCCCACACAGCCCCCTTTACACCTGGCACTGGACAGGGCTCTTTTACTGGTAAGATCCAGCAACTGACCATCCAGTCAGGCACAGCCCTGGCACAAAATAGGCACTAAATGAATATCATTGCTAGAACTGAACGATCACGGTGGAGCCGGCCACTGGTGAGGCTAGAGGTCCTAACACAGAGGATGGGATCTGAGATACTGGAGAAACATTTCTTGGCACCAAACGCATTGGATAGTGCAGTGGGCTAAATGGCGAGCTGGAGATGGAGTCCCCTGACCTATTTCATGGGGTCCCTTTCCACAGCCCTTCTCTGTGCTTCAGGCTTCCCCCGCCATAAAAGCAAGGGCTCTCTGATTCAGAAAGCCCCTCCTGGCTCTTCCCACCCATGACTCCATAAATCAGATTCATTCAGAGGTGAGAGGATTTCACTGTACACGGGTCGTGCTGCAGAGTTGTGTGTGGGGAGAGTCGCTTGCTCAGACAGGGTGGGGTCAGGATCACTAATTTCCAGAGGCAACGGGCAGCACGTTAGGATCTTGCTATTTCTCTTGCTGGGGAGGCTGGACTCAACTTGGCAAGTTCAGGGATAATGGGTTATCTCTGAGTTTCCATTTCCCTGATGAAACAGGTGGCCTCACCGGGCACAGCTAACGCGCTTGCACCTCTGAAACTGAGAGTCAAGGCTCCCCTTTTGGATCATTTTCAACTGACCACCTTGATTGCCCCTTTGTTTAACTTCACATCAGACAAGTTCCGTGATGCGCCTGCCGGCCATGTCCAAAAGGGCAGGGAAGCAGGTTACTGAGACCAAATGTTTGGGTCCTATCTCCTTTCACAGGTACAGATAATGGAGACGCAGAAGTGGGCAGCATACCATGTTATCTGGGTGCTAACTATTTAACAACGTAATAGATTATTTCGATAATTTATTACTAGAAGGGTGGAGTGATTAACACAAGCACGGGACACAGGTTCCTTGGGTGGAAATCCTGACTCTGTCATTTCCCAGCTATGTGACCTGGAGCCGGGTCCTTAACCTCATTGCCCTATCTGAAAAAATGGGAATCATAAAATGCCCTCAGGTTTTGGGGGGATTAAATGAGTTAACCCAGGTAAGGCACTTAGAACACTGTTCCACTGGTAACCATAACGGGGGGTGGGGGGAGGGATAAATTAGGAGTTTGGGATGAACATATACACACTACTATATATAAAATAGATAACCAACAAGGACCTACTGGATAGCACAGGAAACTGCTCAATATTCTGTAACCTAAATGGGAAAAGAATTTGAAAAAGCGTAGATACATGTATATATATAACTGAATCACTTTGCTCTACACCTGAAACTAAGACAACATTGTTAATTAACTCTACTCCAATATAAAATAAAAATTTAAAAAAGAAAAACACTGCTCCATGAACATTAGCCATTGTTATTATCTGTAGCATGTAGGGGACTTGCTGCCAATTATAAAGACTAGCCCAATTCAGGTCTTGTTCTCCGGGGGTCACAGAAGGTAGTTACTGAAGCCTATTTCTCCTTCCAGGGTCTCACATAACTCAGGTTGTCCTGCGGAGACAGAACAGGAGATACCCTGGGGACGCCAAACCTCTCACCTTCCTACCACAGGGACTCCCAGAAGGAGAGCTGTTTTGGAAATTTTTTTTTAATTTATTTTTGAAAGTGAGGTATCACCTGCATATAGTAAAGTGCATACATATGTTTACACCCATGCAGCCACCACCAGAATCAAAATGTAGAACATTACCATCACCCTGTAAGTTTCCCACCTGCCTCATCTCAGGCAGGTGGCCTCTCCTCCAGGTACTGTCCTTTCTGACTTCTAATAATCATGTATTCGTTTCTCCTGTTCTTGAGTTTCATAAAAATGGAATCTTATCTGTAGTGTGCTGGTGAATGTTTGACAACAGGCTCTCCAAAATTTAAAAAAATGCCTGATTTGTAGCCATTTTCCCTGGCTATCACCACCACTGATTTGAAGCCATTGGGGTGAGGTCCTTGAACAGAGAGCTGGGAATCAATGTGCGGTAGAACAGAATTCTATAGTATTTTCACCATGTAGATACAAAAGCTGTAAATAGCCTCAATTACATAGATAATAGTAAAAATGTAGCAAAAGAATTAGAAAGTGAAAGTTCTGAGTATTTATTACATTTGTCTTAAATATAATATACTTAGCTGTGTGTTTCTATAATTTAATTTTTAATAAAGGCTGCATTTAACAACGTTTATTTATTTGGCTTACAAAATCCCTGAAAACATAATAATCAGTTCTCATGAGCTATTATGAGCTGTCTTTGGCCCACTACTGAATCATACGCTATGTACTAATCTATTGTGTCTGGCTTCTTTGCCTCATCATAATGTCTGTGAGTTTCATCCCTGTCACTCTGTGTATCAATCTTTTTTTTTTTTTGTATTGCTGTGTAGTATTTCATTGCATGAATATTCCATAATTTACTTATTCACTTCTCTGTGGATGGTCATTGGTTTATTTCCTGTTTTCTGCTACTAATTAGTAAACTGCTATGATCACTCACATACATAGATTTTAATAGATGTGTGCCTTCATTTACTCATTTCTCTTGGATATGTACCTAGGAGTGGATTTGCTGTGTCTTAGATAGGCATGTTTGTCTTTAACATATCATGTCAAATAGTTTTACCAAGTGGTTGAACCAGTTTACCCTTCCATCTGCAATATTGGAGGGTTGCATTGCTCCACTTCCTTGCCAACACTTGTTATAGTCAGTCTTGAAAATTTTAGCTCTTCTGGTAGATGTGTAGGGATTAATTGTCTCATAAGGATTTTAATTTATATTTCCCTGATAGGTAATGATGTTGAGTTGTTATTGGGTTTTGACTGTCTTTATTCCTCTGTTTAAGAGGCATAAATTCATTTTTAGGAATTGTTCCTGGGATTATTGGCGATCTTATTCACCTCTGCCAGAGACACTGGCTGCTATTCTGGGATTTAGGTTCCTTTCAAGGAAAGTGAGCATTGGATATTTGTTAACAACTTGGCTGTCACCGAAGGGACTATTTGTGACCAGAGCAACAGATCCTTAAAGCCAACTTAGGGTGTCTCCTGATGGCCCATGAATCCCCTCAGGTTGTGTCTCTGAAAGGAAAGGAACCCCCAGGCTGCAGAGTGCTGCCCTGGAAGGCACATGGGATTTAGAACCAGGTGACCCGAGGCTCTGGTTCTACTTCTGCCTTTTTTAGCCACAGGACTTTGGGAGGTCATATAACCTCCGAATCCTCAATTTGCTATGAGTCAAATAGGGTAGGAGCTGTTGAGGGGTTCCAACGAGGCATGAAAAACCGCTGTGAAACGGTGGGTAGGTGTTAATTCTAAGTCAGTTTTGTGGGGGTCAGCAAAGCAAGGCAGGGATGCTGGGGCTGCCTCTCAGGGCTCCCTCAGGGAAGCAGCCCACCCTGGGAGATTCTTAGCTGGGTTTTGTGTAATGAGCCCGCATCCTGGTTCTCAATCCCGACTGTGGCAATTACTGAGGCAGGAGGAAAGCTGACTTCAACAGTGCTGCCTGGAAGCCTCCAGCCTCCTGCCAAGTCCAGGCAAGGGACAAGCAAAATGGTGTGCTGTTGTACAATGGGAAACCATGCCCCAAGGAGTCAGGGTGTCCATGGAGAACGGGAGGAGAGGATGACCTGAGGTTTCGAACACACTGCTCCCTACAGAAAGATGAACTCCAGTGGCTTGATTTTGGCTTGACACGCAGGCTCAGTGGCCATGGCTCACGGGCCCAGCCGCTCCGCGGCATGTGGGATCTTCCTGGATCGGGGCACGAACCCGTGTCCCCTGCATCGGCGGGCGGACTCTCAACCACTGCGCCACCAGGGAAGCCCCTAATATCATGTTTTTAATGGTTGCATTGCATTCCATTTGGTGGATATACAAACATTTCTTTAAGCACAAAGTGGTGTTTTTCATCTGCCCGTCACTTAATATCTTCTGGATACTTTAAGATTTACCAATCTGGTACAGCTTAGTGTGCTACAAGAAGAAGGTGCCAGAACCTGCTTAGTTATCACGTTTTGAACGTGAACTCTCCCACCACAAACAGGACTGTCTGGCTAACTTGTTTATGGATAAGGAAGGGACCCTGAAAGTAAGCAGGGAAAGAAACAGAGTCCCAAATGGGACTTTACATTTCTAAAATATATAATAATGTTAGTTCATTATTCCTTTATCATTCATTCAATTTCCTCTCATTCATTCATCATTCCATATTTTTTTAGAGCTAGATATCTCTCCGTTCTTGACTTAACTCTGCCACTTATCTGCTAAGAGACCTTATGCCAATGACCTGGGTTCTCCTGGCCTTTGTTTTCCCATCTATAAAATGGGTAACAATGCCGCTCAAGGTTGTTGTGAGGACTAAACCTAATTAAGGACATGGGCACCTTTTCCCACCTGACCTTAAGCAGCTGAGCACCGTGGGAGGCACTAATGAATTAGGTTTATAAAAGCAGTTTTGTTGAGGAGTGGAGGAAGACGCAGAGAATGCAACCGGTGGAAAGCAGCGTCACTCATAAGATCAGAGTTGGAGCCAGAAGAACATGGGTCCTGGTTCCTTCCAGTGGTCTGAAGTGACTCTTGTGGGTTTGTCTTGTGGAATTCAGAAGGCCATGTAAATATTTCTGACTCCTTACTGTGCCCTTGTGTAGGGAGGTCAAAAGTAATTTGAATGTCAGAGCTGCCCTTAGCAAAATGACACTTAAGATTCTTAATTTTTTCTCTATCACTTTTCCAGTGTTTCTTTACTTCAGAAGTTTTTGTTCCGTCTAGCTGTTGCTTTCTGATTCTTTCCAGTGCTTTTCTCTAAGAATGAGGGCAGAGGCCCTTTTGAGGTCTCCAACACTAATGATGTCACTTTAGTGACTTCCACGGGCCATTAGGCAGCCAGTAGTAACATTTATGTCCTTGCTACCAGCGGGACACGGAACATGGGGGGCGTGGGGGAGGAGCCATTCTCTCCTGCTGGTCTGACATTCATCACTGTTTTAGAAACAGAGGAGGCATTGTTAACTGAAGCTCCCACCTGACACCAGGACTTCCTGGAAAGATGAATGTTCTCCTTAACATGAAACAAACAAACAAACAGAAAACTCCACCTCGTCCTTCCAGGAAAGAAGCCCAAGATGTGCCCTTGTACTTACTCCCCCTTGCCCCTGCTGCCCCTGTTTCTGCCACTCTGTTTGAAGAAGGATTTCTCCGTTTCTACCACGAAGAATGCTCGTTATCCGGCATGTGGTAGAGATTGAATATCCTTCGTGCATGGATCCTTTTGACTACTCAAAGGCATTGGGAAACTGATACCTGCCATCTCCATCACCTTCTGCATGGTGACGTCCACACGGCTGACCTTCCTCACTCCTTAACTCACCTCTTCACCCACTGCCACGTGGGCTTGGTGCTTGGCCCCCTGCCGGATCACAGTGTCAGCAGACCCAGTGGCCACTCTTCTGTCCCAATCCCACCCGCCATCCCTCTGGCCTTGGGTGCCTTTGACCGTCCCTCTGTCTTGAGAATTTCCATTTCTGAGGCTTCCTGGTCGCAAACACTCCTCCTTCCTCTTGTGTTTCTGGCAGATTCTTCTCAGTCCCCTTTGTGAATTGCTCTTTTCTCTGTTCATTCTTTATACTTTATATCACTGGTTTTCAAGCTTTTTTTCTTTTGCAGTGGAAACTTTTTGTTTTTACAAATGAACTTTTATGTAAAACCAAGCGTCATATAAAAAACAGAAAATCACAACTGCTGGGCTTCCCTGGTGGCACAGTGGTTAAGAATCTGCCTGCCAATGCAGGGGACACAGGTTCGAGCCCTGGTCCAGGAAGATCCCACGTGTCGCAGAGCAACTAAGCCTGTGCACCACGACTACTGAGCCTGCGCTCTAGAGCCTACAAGCCACAACTACTGAGCCCCTGAGCCACAACTACTGAAGCCCGCATGCCTAGAGCCCATGCTCTGCAACAAGAGAAACCACTGCAATGAGAAGCCCACACACTGCAACGAAGAGTAGCCCCCACTCGCCACAACTAGAGAAAGCTTGCACGCAGCAACAAAGACCCAACTCAGCCAAAAATAAATAAATAATAAATAAATAAATAAATAAATAAATCACAACTGCTGCGGTTAAAATAGAGATGGTTCTTTGAGGCTATTGGTACTCCCTTCCCCTGTCTCCTCTCCCAGAAAACCCGAGGGCACCTCTCCAGACCCTGGGCCTCCGGGAAGTACAATGTGCAAACCACAGCCTTGAATGCTAGGTTTTCCAGGCTTCTGACTTGGCCTCTTCACATCACCCTCTACTCACTCTCTCTGGATGGTCTCATCCTTCCCAAGAGTAAAAATCACTCTCCTTCTTCCGAATGTGGTGTGTGTGGAGGCCAATAAAGAACACCCAAATGCTTCTTTCAAGCAATTGAGAAATGAGCCACAGGAGACAGGGAACAAAAGCTGAGTTTCGTTACTGGCTTTAAATCTACAGCCAAATGGGCTTGCTTTCTTCCCAGAGCTAACTTGCCCACCAGTTCTGGACTGTGCTGGACATTTGCAAGCATTTCTGCCTGGCTGGAGAGGGTCCCGAATTCCTCCAGCATGGCTACTCCACAGGAGAAGCTAGAAGGGGTGATATTCTCCCAAAGGCACCAAAGAAAAGGTCACTTGTCTTCCCAAGAGGAAGAGTCAGGAAAGAGTGGGGACAGAGACCAGGCATATTACCCTCCACCAAAAAGGTGGTTCCATTCCCTGGGTGCTTTGTCATTTGTGGGGTACTAAAGCATTGGGGGTCAGTGATGTTCGGCGTGGCCATACATGGAACAATTCTGTACAGTAAAGAACTCACCTTAATTCTGCAATGAACCTCCAATGTCCCACCAGACATTCTTACAGGTGAATGATGGTTCTAATTAGCCACATCTGGAACATGCCTGTTTTTACATAACGGAAGTTATTTTTGCAGAGTCTGATATACACTTTATACTAAATGTTCTAAGAAAGCAAATACTATGGGAATCCAGTGCTGATTACACTGTGGTGGATCGAGAACTTATCTGAGGGTTTCTATGAGAATGACTCATAGTATTTTCATCAGATACAACATTGTCATTGTCACCACTGTATCGGCCAGTATCTATGGCTGTTGCATTCTCTGTGTTTCCACATATCGGTATAAACTTCTGATGGCTCCCTTTTGGCTTCTGGTAATTTGTGCCCAAATATTTACATGTTAAAATGCATCCTATTAAATTTTATTTATTAAAATTTATTTACTTATTTATATTAAAATTACCCTCTTTTTCTCCATTACAGTTAGAGTGATTTTTTAAAGTATTTTTTTCTTAGGTAGGTTATATTACCTATGCATTCTGTATCAAGATAGCAAAGGCAGTGTTACAAATTATTTCTTTAGAAAATGAGGCATTGTGTCTGATATTGGCCTAGTGGAGGACGCTCATGGAAACGTGAGGTCAGAAAAACCTCATGGTGATTTTTAACAAAAAACATCCCCATCCCAGGAGGGCTGAACCAAAGCCCTCAGGAGGAAGACCAAGCTTCCTCCCATGCTTAAAGCCCCCTCCACGATTTGGCCTCTGCTGACCTCTTCACCATCCTATGCTCTGGGCTGGCTCAGATCCAGGAAGTTTTCTGGAGGTGCCATGCTGTCTCTCTCCTCCTGGACTTTGCACACCCTTTGTCTCCCTTACTTCTCTGAGAAGCGCCCCTGACACCCCAGAGTGAAGTAAGAGTCCCTGCTCTGGGCTCCCAGGACACTTCTTACCCTGTGTTGGCTTCTCTTTGTTTGCTGCCTCTGCCCCGAGATCTTAAGTTCTGCCAAGGGAAAGACCATATTCTTTTGGCCTCTAGTCCTAGTGCCTGGCCCAGGTTCAAGCATAAGGGAAGCATCCCTTCCCTTGCTGCCCAGGACAGGGATTAGGACATACATCTTCACGCCAAAATAAACAGCATTTACTTGAAAAGCTGTAAATCTCTGGTCCATCGAGCACTAATGGGGACAAATGGTGGTATCAACCCCATCAAAGCAAAGGTGATTGGGAGATTGGGATTGACACGTATACACTGATGTGTATAAAATGGGTGACTAATAAGAACCCGCTGTATAAAAAAATAAATAAAATAAAATTCAAAATTAAAAAAAAAAAGCTAAGGTGAAATAAAGGTCTCTGGAGAAAGGAAAACTCTCCTCCCAAGATTATCTTGGGAGACAGTGTCTTTTATTCATTAGTGTCTCTGCCAGAAAATCAATTCTAAAATTATTCATTGAGTCAGATCAGGTCATTTAGAAAGCAATCTTCGTAGAGCGCAAAGCTTTATCAAAGTTGACATTCTTCCGGATATCAGAGCAGATTAGTTTCATAATTTAATACTTAATTTGTCCACAAAGCACAACGATGAAGATGTCACTGCTTCCTGAGTACTGAGGGGAATGAAAGGCCTTTTGGATTGGTTTTACTCTCCTAACACCTTATCAAGTGAATAAAACTTGAAAGTAATAAAAATAGACTCATGAAACAATGCTCATTGTGGTTTACAGTTCTAATCCCTTAATTATCAGCAGCTTAACTGCCTTTCCTGACTTTCCTTTGACTTTCTTCTTCCCCCTGAATGACTGGGTGCACTCATTGACTTGGAGACGTTGGAAGGAAACTTAGAGGTTGTTTTTACCTGTCAGAGCAGGTGGGTTAAAGAACACGAAGGTGAAGCAGGTACATCCAGGTTCTGACCTCAATTCATTAGCTGATGGCCTTGGAGGGGACCCCGCACCTCTCTGACGCTTGTTTTCTTCACTGATAACTTAGGAGTGGAAACGCCTGCTTTGCAGAGTTGTTGCCAGGATTGAATGAGTGATGACTGAATGGCCCCTGAAACCAAGGAGATGCTCAGTAAAGGGTAGCCCCCTCACCACGGGGAAGGGGTACACATCCACCGTGCTTTCCTTCTCTCCTGCTCTGTAAGAGTTATCTTTAGCCTTGGACCCCAGTGGAACATCTCACTTCTCCTTTTAATTAGATCCCTTGGGTAGAATTTGGGTCCTTCTCAGAAAGTCTCCAGGGTGTTAACTGCATATTTATCTCAGCGGGATTAGGGAGATTATGGTGTTTAATGAAAACCACGCATATGGCTCAAAGGGCGGCAGGGCCAAGGAGAAATTGTCTTCACTGAGAGTTGGAATTTGGGGAGCTTCGCCTTTTATAAAGACCTCAATTCTCTTTGCAGAGAGAACCCGACTCTACAGTTCTCCAGGCCTCAGAGCACTGTTAGCATTTTGGTCGACTAGAATTGACTCACGAGTTATCTGGTGCCATAGGCCAGGATGAGAGGTCTTCCCTGCGGATTATCAGCAGTACGAGGAGAGAGACCATGTCTGTCTCTATATTTTGGTGTCCCCTGGCAGTGCCTGATGCCAGGAAGTGTTCAAAATACAACTGTCTAATGAACTATTGTATCTATCTCACCCGTGCATGGAATCATAGTATTTTTTTAAATTAATTAATTTTTTATTTTTGGCTGCGTTGGGTCCTCATTGCTGCGCACAGGCTTTCTCTAACTGCGTTGAGCCGGGGCTATTCTTCATTGCGGTGCGCAGGTTTCTCGTTGCGGAGGCTTGTCTTTGTTGCGGAGCATGGGCTCTAGGCTCCTGGGCTTCAGTAGTTGTAGCACGTGGGCTCAGTAGTTGTGGCTCATTGGCTCTGGAGCTCAAGCTCAGTAGTTGTGGCTCACGGGCTTAGTTGCTCCATGGCATGTGGGATCTTCCCGGACCAGGGCTCGAACCTGTGCCCCCTGCATTGGCAGGCAGATTCTTAACCACTACGCCACCAGGGAAGTCCTGGAATCATAGTATTGAAATTGACTTGTTCTTTAGTCATACATCATCAGTAATTTTACATTCTCCAAAGCTTTCTGTAGTTCAAACAATTCTCCATGTGTTAACCTGACAATGGCTGGTAAAACTTCTGCATTTGGGGATCATCTACATATAGAACCCAGTTCATTTCTGCTTTAGTGTATTTCACAGGTCACCCTTGATAAGACAGCTAAGGGAGTTGTAGGAAAATGTGTGCCCATGAGAAAGTCAGTTAAAGCCCCAGTGGAAAGAATTTACCGACCTGCAGTAATTCTGAGGTCTGAGGGCAAAGTCTCAAGTCTCTCCCTTCCTGAAGCCAAAGCTTGCTTTTCCAACTTTCTCAATGCTTTTGTAATGGGTTTTTGTTGCTGTCATTGATGTTGAAATTCCTAGCAAAATACTGGCCACTCAGATAACTCTCTAAAGCACTTACTTTGGTAAATGAGAAAATCTGAGGAGTGTCTCTTTTTGTGTTAATTTTATCAGATTTATACTGTGGGAAGGCACTGGGTAGAATTGGAATAGTTGGGGAATCGAATATATAGTGGCTGGAACAACATTACTATTATTACCAGCTCTAAATTACTGTGATTGTTTTCACTTGAAATACTACAGGAACATCTCAATTAACTGGACATCAGCCTTCCTGGAACTTTGAGTAATTTGATGAAAGACAACACAACAATAAGACTTAACCAAATTCCCATAGGGGTGTAGAGCTGTGCTCTATGTTCAGTGCTTCATTTTGCATATTACTATCATCAGTATCTACTCACAGTATTAAATAATGAGAAGTAATGTGAACCAGGGTGCTCTTGGGGCTCTATAACTCCCCAAGAGAACTTTCTACAGTGATGGAAATGTTCTAAAATAGCATTGTCCAATACAGTATCTGTGCTTACTGGGCACTTGAAGCGTGGCCAGTATGACTGAGGAACTGAATTTTTAATTTAATTAAATTTAAATGTAAATGCACATTTAATTTAGTTATTGGAAAGCCCAGCTCTATAATATTTTGAGTCAAAGATACATTTTCTATTATGAAGTATTTTTAAATATTCAGCAAAGTACAGAGGGTGCTATAAACCACCAGCTGGAATACACACAGAGTTAACCTTTCGCTGCATTTACTTCAGATATTTTTAAAGAAATAAAATATTAAAGATACAATTGAAGTTTTCTTGGGCGCCCCACCCCACTTCATTCCCAGAAGCATGTGTATCCTTCCCATCCATGTTTTCATAGTTTAACTATTTATCAACACTATGTAGCATTTTTTGAGTGTTTAAACAATTTAAACAAATGGCATTATACTGTATATACCATACTGAAACTTGCTTTTTTCATTTATCAATATATTTTTGAGCCCTATCCATTGTTGATATATGAAAATCAGTTTCATATATAAATCAATTTCATTCATTGTAACTCTTCTGGAAAGTTCTAGTTTATAAATATACTGCAATGTATCTATCCAGTCTCCTAAGGATGGTAAATTTGGGTTGTTTCTAACTGCTGTCTTTGTTACAAACAATACTGTGAGGAACATTCGGTATATTTTTTCTTGGGCTTATGTGGGAGAGTTTCTCTACAATCATTTATATTTGTTATTTTTACTGATACGTGTGGACTTGTTTTTATTAGCTTATTTTATGTTTTTCGTTTCCATTCACCATGGTTTTTTTTTGGTTCTCCACCTATCTCTTTACCATTCACCTGTTTAGAAATTAAACATATGATTTCTATTCATTTGGTGGTTGTTAGCAAGCATGATCAAAGATTTAGATCTAATATCCCCATCGTATTTTCAAACAATACATGGAACTCAGAGTGCTTTAATTCCTAAAACCCTCTCTCATCTTCTCTACTATTGTTGGGTAGTATTTTAGTTCCACCTTAAAAAACAAAAACAAAAATCTCCCAGTTGGTTATCATCATTGTTTTTATAGTCAGTATTATTTAGATTTATTAAATTTTTCATGAATTTCTTGGCTTACCGTTGTGTTTTGCATCTCACCCCTTTCTTCTGGGTTGAGTTTCTTTCTTGCTAAGGTATTGCTTTTGGTATTGCTTTTAGTAAGGGGATGTTACAGTAAATCATCTTAGACTTTCATGTCTAAAATATCTTTATCTACTCACTCCTGCATAATGATTTGGCCTGGACTCCCAGTAGAATCTCCTATTTCCTCTCTCCCTTCTCTGGGACTCCTATTAAATGTATGTTGAATTTTCTCATCCTAAATTATGCATCTCAGTTTCTTTCATACTTCCCACCTCTTTACTGCTACAGCTACATTCTAGATGCTTTCCTCAGATATATCATTCAGTTCCTTAGTTCTCTCTTCAGATGAGTGTCCATTGAATTTTTAATTTTAGTGACTGTTTTGGTTTTTTTTTTTACATCTTTATTGGAGTATAATTGCTTTACAATGGTGTGTTAGTTTCTGCTTTATAACAAAGTGAATCAGTTATACATATACATATGTTCCCATATCTCTTCCCTCTTGCGTCTCCCTCCCTCCCACCCTCCCTATCCCACCCCTCCAGGCGGTCACAAAGCACCGAGCTGATCTCCCTGTGCTATGCGGCTGCTTCCCACTAGCTATGTACCTTACATTTGGTAGTGTATATATGTCCATGCCTCTCTCTCGCTTTGTTAGTGACTGTTTTTTATTCTGTAAGTTCAGTTGAATTCTTTTAAAAAATTTCACAGTCCCTCCCTTATTGTCATGTTTTTTCATTTTATTTTCTTTCTTACTTTCATATATGCTATTCATTTCTATTATTGCACGTTTGAATGGTATGATTTTTAGGCCTCTTTGAGATAGCTTTATATCTGTAGTTCTTGGTTCTGAATTTTGTTGCATTTGTTGTGTTTGCTGATTTTCTCCCAACAGTTATTTACTTCATGTGATTAATTTTTTTTGTGAGCTCATCTTGAGTGGGAGTGGTTTTCCATGAAACACGTGTACTTGGTTGGGATTTTACAGATTCCAGACCAGTTTTATGGTAGTTGCTCAAAATGGGTTCTTGTGTCTCTTTGGTAGGTATGGATTCAGATCAGATGCGTGTACGCGATGCTGGTTGATATTCTGCTTTCTTTAGGGTGTTTCTTTTACTTTCCATGGCCCTGAAAGATGGTCAGCTTCCTTTATGCAACCCTGGCCAATAAAAGGACTTCTTATGTTGCTTGTTTCAGGGACGGAGAGCCTTCATGGCTTCTGGCTTTACTGGGGGGGGGGCTCAGTTCTAGCTCCCCACTTCTCATGGGCTGAGATTCTGGGTAGTTGTTTTATCACCAGTCTCTGATATTTACCTGGTTCCAATACCCACATGGACTGTTTCTTTTTAGTGCCTCCTCCCTGCTCAGGAACCTGGGGATATTCTTTTCTTGTTTTTAAGCTTGGCCACAGATTTTAAAAATTTCACTATCTGGTGAATTTGTTCCATTTGAGAGTGACCTTTATATGCTGAACAGGCTGTGTTAACTCCCACACTATGTTACCCCATATGAGAAAATTTTACAGACAAAAAGCATGAGCACTTGTAAGGCACTGCATGTTGTATAACAGACACAACGAAAGACATTGTCAAACCCCAAACTGAAGAATTCCTTGGTCATTTCGACAACTCGAGGTCTGTCCACACTGCACACTGACTGACCTTCCTCTCTCCTCCTCAGACAAAAGTCTGATAATTCCAAAGTTTGATTTAAATTATTTTTGAATTACTTATATGCCTGTTCCATTGCTAATCCATGTGAATGAAGAAAACAGAGGTGGCTGGGTGCAAGTAAGGTTTGATAATATTAAATGAAAAAAAAAAAAGAGAAAATGAAAATGTAACTTATAAAGAGGTTCTCAACCTCATTTATAATCAGGGACATTCACAGTAGAACCAGAGGGAGATACCATTTTACTCTCACGAGAATGGCAAAAATTCTGGCAACCACCTGATAATACCAAGTATTGGCAAGGATGTGGAGTACGATTGACGCCCATACATTGCTGATGGGAGTGTTAATTAGTACAACCACTTTGGGTAACAGTTTGGTATTATCTGTTACCAGCAAAATAGAGGAATTCTATCTGCCCTTCTAGAGAAATTCTTACACAGGTATACCTGTAACTTGAAGAGAATGGTCATACCAAGGTGGATCGAAACAGCCCCAAACTGGAATCAACCCAAACGTCTAAAACAGTAGAATACATTTTATATTCTTCTTGCAACGGCATTCCATACAGCAATAGAAGTGAAGGTAGTTCACAGCTGTGCGTTACAACATGGATAAATCCTGCAGTCAGAATATGAGTGACAGAAGCAAGTCACAAAAGGACATGTAAAAAATGTATCATTTATATAAAGTGCAAAATCAAGTAGAATAAACTGTATTCCCACCCAGCAGTTCTTCTGTGTTCCTCACTCCTTCTGTCTCTCTCCCCTCCCATCTTGAGATAACCTTGGAACGAGGTCTTATTCTGCTAGCACCAGCCAGCTCTGAGTGGTGCTACACTGTGTGCTTCTGGTTTCATTTGTTCATCCATCCATCCAACAAGCAGTCAGTGCCAACTGCATGCAAGGCACTGTTCTTGGTGCTGATGGCTAAACACACAAAAGTCCTGCTAACATTTTTTTGGGGGGGTGTGGGTGGGGAGGAGACAATAAGTAAAATAAACATGTAAATTATATAGTATAGTAGAGGGTGGTAAGTACTATGGAGAAATATAAAGCCAGGAGAAGTGACAGTTTTAAATGAGGTGATCAGGGAAGAACTCTTTGTGAAGGTAATATTTAAGCAAAGACGTCAAGAAGTGAGGAAACTAGCAATGTCAACATCTAAAGGAAAAGCTTTCCAAGTAGACGGAATGGCAAGTGCAAATGTCCTGAGGCACTTCTTTGTCATTCACAATTTTTAGAATATCAACATTTACTCCCAAGAATCTCTAAATTTCCTTTCAACGTTAGATGGTTCTTGCTACAAATATAAAATTCACACTGTGTTTACAACCAAAAGAGAAACTTCCTGTAATTTGTGAGTCTGTCATCCTGAATGTGCATGAGGGAGTAATTTTGGGTAAAGGAGCACTTGAAGTCACATCGTGTTATTTTATTAATTTACGTCAGTTCCTTTTGGCCAGCATGAATTACCATACAGAACATAAACACGAGACTCTGGCAGACCCAGGTTTGAACTTGAGCTCTGCCACTCTGGGGACTTAAGCCACTTATTTAATCTTCCTGGGTGTAAAAAGATGAAATAATGCCCATCTCGAAGCATTGTTGTGAAGACTGGGAGAAAATACAAGTTCAAGTCTTTGTGTCCTTCAATAAGATTTAAATTTTTTCTTGGGACCTCCCTGGTGGCACAGTAGTTAAGAATCTGCCTGCCACTGCAGGGGACACGGGTTCGATCCCTGGTCCGGGAAGATCCCACAGGCTGCGGAGCAACTTAAGCCCTTGTGCCACGACTACTGAGCCCACGTGCCACAACTACTGAAGCGTGTGCGCCTACAGCCCGTGCTCCGCAATGAGAGAAGCCACTGCAATGAGAAGCCCATTCACCACAAGGAAGAGTAGTCCCCGCCCGCCACAACTAGAGAAAGCCCACGCCCAGCAACGAAGACCCAACGCAGCCAAAAAATTTAAAAATAAATAAATAAATAATAAAATTTTTCTTTACACAGCTTTTATACATTTCTAAATTTATTAATACTCTAGGTGTGCAACATTTTTGGTTGAAAGGGAACATTCTAAAAGTTCTGAATGAGAAAAGGCCAATCACTTCACAAGAAATCTGGGGTTGAAACTCAGACCTGGTGTAATGGCTCCACAGCATCGTCAGTATTTCTGGTCCTTCATATCTCTTCCTCGCCATCCTTAGCAGGTGGATTTGTCCTCATGCTTATCACCTTATGGTTGCAAGATGGCTATTTTACGTCCAGCCTCAGATCCACATAAGGAAGAAGGAAGGTGCTCATAAACACTGTTAAATCTTGCAATAGTCTTCTACAACATCACTTAAACTGCCTGCTGTTGAATACATGTGCCAAAATTTATTTGGTGTGTGTGAATTTTGTATATATATATGGTGTATATATAATGTATATATACATGCACATATGTGCATATATATTACTAATAATAACATGTATAATAACCATAATGGTATATATGATAATATTATATATAATTAACAATGCTGCAGTGAACATCTTTGTAATGAAATCTTTGCACCTGTCCCAAGTAATTTTCTTTTTTTTCTTTTTTTTACAATGTATTCACTTAATAGACTTTATTGAGCACCTACTATGTGCCGGGCACCATGAAAACACAGAGCTCACATGCAATGCATGGCCCTCCCTTCATGTATCTTTCCTTTACAGTCAAATGGGGGACAGTATATAAAAATAAATGCACAGTAAATGAGGCAGAGAAGAAAAAAATGGAAAACGAAAGGAAGAGGGAAGTAACAGAAATTCTTAGAGGAGCCTCAACATCGTACAAGTTCATGTATCTTGCATGTGAAAGGAAATATAAAAATGATATATTTGACTATCACAAACAGATATACTGAAACACATTGCATTGATAACTAATAAATTGCAATGTGCTTCATAAAATGTTGATGTGGCTATATGTAATACATTTTCATCTCAAAATTTATCGCTAAATTATTTAACAGTTTTTTTTTAACATCTTTATTGGGGTATAATTGCTTTACAATGGTGTGTTAGTTTCTGCTTTATAACAAAGTGAATCAGTTATACATATACATATGTTCCCATATCTCTTCCCTCTTGCATCTCCGTCCCTCCCACCCTCCCTATCCCACCCCTCCAGGCGGCCAAGTAATTTTCTTAGCACAAATTTCTAGAAGTACCTTTGAGTCAGAGCGTATGCCCATTTCTAAGACTTTTGATGTATTTTGCCCAATTCCTCTTGAGAAAGGTGGAGATTTTTACTCCTTTTTTTTTTTATCATCTTTATTGGAGTATAATTGCTTTACAGTGGTGTGTTAGTTTCTGCTGTATAACAAAGTGAATCAGCTATACATATACATTTTACTCCTTCTCGTGTTGAATGTGAGCACCCTGCCACATTGTACCCACCTCCATCACAACACTAGCCATTGTCAGCATGGTTTATTCAATTATTTAATGTATATAATCATTTAATAAATAAAAAATGATATTTTTTGTTCTAATTTCTTTGATATTAGTGAGGTTGATCACATGACTTTTAACATCTTTCTGTTCAGTTTTTGATATTTATAAAAGATTTATAAGATAGCTTCGAGCACTTACTTTTATCCTTCCAGCTCCAGTAAATCATATGAGAAAAGGAATTAATATATACTATAAGCTGACTTTGCTTCTTAGTGCTGTACTGTGAAATAACTTATCTGTGTTCCGGTCTTTAAAATCTCACCCTCTATGTCTAATACTAGTGTCTTTGGTTAACACCTGTATCATTTTAGTGTATTAAGGTTAGGGTGCTCTCAACTATAAATATAAAATAATAATAGTATACTAGTCATAATGTTTTATGCTTACATAATTTGTTTCTTGAGAGATCAGAGAACTGGGATAATATTATTTTAATGAATCATCTTCGTTAACCCGCCTGTTATTCCATTGAATGGATGTCAGTACTTAAACTGAAAAAATTCTTCCTTGTGTATCTGAAATTCAAATTTAACTGGGGGTTCTGTTTTGTCTTGCTTTTCCCCTAAATCTGGCAACCCTGTGTGAGGAGGGTCTAGAGGTTGAAGTCCTGGGTGGGGAGGTTTGTAGGAGTTGAAAAGACCAGAATCTGCATCAGGCAGAGGTGTGAGCCAATGCCCAGGAGGTGAGGGTCCCAGACCCTTTTCCTCCCTCTTCCACCTGGCTCCTAGTTACCATTCCAAGTCCTCCCTGTGTTTGGGACTCGAGCTGGGGGTGTGATAAAGGATACTGCCAGTGCCCCTGGGGTTGAGCTGGCATATCCCTGTCTGTCATCCATCTCCCCTTATTCCATCCCCAGGGAGATTCCATCTGGCATGGAAGAAAAGAGTTTCGGAGGTAGGCAGTACTGGGTTCAAATACCATCCCTCTTCTAACTAGCTTCACGATTTGTGGCAAGTTGCTTAAGCCCTTTGAACCTTGGTGTCATTGGAGAAGGATGGCAATGAGGAAAGATGGAAAATTAGGAAGACTGATGACAGATGGAACCATTGAAGCAGCCCTGACCTTAACTCCAGACTTATTAAGTGACTTCTTGTAACACAGAAAAAAATAAATGCAAACTCACAAGGTCATTGTGAGGTCTGCATGAGATGATGTTTGAAAAGCTCTTAGCAGACTCTTTGGTGCCTCATAAGCAGCCAGGACATGGGTTTTAATGAAGCCAGGGATTAATGAAGGCAGAGTAATTCCTCAGGGGGGAAGCACAGTACTGTCCCTGGAAGAAGGGACAACAATAACAAAGCATGAGGAGACTGCAGACCAGAGACACCGGGAATTCTAGTTTTTGGTGACACAAGGTTTGGAACCCTTTAAAAAGAAGTTATTTCTGTTTTTCTATGCGTGTTTTCCTCCAGGAGTGAAACTAAATCTGTGAAGGTGATGTTGAATGTGAGTTTGAAAGAGAGCAGCCTGGCGGCTACAAGACATGACGGGTCCTAAGAAACCCAGCTGCCCATCCTGGTTTTCCCAGTCCAGCCACGTGCTTTCCTCCAGGGGAAAACAAACCCGTGACCAAGACTTCTATAGACCTACCAGAGCCTCAACAGCTCCCTCCTGATTCAAGATCTTAACCGAAAAGCTGAAGAGTTACCTATTTGTAAATATTGCCAAGGTAGGTATCGCCGCCCAGCCAAGCCCTTCCCTCTGTCTCTAAGAGCTCTAGCCAACAGCTCAAGTGCCTTCCAATTTCCCGGACAAGGGACTTGTTAACGGTTATGTGGGGAGTGGACTTAAAAGGCCAGAGGAGCCATTAGGGCTTCTGCTGCCTGGGGTCCTATCATTAGTGGGACAGGTGGTGTCTTCTCACCCACGCAGTTATCATCACCTGCCTGACAGGTATGGTTTAGGGGGAGCTCCCTCCAGCTCACCTCTAGATTAGAGAGTGGGAAACACACCCTTTGCCTCTTCCTGAGGGCATGTACTTGACCCCGGAAACAGCACAAGCTGAAAAGGACAGGCTAGTTTCAGGAAGGGAATGGGACTTTCTTGACTGCAGAACAAGGCAGAGGTGGGCATTTGGAAGAAAGAACAGGGAAGACACCTACTAAAAACAGGCACTGCTTGGCCGATTTGGATCTAGAGCAGTATTTTCCAGTGTTTAGGCAGTTATGTTCCACCTTAGTATCAAGAGTTTGTGCTGCAGTCATTTTAAAGTCTATGCTATTGTTTACTTAATCCTTTTTTAAACTGACTCTATATTTTTACTTAAATACCATTATTGTCCTTAATTTAGGCAATAATAGCAAAAGTATATGGTTTCTTTCTAACATGCATTTAATTTTACAAATGTGCACTATGAACTTAAAAATGCTATCCTTGTGAACTTTAAAGTCCTTTCGTGATAGTAGCTAAGACTTATTGGGTGTTGTGGGCCAGGAACTGTTCCAGTTGCTTCCTTCCTGGGTGTAAATTTATTTAATCCTCATGGCGAGGTAGGGGGGAGGGGGAAGAAGAGGAGGTTAATAGCAGTGCTGACTTCTGTTGCCGTGTGAGGATTAGCTGGTTGATACGTGGAAAGTGCTCAGAACTGTGTCTGCTGGGGAGAAATGTATGCAAGTGTTTGCTATTATTATTATCATTATTTCCATTTTACAGATGGAGAGGTGGAGGCAGACATAGGGACATTAGCTTGTGCATAAGGACACAAGCTGGTGGGAGGCTAAGCCGGGACTCGAACCCAGACACTGGGTCTGGAGCCCAGCCTCTTGACCCACGATGCTGTTCACCTTCCATGTTTTTGGAAACATTACTTAGGGATCAATTCCCAACCCACTACAAGAGATGCCTGCTACCTGAATGCAAAGGAGGGAGGGGGTGTGGTACCAACTTCCCTGGCCAGTGAGGGAGGGCTGAGATGTTCATAGAGGAGTGGGGGATGAAGGGACCAGATGTCTGCTCAGTGATGCCAGGACCACACCTACTAAGCTGGCCCATGGAGCCTGGCCAGGGACGGCCAGGGAGGATGCTGTATTCAGCCAAGAGTAAGTCTTCGTCCGTTTGGGACACAGTCTCTAGAGGAAGGATGACCTATTTCGCATCACTGTTCCTGCAGTTCAGAACCAACTGCCCTAGCTTTGAGCAAAGGCATAAGCAAAGAGTCGTTTGCTGGCATATTCCACATGCCTAATCCAGAAGGAGGTGTGATGGGCCTTTGAAATCCATCCTGCCCCTTAAGCATGCAATGCCAGACTGTCTGAAGGAGGCTGCAAATGAGGTTTTTGATCTTTTGGGGTAGACTCTGGTTTTGGCCACCCAGAGGCAGTCATGTACACACAAACATGTTGATTTGGTAAATAAGACAGTCCCATTTTCTCCTTATAACAAGCAGATCCCTAAAGGATTGCAACCTGATGGTGGAGCCCAGTTTGAGTGACTCTGGGGACCCGAAAGTGCCTCCCTGCCTACATCACACAGTTGGACTTTGAGCTTTCCATTAAGTTAGATTTCCAGATATAAAGTACCATTAACGCTGAGTGCATTTTTCAAAGATTCAGAAAATGCTTCTGCTATCAGAACCCCTGCCCTTTCTCCTCTGCCTTTCAGAGGAGAAAGGCAGTAAACTTCATTTAGAACATGTTTCTAATACAGAGTCATGTCAACACACTGAGTTAATTTTATCATTGACTGGCCCCAAGCAGAGTTGTGACAATGGTGAATTGATCAGAGATCTGATACTTAAAGAGGACTGTTGCCCCTTGACTGGTCCATATTCCCCGTGTCTCCCACGATGGCTAATAAGAGCAGCCTACCCTACACCAGGGATTTTATATAAACTGTTCTAGTTCCTACCAGAGACCCTGCAATGAGGGGACTGTCATGCCCATTTTACAGATGTGGAGCTGAAGCCTGCCACCACTCAGCAGACTGAGAGGCTGAGCTCAGATCTGAAAGCGTCCAGCTCGGAAGCTCTAGCTCTTGCCTTGAAGTGGTTCTGCCTCTCACCATAAGTTGATGAAGGGTATTTTGAGAATTTGGATTCTGCTCTCAATTCACCAGCTAAGCCGCTACACGACCTTGAGTGAGTCCCTGCATTGCTCTGGACCTCAGGGTCTTCGTCTGTTCTGGCCACTGTAACAGAATCCTCTAGACCGGGTGACTTGAACGACAAACATTTATTTCTCACAGGTCTGGAGGCTGGGAGTCTGAGATCAGGGTGCCAGCATGGGTGGGTTCTGGTGAGGAGCTTCTCACTGGTTTATATGTTTGTCTTCTCACTGTGTCCCCACCCACAAAGAAAGAGTGTCTCTCTTGTGTCTCTTCTTATGAAGGGACTAGAAAACCCATTCAAGGCAACTGTTTGGGATTAGAGTTTCTACACATGAATTTGGGGGGACACAAACATTCAGTCCAGCACTTCCCTGGTGGCGCAGTGGTTAAGAATCCGCCTGCCAATGCAGGGGACACGGGTTCTAGCCCTGGTCTGGGAAGATCCCACATGCCGCAGAGCAACTAAGCCCGTGCACCACAAGTACTGAGCCTGTGTGCCACAACTACTGAAGCCCGTGTGCCTAGAGTCCGTGCTCCACAACAAGAGAAACCACGGCAATGAGAAGCCAGCGCACCACAACAAAGAGTAGCCCCCGCTCGCCACAACTAGAGAAAGCCCACATGTAGCAACAAAGACCCAATGTGGCCAAAAATAAATAAATTTTAAAAACACCACAACATTCAGTCCATTACACTCCATTACCCTATTTATGAAATGAAGATACGGAATGGCAATCCCCCAAAATGCTCTGACTCTACAATGCTTTGATTCTGCTGAATCTTCATCTGTTATGATGGGGATTCTGCCCGTTAATCTGCAATGCTGAGTGTACTCCTTGGTACCTGGTAGATACTTGGTAAATGTTTACTGAATATCTATAAGGAAAAAGGCAGGAAACTGTCTTCCCCTAAAAGCATAAATACTCCCACTCCCACCAGCCATGGCTTCTTGACAATGGATCCGCTTTTTTGTGTCCAAAAACATGACCTACGGTGGAAATTAACACAACATTGCAAATCAACTGTACTTCAATTAAACAAACAAACAAACACAAACAAAAAAACCCATGACCAATAGTGGGACCCGGAACCCAGGTGAAGGGGGAGGGCAGCCCAGAGGTAGGTTGGTGGAACAGAAGTTTGTAGCAAGTGAGGCCTTCAAGGACGCCTTCCTGTCTGGCTGTCAGGGCAGGCGCTGGCTCCGCTGGCACAGGGAGACCAACATCCCTGCAGTGACTCTGAGAAGGGAAGCAGATGCAGCACGGGCCCTGGAAAGCATTCCTACGATGAACACCCTGAGGAAAACAAGCTTTCCTCTTAGATTTGGTGCTCTGATTTGCTGCCTACTTTTTTTTGCTTCACCCTACCTGTCTCCATTTGTACTCATCTCACCTTTCTTCCCTGTTATGGGCAAGTAGACAAACCTAGGGACAGGAAGGACCCCCTTCAGGCCAGTAGAAAGAAATATGGATATGATGCGAAAAAGCAAAGTGTTTCCTTTTCTTTTTCTTTTTTAATCATGCTTATTGAGGTATCGTTTCTAAAGAGTAATATTCACATTTTTTCAGTGTAGAGTTGTAGAATTTTGACAAATGTATACAGTTGTGCCACAGTCACCACAATTAAGATATAGAATATTTTCATCATCCCCCAAAGTTCCCTCATGCCCCTTTGTAGGCAGTATCCTCCCCTGCCCCTTGGCCCTGGCAATCACTGTTCAGATTTTTGCCTCTATAGCTTTGTCTTTAGAATAGGTATTTTTTAAATGACAAGGCAGCTGTGATTTTTGTTTTTCTTTTCTTTTCAAATCACACTTTCCACTGTCTCTACTAAAAATGTCTGGAAAGGAGCTGCTATTTAAAAATTAGCTACACTCCACACTTCTTATTCCAAGAAGGATGTAAGGTGGCAATAAAGTCACACAGGGAGAGAAATCACTGCAAGGACTTACAGGCAGAGAGTCTCCTTCCTTCTATTAAAAAAAAATGTTTGGATCTTCAAATAAATTGCAAGATTAGAACAATGGGCATCCCTATACCCTTCACCTAGCTTTACCAACTGTTAACATTTTCCACACATTTATGCTCTCTTTCTGTATATGTATACACCCTGATTTATCTGTTTGCTTGTTTATTTTTGCTCAACCATTTGTCTTACTTGCAGACATCATGACAACATCATCCTAAATACTTTAGCAAGCATCTCCCAACAGCAGAGGCATTCTCCCTCATGACCACAACATAATTGTTTCATGGAGTGAATTTAAATTAATGTATAGTCCATGATCACATTCCTCCAGTTGTCCCAATGATATCTTTTATCTGTTTAAGTTTTTAAAAAACATTTTTAATCCAGGATCCAATGAAAGATCAGGCATTGCATTTGTTGTCTTAACTCTTTAGTCTCCTTTATTCTTCAACAGTTGCCTGCAGCCTCTCTGTACCTCTCTCAATTTTGCTGTGAACCTAAAACTGCTCTAAAAAAATAAAGTCTTAAACAGTTTTTAAAATAAAAGAATATCTTAAAACTACCGCACATCCATGAGGATGGCTGCTATCAAAAAACAGGAAATAATAAGTATTGGTGAGGATGTGGAAAAATTGGACCCCTTGTACACTGCTAGTGGGAGTGTAAAATGGTACAGCTGCTATGGAAAACAGTATGACAGTTCCTCAAAGAAATAAAATTAGTATCACTGTTTGATCCAGTAATTCCACTTCTGGGTATATATCCCAAAGAATTCATTTATTTGTAGACCCATGTTCATAGTGGCAAAAGGTGGAAGCAACCCTACTGTCCATTGATGGATGAATAGATTAAAAAATGTAGGCACTGTTGTTAGTTCTCTTTTACAGATGCGAAAAATGAGTCTTAACATATTAGGATATAGCCCAAATCCAGAACATCTGACAACACCAAATGCGGGCAAGGACGTGAAGCAACGGGAACTCTCATTTATTGCTGGTGGGAATGCAAATTGGTACAGACACTTTGGATGGCAGTTTGGCAGTTCCTTACAAAACTAAGCACACTCTTACTATACAGTCCAGCAGTTGTACTCCTTGGTGTTTATTCGAATGAATTGAAAACTTAATGTCCACACAAAAACTTGCACATGGATGTTTATAGCAGCCTTATTCATAATTGCCAAACTTTGGAAGCAACCAAGATGTCCTTCAGTAAGTGAATGGATAAATAAACTATGGTATATCCAGGCAATGGAATATTACTCAGTGCTAAAAAGAAATGAGCTATCAAGCCATGAAAAGACATGGAGAAAACTTAAGTGCATATTACTAAGTGAAAGGAACCAGTCTAAAAAGATTACATACTGTATGATTCCAACCATATGACATTATGAAAAAGGCAAAACTATGGCAAAAAAATGTACTGGGACTTCCCTGCTGGCACAGTGGTTAAGAATCCGCCTGCCGATGCCGGGGACATGGGTTCAATCCCTGGTCTGGGAGGATCCCACATGCCACAGAGCAGCTAAGCCCACGAACCACAACTACTGAAGCCCGTGTGCTTAGAGACCGAGTGCTGCAACTACTGAGCCCACGCACTGCAACTACTGAAGCCCGTGCGCCTAGAGCCTGTGCTCTGCAACAAGAGAAGCTACCACAATAAGTCTGTGCATCACAAGGAAGAGTAGCCCCGCTCACCACAGCTACAGAAAGCCTGTGTGTAGCAACTAAGACCCAATGAAGCCAAAAAAAAAAAAGGTGGTGGGGAGGTCTTAAGCCTATCCTGCAGGAAGGTCTCAAAAAAATAAGGAAAAGAAAATGGACTTTGAAAAAAAAAAGTATCATTCTGGTGAGTGATGTGCTGATAATGAGAGAGGCTATGCATGTGTAGGGGGCAGAAGTACAGGGGAAACTTCTGTTCCTTTTTCTAAATTTTGTTGTAAAGCTAAAACTGCTCTAAAAAAATTTCTTAAAAACTGAAACTGAGTCTTAAAAGAGTATGTTTCTATTTGAGCCACACAGAGCGAAAGTAGACTGGTTTCAGATCAAGGGTTGGTTGCCTGACTCTGGAATCAAGTTTCTAAATTCTTAATTGCTTTGCTTCATGCCTTTTCAAGTAAATGAAATATATATATTCATTATTCTCTATATAGATATAGTTCTCTATATAGATAGATAGCTATATACATATGTATGTATTCTTTTTCAGGGAAGATAACAGGGGAACTGGGCATCGGCTGTTGAGATCCCTGTCCGTTCTGGGAACTCAAGCAGGTCACTTTCCTCTTGAGGTCTTAGAATTTCCATTCGTAGGATGCCAAGAATAGACTCAATACCCTGCTTAGTCTGGGCCACTTCATCTCTTCTGGGAAGTCCCCGTTGGCACCCTTTGTGACAGCCTTCAGCAACAGCAGCAGGAGGGATTTATTGTGGATCTAGAGGGCTCTGGAAAGTTCTAGGCCAGATGTCGGTTACAGTGAGTAGAGAGATGAAGCCTGGCCTTGAAGAGGGAAGATGATGCAGGCGAGGGTCCTGGATTTGGACCTGCCATATACCTGTGTGACCTTGGGCAAGCCACTTCACCTTGATTCTCTTCAGTTTCTTTAATGTAGGGAAGGAGCACCATGCTTACTTTGCCACGTTGTGGGCATCTGTGAGATTGTGTATGTAGAAGCACTTTAAGACTATAAAATGTTACATAGATATAAGCTGTTCTTAATCATGTACATTTTTCTCCCTCATAAGGCAGAAAAATTGATTGGGTCTACCCTGACAAAGTTTGGAGAGCCACACAGGAACTTTCAAGTTTCTTATGACTGATTTGGTCTTAGCAAAATAATTAGTGCTTATGCTGCAGTTCACAGGCCTCCTTATTCTTGCTTGAACCAACCCAGGGCCTTTGCACAGCTTCCTGAACACCCTTCTCCCAAATATTAGCATTGTTTGCCCTCTCACTTTATTCAGGTTCTGCTCAAAGCTCTTGTTAGAGAAGCCTCCTCTGACTACTCCATTTATTTTGATTTAAAATACTTATTTATTTATTTTATTTTTGGCCACGTCGGGTATTAGTTGCAGAACGTGGGATCTTCCTTGGCATGCGGGATCTTTTGTTGCGGCATGCAGACTTCTCTCTCTAGTTCCGGCCCGCGGGCTCTCTAGTTGTGGCTCACAGGCTCCAGAGCACATGGGCTCTGTAGTTGTGGCTCACGTGCTCAGTAGTTGCGGCCACGGACTTAGTTGCCCTGTGGCACGTGGGATCTTAGTTCCCCGGGCAGGGATGAAACCTGTGTCCCTTGCATTGGAAGGCAGATTCTTAACCACTGGACCACCAGGGAAGTCCCATCTGACTACATTTAAAACACACCCCACCAGAAACAAAAAAAGCAACCACGCCCCACCACCCCACTGTACTACCTGCCCATCACTTTCACTCTGGTTTTATTTTCCTTCATAGCATTTAGCACCACCTAACATATTATCTATTGCTCATTACTCCTCTGAGCCTACCTACCAGAATTTAAGCTCCATTAGGGTAGTGAGCAATGCCTGGCATGGAGTTATCTCTCCATCTCTTCAAATACTTATTGAATGAATGCTTGAAAGTTCAAAGACACTGATTCAATTCTTCAAAGGCATCAGAACAAACAGGCAGGGTCGGTTTTTCAGATGGTGGGGTTGCTAAGGGATTTTCCCTCTTTCCAGCCCCTGTGCTTAGGTTTCTGGAATGAGAAGGCAGAACTGCGTTTGAGTAACTACAGCTTTTTCTCAAAGGATGCCGACCCTCCACTGGTTGTGAATGGCCCTGAGACATCTCTCGACTCTGACCATCCACCAGGCCATTTTAGTTAACTGCCCACTTAGAAATTAGTCATTTCCTTTCCTCCCATGACCCCTGTCATATTTACCAGTTAATACAATATTTATTAATTTCTTACTGTGAATACAGAACTGTGCTAACCACTATGGATGATTTAAAGAAACACGAAGTGACTCTTCACCCTCCGGTAGATAAGAGACAGTATGGCTCAGTGGTTGTAGGTGGGGGGGATATTGTTTACTGAGGACAGAAATTCTAGGTTTAAACCCCGGTTTTACTATTTACTAACTGTGTGACTTGTGCAAATCACTTAAACTCCCTATACCTCAGTTTCTTTATCTAAAAAACGAGATAATAATAGTACCTACTCGCTAAGGTAATGAGTTTATTAAGGGTAAGCTCCCACAATCGTGCTTGGTACATGCTACCACTTGACAAGTTTCAGTTGTTTTTGTTGAACTGCATTGTGAAGACTGGTGATGCATCCATGGAAAGTAAAATAACAATACGTGGGCTGATGACTCAGTACAATATTTATACCCACACGGACACAATGTATACCCTGGTATAATGGAAAGAACACATGCTTTGGGGTCAGCTGACTTGGATAGCAGCGCCCACTTTGTCTTTTGCCAGCTTTGAGGCCCTGAGCAGGTGACCAGACCCCTGGGGGCCCCAGTTTCCTCATTGATAAAACAGGGATCCGAATTTTTGCTTCACAGGATATGTGTGAAAATTTACTGAGATGCTAGTTCCTTGCCCCATCAATGCCCACTGCTGTTCAGAAGTCCTGCTGCAAAGGCAAGCACTGTCCCGATTCAGGTGGGAAATGGATATGAAGTCAGTGCCTCCCTTGGCAAATCAGGAAGACTCTTTGCGGCAAGAGGGCTAAGAGTTTTGATTTAAAAAAAAAAAAAAAAAGCCCAAGAAAATGTGCTTCATCAAAGCAGGAAAAAAGGCAGAAGATAACGATTTTTTTAAGGAATGTATAGACCTCTATATTATGAACATCTTCGTCCTACACGCTGATGTCATAGAATTCCAGAAACCCAGTCACTGTGAGGGACCAGAGGGCTCATTGCAGAGACCCTCTGCCATCCCCCTAAAGGGGTCATCCCACCCGCCTCCACCTGAATACTTCCAGGACAGCCAAGTCTCCGCTGCATGGGGTTGGCAATTTTGCTCTTGATCAGTTCAACTCTTAAGATTTGCCCCAAGCTCTCCCTTCACCTGACTTCCACTCGTCTCTGGCAGAACACAGTTTCTTGTTTCTTCTCTCTGTGACTTGGCGGGGATTGGATTTTAATGCTAATCTATGGAGCAGAGTACTTTACAGTGTCTAATAATGGGTCAGTGTTCAGGCAAATCAATACTACTAACAGTTTAAGCTTAAGAAATATTCACAAAGCACCCATTTGTGGTGGTTTAATAGCATTGCATTTGTAATTCTCAGCACGATGTGCGAGGCAGAATGGTGGGACCGGTGGTTAACGCCAGCAATGATAACAGGGATAATATATTTCTTCGTTAAAATATATATATATTTTTAAATTTGGCCACACCACTCGGCTTGTGGGATCTCAGTTCCCTGACCAGGGATTGAACCCAGGCCACGGCAGTGAAAGCTCTGAATCCTAATCACTAGACCACCAGGGAACTCCCTAAAATATATTTCTTAGTATTGCATCTGGAGTCCAGTTCATTTCATCGTTATAGAGCATCCACCAGGCTGTGGAGGCACTAAATCCAACATAAGCCTGCCCAGTGGTTTTCTCCTTCAGTTTCTGTTACCATAGTTAGGAACCCTATTCCCAAGATGTGAGAATAAAATAACATGATTGATGCTTTTAACAAAGCCAGGGGGCAGAGGAAGGCAGCCTAAACTTATGCTAGAAAATCTTGATCCAGGGCCGGCGACTAGGGTGAGGAGAGTGAGGCACCTGGGGCACAAACTCCAAGGAAGTGCTCACTGGGGATTCCTCACCCTAGTCCCAAGCTTGTCTTCAAGGCTTCTTCTAGGCTTTGTGATTCAGTGCATACAAATGAGGTATGTGGTCTTAAAAGTCACTGCCTTATGGGGCTTCCCTGGTGGCGCAGTGGTTGAGAGTCCGCCTGCCGATGCAGGGGACACGGGTTCGTGCCCCGGTCCGGGAAGATCCCACATGCCGCGGAGCGGCTGGGCCCGTGAGCCATGGCCGCTGAGCCTGTGTGTCCGGAGCCTGTGCTCCGCAACAGGAGAGGCCACAACAGTGAGAGGCCCACGTACCACAAAAAAAAATAAAATAAAATAAAAATTAAAAGTCACTGCCTTAGAAAGCTTCACTTTCAAGAAATGCTTCTCTGGTTCCCATTTTAGAAACCCTTTCTTGAGAATTATTTTTCGGAGCCTGCAGTGCATTTTTAATTACAGTACATCCTTGGGGATGGCAAATCTTAATCTTTTGAAGGTGGATTTGATTTTTAGAAATAGACACAAACCATTTGTAGTCAAATCTCCAGACTAATAGAGGAGACAAATCATGTCATGCTACTTGGGGTCCAAAGTAGATTTTTATGTGTCTTGTAAATTGGCTTTGAAGGCAGTTGTCAAAGAGGAATTGCAGAATGTGTCTTGAGTTATAACAACACTTTTCAAATTGGAACATAGTCTCTGAAGGTAACCACTCTGAAGCCAACACTCATTCTATTGAATATTATGAAAACTTTGGAGTGTTTAAAAGTCACCCTTATTTCTTTCTAGTCAAACTTTGTATTGTTAAGTTACAGTAAATAGAAACCCTTTAACTTATCTCCAACCTTTTTTCTTAAAGTTTGGAAGTCTAGAGAGATTACATAAGAATAATATATTACAAAATACAGATGTATTTACTTTATAACTCAAAGAGTTGACCCTCAAGCGAAATTGAGCGGGGCCAAAACATCTTAAGTTCTCTCTTAACTTCCCGAACATCTCAATTTCTCTTCAGATTCGACTCAAATATTTAGTGTTGAGAAAATCCCAAGGAAAGAGTCCTTCTTGGCAAATCATCTGAATCAAAACATTTGCTAAGATATTCTGAAGGGTCTTAGAAACAGAGGGGAGAGAGCCCTTCCAATATTCCTACTGCTGATCTGAAAAAAATCTTGGTTGGCAGAGAAATGAAGGAAGAACTGAAGGTCTTGCTGTCTGACCAGTAAGGCAGTTCCAAGAACTCAGACTCATTGACTTCTTTGGGGTCATGCAGCTTGGACCAAATGTTGAAAACCAGAACTCCTGAGGTCCATTTCCTGATCCTGCATGGGGCTCTTAATCTCTCCAGATTTCTAGTCACCTGCGTTCAAGTCCTTATTCCTCCAACTCTCCAGAGAGCTTTCTATCCCTGGGGAGAAACCAGTGGCCTCAGATGTCAATCATCAGAATTCAGTCTCAGCTTTTTCAGGGCCCAATTCTGTTGGCCACTTCCTGGTGGCATGGCCTCCAGAGGGATGTAGCCTCCAGCTGTGCTTTCCTGCCAGTTGGGTTTCCAGGAAACCATTTGGTTTGAGCCTTCAAAGAACTGCAAACTTCTATACCCTCTTATTAGCCTGTAAATTGGAACCCTGAGCACTTGTTTACACTCCTCATAATTAATTGTTTGATAGCAGTTATGGCTAATTGTTTTATGGCTTTGCAACTGTGTGGTAGCTTAGAACTGGTTCGAAGCCAAGATCAAAGGATCATGTGCCTTCCAGATATTTTGAGAAAAGAAATTATCCTTGGATTTCCCTGGTGGCGCAGTGGTTAAGAATCCGCCTGCCAACGCAGGGGACACGGGTTCGATCTCTGGTCCAGGAAGATCCCATATGCTGCAGAGCAACTAAGCCCATGCACCACAACTGCTGAGCCTGTGCTCTAGAGCCCACGAGACACAACTACTGAAACCTGTGTGCCTGGAGCCCGTGCTCTGCCACAAGAGAAGCCACCGCAATGAGAAAGCCACGCACTGCAACGAAGCAACTAGAGAAAGCCCGCGCGCAGGAAAGAAGACCCAACGCAGGCATAAATAATTAATTTAAAAAAAGAAATTATCCTTGAGTAGAGGGATTAATAGAGGGAAGGTCCAAAGGTTTATGCTTGAGGACAAAAACCCTTTGAGCCCCTACTATGGGCCAGGTCCTGTCAAGTGATTTTCTACATTATTCTTTTTGATCCACTGCTATAAGAGGTTAGGGCTATGAGCTCCTATTTAACAGATCAGAAAGCAGAGACTCAGAGAGGTTAAGACATTTTGCACAGTCACAGAACTAGTGAGTGGCTGAGCCACGATTTTAACCCAGAGTCCAAATGGGGCTGGGGATTGTGGCGAGGAGGGGGAAAGGAAGAAGTGTCAGATGGTGGAAGTGGAAAGACAGTGGAAATGAAGACTTTCTGCAAAGGTAAGAAGTGTCCTGGGGGAAATGATGCTTTGAGAGAGCAGCCAAGGGAAGAGGTAGACAGTGAAGGAAAATGAAGCCCAAACCAATTCTTATTTACTCATTGTTTTGTTCAGCAAACATTTGTGATTTAAGCTGTTAAAGTTTGTTCCAGAGCCTCAGCGGCACAAAGGTAGAGCTCTGGCTGCAGGAGTGAAAGGCTGTCTAGTTTTCAGATCATCATTAAAACCCGCTTACAAGGTGTGTGTATAGGGCCCCAGCTATGCTGAGATAAGGGCTCTGCAGAGGAAGTGAAATAGATATAGCTCCTGACTTCTAACTCTTGACCTCTAGTAGCAGATTAGCAGAATCCATATCTCAGCTTCCCCACTTCCTAGCTGGACGACCTTGAGCAAGTTACTTCATCTCTCTGGGCCTCAGTTTTCTCACCTGTAAAGGGGGATGATGGCCATAGTACCTATCTGGCACACAGCAAATACTTGTTTTCTGGGCATGAGTTGAATTCCATGGCCTAGAGTCTAAACTGGCTCCTGAGAGCTATTTTCCCCTCACTAACCTACAGCAGGAACTTAAGACTTTTATAATACAGATTCAGCTCACTTCACTCTTACCACCGTAGCAGGAAATAAGGGGGAAGTATGTGCTGGTTTTCCCTAGAGCTGAGCAGAGTAGAAAGCTGAATTCTCTCTACCACATACATCCTGGACACATGAAGTCCAGACTTTGTGTCTCCCCATTCTGGGCTGGTGAGATGTGTGGAATCAATCCCTAGGCGTACCTTGGTGGAAGGAAGATCCTTGGGAAAATGTGTCATTATCGCTCTTCTGGGGGACTCTGGGTGTCTACAGCCCCTCAAGCAAGCTGTGCCTCTGGTGTGCCCTCCTGCACTGGCAGAAAATGAGCCCAAGTCCATGGGCTGCAGCCTCAGTTCTCACCCTGCTGTGGGTGCTGGTCAACTGGGGCCCTGTGGGTGGGGCTGCCTTGGTGTTTGCTGTGGTTTCTGACTGAAAGATTCTCTGGTTCCAGGATGGAAATTTAGGTCAGCTCTGAGGTGGACCCAGATTGTGGGCTTCACCTAGAGTCAAGGACTCTATGGGTGAGAAGGAACTTGGAAGTGTGACTAGTCCAGTCTCCCACTAGGGCATCCTTTGTGGGGAACGCTGGATTATGTCTCACCTTAATCTGATTGCTCAAGGGCCCCTGGTGTGGCCTGGCCTTTGCAGGTATAACTTCCTCTGCTTTGAACACCCTTCTGCCACCACTTTGAGTAATGCCAACTCCCTCTTCAAGTGTCAGCTTAGGTGTTGCTTCCTCCAGGAAGTCCTCCATGATTTCTCCAAGATGGGAATTTGCTTCACCTGCTCTGTGTTTCCCACTACCACAATTTCTTCTGTTAGGCCACATGCCATTGTAATATACTTGCTTGAGTGATAGTCTGTGTCTCCTTCCAGATTGTAGCCCTGTAGGGCAAGGATTAGGTCTGTCTTTTTCACTCCTCTAGCCCTAGTGCCTAGGGTGGTGAGCTTATAGTAGGTACCCAGTGAATGTTTGTTGAATACATGAACCAAAGATGACCTAGGACAGGGTGAGTCTCTGGGTCTGAGGCAATACAGGTGGTCTAGAACAGTACAGAACTTTGGGGAGAAGAAAGACAAAGGGAGAGGGCCCCTGGGCACCCTGCTTCTGCCCCCTCCACCTGGCGTTTGTTTGTAAGCAGACAGAAGTTCAAAAGCAATGGACTATTGGGATAGTTTCTTATTTGGGTTTCCCAAGCCTTGGCCAGTGTGGGTCAGTTTTATCAGGGTTCGAGTTGAGCATGTTTGGCTACAAGAAACAAGGATCCCCTGGAATGCTCCCCAGAAAAGAAAAAGAGCTGGGCTCAGACCTATCTGTGTAGTGATGATGTAGATAGACTCTCCTAGAAAGGTAAGAAGTGGGGCTACATTGGGGTCCAGGGTTCCTGAGAATGGACCTGTCAGGCATCTGTATCCAAGATGGTGCATCTGTATCTAGCATCCAGAAATGCATGGATCTGCACTTCGGGATTGCAGCATCAAATGTGGTGGGGCTCTCCCTCTGTGTCTATTCCTCTCTGTCTCCTTGTGTCTGGTGGGGAAATGCTCTCCCAGGAGAGGCTGGCATTGGCCCAGATCATCATGTCATGCCAGGCATAGACATAGGCTTAGTTCAGCTAACAGACTGACTGCTCTGGGGATGGGACCCATTCCCGGTCCAATGCATTGTGGTTGGTGAGGGGGAGTGCAGAAGGAAGCAGGCTCATAAGGCACAAAATGTGGTCCCCCATGCAAGCACGAGCTGCGGGTGTGTGGACCCGGGAAACATGCCTGGAACAGTCTGTTAGACCAAACTTCTACTCATCTCCCCGCTCCAGGGGTCCTCTCAGAGGCTAAAGCCACAACATGAATTTCACTGACAGAGTCCTCAGTCCCACATCATAAACATCAGAACATAATATTTATTGCCCTCCTACAGACTAGGTGTCAAGATGAAAAAGAAATAATAATTCTAAATCTTACGCAAGGGCTTTGGAGATCAATGAGGTAATTTATATGAAATAGTTTGGGCTCCCTGGGAAACAAAGTGTGACATAAATTTAGGCTTTTTCACTGGATGGACCCCATGTCGATAACTCACCCCATTTAATGAAAAAACTCATTTGGCGGTATAGACCATGCAGGCAGCTGTCTGAATTCAGAATGTAATATTTTGACCAAGCGCAGATTTGTTCTAACCATGAGGCAGATACCTGTCTCAAGTCTTTCTCTTCACAGGGCAGGGTAGAAATAAGTGGCAGGCGCCCGTGTTTGGGATGTGTAATACAATGGCCTCTGGGAATGGTGCCTGCGCATCACTCCATCAAATTCCAGCCATATTTTAGTGGCTTCTAACTCAACTCTAGACCCCAAGGTTCTGTTTTTCTTGTGAATCCAAATAGCTAACTTGAGTTACTTGAAACTTATGTGAAAATGCTCCGTTGCCATCACTGTATGGTCCCAACGCTGTGCACGTACCTTGTAAACTCTGCAGTTCTGGAAAAGGGATAACCACTTATTGAACACCTCCTTTTTGCCAGGGACTAAAACTCTTCGAAAGAGGTGTTTATGCCCACGCTCTCTTACCAGCTTCTTTTGAACCCATTCCAATCAGGCTCCCTCATCACTCCAGTGAAAAGGCTCTTGTTGAGGCCATTGATGACTGATGTGTTCCTACAGCCAACGGCCGATTCTTCTTCTTCATCTGACTCAACTTGTCAGCGGCGTTTGATACCATTTATCCCTCCAAGCCCTTGCAACACTTTGTCCACTTGGCTTCCAGAGCATCCTGTCTTCAGTCCACACTGTGTTGACCAGGGTTTGGCAAACTACTGTAGGCCAAACTACAGGTTTGGTCTGTAGGCCAAATGCAGCCCTTTGACTGTTTTGCAAATAAAACTTTATGGGAGCACAGCCATGGTCATTCATTTACATATCATCTATGGCTGCTTTCATGCTATAGTGGCAGAGCTGAGAGGTGGCAACAGAGACCAGATGGCCCACAAAGCCGAAACTATTTACTATGAGTCCCTTTATGGAGAAATCTTACCAACTGCTGGCATAGACTCCTTGGGGACCCTGATTCTCCTTCTACCACACCAGCCACTCCTAGTCTTCTTTGCTTCTTCTCTTCATCTCCTTGACCTCTTAAGCCCTGGAGTCCTTGAACTCTTCTCTCCTCCATTTGTTCTTAGTTCCTGGTTGAGCATATCCAAACCCATGGCATTAAAAACTGCCCTGAACTCCAGGCACATATAGGCAACTGTTGACCCAGCATTCCCACTTGGTTGTCCAGTAGACTTCTCAAACTTCAATATGCCCCAGACAGAACTGATTTCTTCTCTGCAAACCTACCCCTCTTGGTTTTCCTCATTTCCGTAAGTTGCGACTCTGTGCTTTTAGGTGTTCAACCCAAGTGCCTGAAACAACCATCATCTCTTGCCTGGATTACTTCAGTAGCCTCTAACTGGTCTCCCTCTTTTTGCTGTTACCCCCTACTGTCTCTTCTTCTTGCAGCAACGTGATCCTTTCTAAATAGAAGCCAATCACATCCTTTTGTTGGCTTCCCAGCTCACCCACAGTAAACTCCAGATTGTCTTTCCTGCCTCCTGGCCTCAAACACCTTCTGACTTTATCTCTTTCTTCACCCCACCTGGGTCCATCTGCTCCAGCTATGTCGGTCTCCTGGTTACGTGAACACAAGCAGGCTCCTGCCCCAAGATCTCTGCTCTGTTGTTCCTTCTGCCAGGAACCCTCTTCTCCCAGATATTTGCATAATTCACTGCTCATGTCTTGTATATCATGAGCCTTTCCTGACTGCCTTAAATCAAACAGCCTCCCTCTCACTCCTGCCCACCCCCCCCCATCACCATCTGATCTACTCTGCCTTTTTTGGTTTGTGTGTTTCGTGTTCATCTTGCCCCTCTTGGTTATAAGCTCCACGAAGGCAGACCTTTGTTTTGTTCATTCTGTATCCCCATTGCCTAGAATAGGGCTTGACACATAATAGGTGCTCAATAAATATTTCAATGTCCTTATCTCTTACAACTCGATGAACCCTATTTTACAGCTCAGAACACTGAGCCTTGGAGAGATTAAGGCACTCACACAGGGCAATTAGGGTAACAGTAAGGCAGAGCTGGAATTTGTACCTGGTGCTATCTGACTGACAATTCAGTGCTCATTCAGCAGCTGTGTGTTGTTCTGTCTCTGATAGCAGCTCTGAGGATTGTTTGTGAAAAGACCATTTTTCCTAGGATGTAAAGAATTCCTGGATCTACTGATGACTCACTGTGAGTCTATGTCTTTCTTACCATACTTATATTTTTGGTTCTGACCACCCTAGGGGTTTGAGGTATGTATGTGTATGTTCTATAAGTTGTCCTTAAAATAAAATTTCCCTTGGTTTATACCGTCATTAAGCGTTTCCCCTCCCCATTAGCTTACACCATCAGTATGTTGGTTTGAGATTCAGTGATCTTGTGTGGATGACCAAATGCCTGGAATTTTAAGGTCTTTTGCCCTTTTGCCCCTCTCCAATGTACTCCATGAGGTCTAAACATATGCTTAAGTGGAAAAGAAGAGTTTCTAGTTAGAGAAAGCTGTGGTAGATTTGAACACTTTTTTGTGTGTGTGTTTTGGGGGTAGAAAACAATATAACTTATTTTTAAACTTGAAACTAACTTCCTGTCTCCCTCCTTCCCTAACTCCCTCCTTCCTTCTTTCCTTCCTTCTTCCCATCTTCTAAACTCTGGTTTCCAGAACTGCAGGATCTTATCTTGCAGCACATTTCTTCCAATTCCTACATGATAGTGTCAAAGTCGCCTTCTTCAGTGTGTCCTGGGAGAAGGAGACCTCTGGGCTCCTGGGAGGTGGGAGAGGGAGCCTAGTACCCAGGCTGTGGGCAGTCAGAAGAGGTTGGTTCCCATCTCCATTCCTGATTCCTGGGTCCTCTGCAGAAAGTTTGGCTGGGCTTCTTTTCATCCTGGCCACCTTCATCCGGGACATCTCCTTTCCCTCCCTTCTGGGCCACTTGAGTCTTCTGTCGCCATCTTGGATCAGGTTCACTGCCAGTATCTTCTGCCCATCACAGCTTCCCACCTCAAGAGCGCCCTCGCAGCACAAAGAACCCCCCTGGGGCACTGCCCGGGAAGACACATTGCCCTCCCTACCCTCTTTCCACATACCAGTGGCCAGGGACAAACAGGCTGTCACAGTCAGACTTTGCTCTGAGAGTTTGACTTTAATCACAAGGGTCACATGAAAAAGCAGGATGTCAGGGAGAGATTATACCCCAACCCTGACCCTGACTTGAAAGTTCCTGGTCTGCTGTCTCATCCCCGTTTGGTTGCTCCTAGTCTTAATTTCAGAGACAGTGTGGATGATTCAGGGCTCATTGTTTATTATCCAATCCTCAGAGTTTTCTAGACTCTTCTCTCCTTCTCTCTCTCTGTCCCCGGCAGCATTTCTCCCTATGACTGTTTGACTAATATTGGGAAGCCGTGTGACGGAAGGCTCACAAGCCCAGGCAGGGAGTCCTGCCCTGGCTGCGCCTCGAACCTGCTGTGTGACTTTGGAGAGATGCTCTCCCAACACCAGTGTCCTAAGATGGAGATGGGGCGTCATGGCACGCACTTCAGAGGGTTGTTGAGGATTAAATGAACAGTGATCACCTACCGCTTCGCCCAGGGCATTGTCATTGCTACTGATGTGGTTCATATTATTGTTGGTGAATTTGAATTTTCCTCCAGGAGATGAGTAGGTAGAGAGTAAACTAGTCTCTAAGCTTTAGAGGCCCCCCCACGAGAATGGGCTTGAACATTGGAACAGAAGCAGAACTGCTGCTTGTTGGGAAATGTCTAAGCCCAGCCTATATTGATTTACTCTGTATTATTATAAGGGATTTAATGTATCATCATGGTTCACAATCACACACGTCTTCTTTTTCCTCTTCACACCTGGGGACCAGAACCTGCAACTGTGTGTGGTCAATGGCTCAGTCCTGACCCTCCCTGAACTGTCAGTTTGGAGATGTTCAGAAAGAGTAGCAATCGTGGTCTTTTGGCTATGACATTGGACACGTAGTAAATGCCACTCAACTGGGCTAAGCCTGGTGCATACTTGATCTCATTTGGTTTTCACTGCAAACCCAAGAGGTATTGCTGTGACTGTCACCATTTTACAAATGGGGACTTGAAGCTCAGAGAGGTTAAGTACCTTGTCCGCGTCCACACAGCTCGTAATGGGCCTGCACTGAGCACCCAGATGGATCCATCGCCAGAGCCCAGGCCCTTGCTCAATCCTGCTTCCTGCTCAGTCTTCAAGAAGCCCCCTGCTTCGTACCTGCATTCAGTTGGGTCACATTCTACTTTCCTCATAGATCCAGGACTTGTACAACAAGTTACCGAGGAAGAGCGTCCTTGCATTTTCTCTTTTTACAAAACACCTCCCAACAAAGTCCTGTCAGATCTTATATTCTTTACACTTTCTGTGGAATTGCCTTCTCCTCTGGCCCACGTTCACATTCCTTATTCTGGCAGGGTCATGGTACCCTCCCGTGAGGAAGAGAGCCACAATTTGGGCCCCAGAAATCCCGCTGTTCTCACCCAGCCTTTGAGAATCTCCTCAGGTACACATCTCTCTCCATTTATCACCCCTCTGTCCCCCCGCCCAATCCATAATCAGTTCATGAAAATGTGTAGGTGTGGCGCGTGGGGTGCGGTGGCTGTGCATCTAGAAAGGGGCCAGGAGAGAAATACGAGGTCGTCGCCTCCATTTTACAGATGAAGAAAAGGCCATCATGGTGTCATGGGGTAGAAGGGGTTCAACCTGACAAACGGGAGGGGAAAAAAGAGGGACAATCACATGTGGGAGAAGAAGATTTTGAGGCAGAACGCAAACCCAGCAGCACAGCTCACGGAAGACTCGTGGGACCTGAGTTCACACCAGCAGAGTTTTGCAGAGGGAGGTGGGCCTGGTGCCTGGGCAGGAAAGGCCTCACGGCTCTGGGGCCAGGGTTCTAAGAGAGGGGGGTGAGCCTGGGTCCGGGGCAGGAGGTACGGAGAGAAGGTCAGAGGAGCTAACCCATCTTGCCCCCATCCTGCACAGGGCTGGAACACAGGGATCTCCCCTTTGAAGCGTCGGAATCCCCTGGGGTGCTTGTTAAACTCAGATTCCAGGCCTCTTCTCTCAAGATAGGGATTCAGTACTTTGGGGGCCAAGACATCTGCATTTTAATGAAGGCCCCCTGGGGGTTCTGAAACAGAGATTCCCAGAAAGCATTTGGAGAGACACTGACTTACATCACTGGGCACAGCTTAGAAAAACTTTAAACCTGTTCCTGGCTACCGGGGCCTCCTGACACTGGGCAGGTCATCAGCTTCTGCTGGTCACTGCTGGGCCTTCTTGCTCCCGCCGTTTGGGGGGTAGACGAACTCATCCCTGGAGTTGGCCACTTGCCTGGATGGATAGAGTAATGGTGGACGATGACACAGTGTGAAGGGCCGAGCTGGGGGACCAGATCTGCCCGAGAAACACCTCCTCCTTCCTGTCTAGGGGGCAGCAGCTGGAAGCCCTAGGCTTGGAGGGCCTGGATGGAGGCTCCCGCTCTGATTCTTCCACTTACCTCCCTAAGCCTTAATGTCCTGATCTGTAAAATGGGTCAACGATATTTTTAGTTTAGTGGGTGGTTGAGAAGATGCCATAGAGAAGTGTATGTGGAAGTATCAGGCACTGCACCTGGCAGGTTTGACAAGGAGAAATCGTAGCCTCCAGTAATAATAGAAGATAGATCAGAGCCTTCATCATGTCCCCGCTGCCACCCCCGGTGCTTTACACGTACAAACACATTTAATCGTCACAGCAACCCTGTGAGGCAGCTACTGTTATCATCTGTGTTTTACTGTTCAGAAAATAGCACAGAGACATGAGCAGTTTGCCCAGGATCACAGAGCTGCGACCTAGGCCATCTGTCCCTAACATTTGTGTTCCTTAACTGTATGCTATTCTGACACTGGGGAGATCCCTTTTCATTTACTTTTTTCTCCTGCCCCTAAAATGTGTTTTTGAAGCATCTGTAAGCCATTGACCCTTCCTTTGAAGTGAAATCTGTAAGGAAATCTGATGTAAAAATAGGTACACGAGGAGCAGTTTTGGTTGAAAGGGGATGCTGACGGCCACACTCTGGTCCCCTTCCCCCAGCAGTGGAATCTGGATCCCAGAGGGGCTGCACAGGGCACTGGATGAAAGACAGAACAGCAACATCACCCGAGGGATAACTACTTGAGCTTCGACCTAAGGAGTTCTTGGAATTTGTGATTTCTTCCTGACCTCAAGGCTGGGACCTTATCTGTCCACCCTGGCGATGAATATACACACACACACAGTCGTACACACGTTCACACGTACACACACAGTACTCTTGCCCCCATAAATATACACACTCTCACATGCACATTCACACATGCTCTCACACACACACACTTACACAAGAGCCTAATCTCTGCTTTCCCCCTCACGTCGCCCCATTTCCTGTATCGCACTGGATTCCAGCTGAGTGAGGGAAGGGGGAAGCCCCCAGCCTCCTTAGTCCACACCTGCCCCTGCCCCCCCCCTCCAGCAAACTCAGAACTGGCCCCTGAGCCAGACCGGTCAGCATCCTGTCCCATCACAAGCCTTTTCATCTCATGAACTCTGTAAACAAGTAGTCTCATTGACGCCCATTTTACAGATGGGGAAGCTCTCATCATCGTAATGACTTCTCGGGGAGAGTGGCCTTTCATCTGTGGATCACAAAGGACTCTTTCCGCACACTATTAGAAGTCCCAGAGGAAGATTCGCCACTGTTCCTGAAGAGCGACCGTGAGTGGGTGTTTCCTATGTGAGCAGCACAGTTGCGAGCAAATGTTACAAATCACAGGATTGTTTTTTCCCAGGGGTAGGGGCAGGGGGCAATATTTAAGCATTTTCCAGTACACCAGCACTTGGAAGACACTGGAAGTTTCCCAGCCAGTGAAGTATAATGCTTCAGGATGATGGATCTTAAAGGGGTGCATGAGACGGGTTGAGAAGGGCGTGCTAGAAAAGGCTCAGGGGCCATCGTCCAAGTGCTGGCTCAGGCCTGGGGTGACCCGGGTGTGATCTATTTTAGGACTTGGCAATGGAAAGAAAGGTGGTTGTAGAGCTATCCTAAAGCAACACAGCAAATGGATGCTGGGAGCACGGACAAGAAAGCAGCTGTTTGCCTTCACAGTTTTGAGCCAGGTTTTCCAGGGGTCTGGAAAACAGGTGCATCTGACCATACCTCGGGAGATCTTTAAAAATGCTTATGCTCAGGGCACACCCCAGATTCTGATTCAGTAGGCCTGAAGTGGGGTCAGATGTGCCCCAGACGTGATCCCAGACAACAGCCAGAGCTGAGAATCACTGTTCTAAACCCTCGTTGCTCAAGGTGTGGTCCACGCGCCGCAGCCTGGCACCCGTTGGAAACTTGCCAGAAATTGGGTTCTTGGGCCCCGGCCCCTCAAGGTCCACTGAATCCAGATTTGTATCCTAAGTGTTTCTCAAACTTTAATCTACCTGCGTATTACCTGGGGATCTTGTTAAAATGCAGTTTCTGGTTCTCGTTTAGTTCTTTTGAATATTAACCCTGAGATCTCCTGAGCCCAGAAGGTTGTCAGCATGATGACAACTGAATTTTCTAGAGACTTGGAACTCACCAGGCACTTTCAGTGACTTCTTACATTTTGCCCACCTCTTATCTTCATGCTACCCTTTTGCAAAGCAGGCAGACGAGTCACCGTTAGCTCTGCTTTAGCGGTTCCATTTTACAAACTGGAGGCTGACATTCGGAGCCATAAAAGCACCTCTTGGTCAAGGCCTTACAGCTAGTATGTGGCCAGGTTGGGAGTTGCAATTCCATTTCTTTTGGCGACGGATACCAGATTCCATTGATTAGGGCCCCTGGCCTCGTTGCTCCTTTGCTAGTTGAATGGCAGGTTATCACACTCTGCAAAAGCAGGAGATGATTAGCATGTGACTCACGCGAGGGGAGGAGAGGTTGTAGGTCAGTGTTTCTCAACCTTAGCTACACAGTGGCATCTTCTGGTTGGGGGGCGGGGGGGCCTTAAAAAACACCCAAGCCTGTATCCCAGTCCCAGCGATTCTGATTTAACTGATCTAGGTGTGGCCTGTGCTTTGAGATGTTTTTAAAGCCGCCCCTGTGAGTCTCACATGCAGCTGAGATTGGGAACCTCTTTCTGTTTACCACACAACATGACCCAGTCTTGTACCCTCAAAGGAGACAACTTCTGACTGTTCAAACCCCTCCTCCCAGGCCTGGAATCCACACATTATCCCTGGGCAGCCTAGTGGCAGAGGGGGCCTGCTGAGAAAACATGCCCATTCTGAATCCCAACCCCCAACCTCATTTAAGTTGCCAGATTTAGCAAATGGAAATACAGGATGCCCCGGTAATGTGAATTTCACGTAAACAATGAGTCACTTTTTTAGGTTAAGTATGTCCCAAGCAGTATGTGGGATATACTTATACTACAGATTTATTCATTGTTACCTGAAATTCACACTTAACTGGGCGCTCTGTATTTTATCTGGCCATCCAGATTCTCTTTCCCAGCAACCAGGCCTTCTAAAAGGAGGGTATCTGAGGTGAAGCTGTCTGGGCCTGGATTGGGGCATCCAGTTTTGTCAGATGAGGCTACTGAGAAGGATTGGTTTTCAGGTTCCTTTATTAAAACTGCCCCAGATGGACAGACACAACACCCTCCTTGTCTTTTTGGCTGCGGAGTCAGCTTTCCATGAATGTGCCCCACTTGAATGAGTAAACTGGCTTCTCCTCTCCCTGGCACCAGGCCATGTACGCCAGTGATGCAGCCCGGCTAGAAGCTGGGAGCTCAGAATTTGGACATGGAAAGATATTTTTCCCCCCTGGAACCAAGTAACACAAACGAAACAGCTATGTATAAAATTTGGTAGAAATGCCATAGATTGCACGTTCTAAGAAAGTTGGTTGTAGGTGATCCTAACTTAAATATGCAGCTGGCACTCACAGCCTACAACAAATGCTGTCTAATAACAATGCCGAGTGAGGTCAGGGTGATGGGAATCTAAACTGCAAGGGTATAAATTAGTATCAGTTGCCTGCTTATTCATTAACTCATTCAAAAAGCATGTCTTGGGGCTTCCCTGGTGGCGCAGTGGCTGAGAATCCGCCTGCCAAGTCAGGGATCAGAGCCCTGGTCAGGCAGGATCCCACATGCTGCAGAGCAACTAAGCCCGTGGACCACAGCTACTGAGCCTGCGCTCCAGAGCCCGCGAGCCACAACTACTGAGCCCATGTGCCACAACTACTGAATCCCATGCGCCTAGAGCCCGTGCTCCACAGCAAGAGAAGCCACCGCAATGAGAAGCCCACGCACCGCAACGAAGAGTAGCCCCCGCTCACCACAACTGGAGAAAGCCCATGAGCAGCAACGAAGACCCAATGCAGCCAAAAATAAATTTAAAAATTAAAAAAAAAAGTATGTCTTGTCCATCTTTTATGTGCCAGGCATTGGACAAAGGTGCATCCTGCACTCAAGTTGCTCCCATTCTGCTGGGGGAGACAGATAGGTGGAGACAATTACAATTCAATGAGATGATGCTTTGATGAGTACCCTTGGAGGGAACTTGCCCGGAGGTGGGGGCCGGAAAGGGTCTCTAGAGGAAAACCTGAAACACAGATGTGAATTAGTGGGATGAAGAAGGTGGAAAGAACAGAAAGTACTCCAGGCCGAGGAAATAGCATATGCCACAGCAGGGAGAAGGGAGAGAACATGGCACATTGTGGGGTATAGCTGAAGGAGATGAGACTGGGGAGCTGAGCAGAGGCCAAAGGGCATTAGTAAGCCTGGAGTTTGGAGCAAAAAGAAAGTAATGGAAGGATATTTAAGCAGGAGAAAGATAAGACCAAATTTGCCCTGGCAATAGTATGGTGGTTGGATTGAAAGGGGCAAGCCTGGAACAGAGTCCAAGCTGAAGGCTGGTATAGGCATCCATGGGAGAGATGATGGTGGACTTGCTTAGGATGGAGGTGAAAAGGAGAGAGAAGTGCACATGCTATAGAAGCTTCATGGAGGGAGGGCCTCCAAGAGTTGGAGATTCCATAGGATATGAGGGGCCATGGGAGGGGCAGTGTCTAGTATGGCTCCTGGGATAGGAGATGCATCTGGAAGTGTACTTGATGGTGTAAACCCAACCTGGCACGTGAGCTCCAGGCTTGAAGACTCAAATGACTTCCTTTTTTTTTTTTTTTTTGGCCACACCACGCAGCATGCGGGATTTTAGTTCCCCAATCAGGGATGGAACCCGTGCCCCCTGCAGTGGAAGCATGGAGTCTTAACCACTGGACTGCAAGGGAAGTCCCTCAACTGATTTCTTGACCATCTTTATAGATGACTAACAGGCTCTTCTAACTGCATTTGGCTGTAAGGGAGTGAAAAACTGTCCTCTACCCTTTTAGGTTCAGTATCTAGAGTCCTGCAAATTAAACTGACACAAGACAGATTAACAGGAGAAAGGGCATAAAAATGTTATTGGTTGTTAATATTTTAATTTTTATATGTACACAAGGGTCTCACAGAAAAGGAAGACAGTTAGCCCTGAGAGTTTGTATACCAGTTTAACAAAGAAAAAAATAATTGTGGAGAAGTGATAAGACGAAGGAAAATGGTTGAGGCTTCTAGGGGTGGTAACTTGTGTGAAGGGATACATATGCGTGAAACTAATGGAAGATAAGTGTTCTTCCAGTAAGGTTTGTTAATGCAGATTCAAGTTCTATTATCTCTAGCAATGAGTCATCTCCTCTTCCTAGTACAGAAGAAGGGAGTGGAGACATCTTCACAAAGGGAAATTTATGCCCTGCCTTTTTAGACAGAAAGGAGGAGGATACAGAGCTTTTCTTGCATCTGCTGATTCTCAGTTGCCTTCAGCTCAGAATAATCCTTATGCCAAAATGGTATATTTTGGGGTGGCATATTCTCAGCCCCTTCATGACCAACGTAAGAAGTCTAGGGCTCATCCTCCCACCTCTCCTCTGGATCTCCCTCATCTGTCCTTCTTTTCTTTCCTTTAATCCCAATTCTGCACTCATCTATTTCACCTCAGGTGGGTCACACGACCCCCTGGACCTGAGTTTCAGTAAAACAGAGGCACCAGTGAATTTTCTGTAACTCATCTTCGAGGTCTCTTCTTGTTCTAAATTGTGAAGACTTGGGCCTTCGAGGAAGCAGAATACAGCATTTATAAGGGTGGGATTTCAAGTCTGACCAGCAGGGGTTTATCCTGGCTCTCTCATTGTTAGCTCTTTAATCGAGGGCCAGTCATGTCAACTCTCCAAACCTCAGTTCCCGACATATAGGTATAGAGTGGGAATAATAATAATATGTACCTCATACAGTTTTTGTAAGGAGTGTAAGAGTTAATCTACTTAGTATAGTGTCTAGCACACACTAGGCTCCCAATATATGTTAACTATTCAAACATATGGTATATTAATAATTGCCATTATTATTATCTATGCACTAGCAAATGTGAACAGGGAAGTGAGAATAACAATAAAAATTTATTGAGCACCTACATAACGTCAGGAATGTTTCTACATTTCACAGTGTAGTTGTACAATTCATTCTGTACAACTCCTTGAGATGAACACAATAATTATCTACATTTTATGTCAAAGAAGCTGAAGCATAGTGGAATCAAGTAACTTGCCCAAGGTCACATCACTAAGAAGTAGCAGAACCTGGCTTTCAAAACCAGGAAGTCTGGTTTGAGGACTGCACCTGTATTCAGTATGTGGTACATGGATGAGTCATAATACACTCAGCATCTTACACCCTCTCTCTTTTTATTCTTTTGCAAAACTTCAAGCATTTCCTCAACCAGGAAAAAAAAAAAAAAAATCTGACCTTCATTTAACTTAGGTTACTTTCTCCACCGAGAGCTCCAAATAACCTAGATCTGTGTTACTGCAATTGTGTTCCATGGTCCACTACATCTGTAACAATAACATGTTAATAGAAGTTATGCCTCAAAGGATTCCATGGCCAAGCGAGTTTGGGAAATGCTAGACTAAGCAAAGTTTACTTGCTGAGTAAACTGCAGAACTTCTCAGGGACTTTAAAATGATAGTGTACACTGTGAACCTCTGGGTGGGAAATATAAAGCAGTGTTTCTCAGACACATTTAATTACGGAACCTTCCCTTTTCTTTTCACAGAACATCCCAAAGGGCTTGTATTCCATGGAACACACGTTGGGAAATACTGACCTAGGTGCTAATGGTGAAATAGGATACCAGAGAGCTGGAAAGACTGAAGAGGAACAGGGCAATTAAAATCTCTAGTTGGCAGTAAAGGCCAGTTTGAGTACCAATTCACAGAGATCGGAAACCCTGTGTAACTTAGAGGTCACAGACAAGGACAAACTGGAACAAGGATTGTGTTTGACCTTCACTATTAAAAAAAAAAAAAAAAGGTGGGGGGAATTTTACATATATATCCAATATCAGAGCATTTGATACCACTGGGTTCACATTCCTACCTAACAATAATTGGCTGCCCTACTTTCATTAGGCAAACATTCTCCAGTTTGGCACAGTTCTCACCACTCCCTATTATATTATAATTAGCCTACTCCCATCATTTATGTGACATGGAAGTGTTTGAGTTTGTGACCCCTGGTCCCACTGCATCTTGTAAACATCACAGAAGCTGGAATAGTGGTTTATACTTTATAACTACCACTCAGGCTTTTTTTTTTTTTTTTGCGGTATGTGGGCCTCTCACTGTTGTGGCCTCTCCCGTTGCGGAGCACAGGCTCCTGATGCGCAGGCTCAGCGGCCATGGCCCACAGGCCCAGCCGCTCTGCGGCATGTGGGATTCTCCCGGACCGGGACATGAACCCGTGTCCCCTGCATCGGCAGGCGGACTCTCAACCACTGCTCCACCAGGGAAGCTCTAGGCATTTATTTTTATAACTAGTTCTTTGTTCTCATTGTAAAGGTACTCCTGATTGCAAAAAGTTGGAAATACAGAAAAGCATGAAAAATAAAACAATGGCATACATAATAATGACAATTCAGAGACCGCTATTGCTAATCTTCTGGTATATTCCTTCTCATATTTTTGTTTGCACTTACGTGTCTAAGTTTTCATCATATTTTGGATCATTCTGTATATGTGATTTTGTATCTTCCTTTATTCAGAGAACATTCTATTAGTTACTAAGCATGGTTTATTCTGCTAAATTGTAATAGGTGAGTTTCTAAGAAAACTCACTTTAAAAAAAATCACTTACAATGAAACCAGAGAGGTTAGGGGCTAGAAAGCTTTAGACTCACAATAAAAAAAGGTATTTTTCCTGCAAGAATGTCTATCTTAGAGTCGTTTTTTATAGTCACAAAGGCACAGCTCTAAAAGTTAAACATTGTTGAACAAATCCAACATTACGTAGTTCAAAAGTGACTCTAATAAAGAAACTAATGCCAAAGTGCATGTGAAGGGCTTGAATGTTATTTCACTAAATGTGAGAATGGAAAAAGCAACTTTTCAAAATTCACATATGATAATTTTATATAATATACAAACATGTAGCTTTATGTAGCTGATATAATAAATTGAAGGTATGAATACACGTTTGAATATTCCTCCACCTTCCTAAAAGTTTTTATCCTCGAATTGCTCAAAACGCCTTTTCAATAGAAAAATCAGAGATACTCTTACATACATATATATTTTTTTAACAAGCATTTTAAAACTTTATTTATTTGGCTGCATCGGGTCTTAGTTGCGGCACACGGGATCTTCGTTGAACCATGCGGGCTTCTCTCTAGCTGTGTGTTGCAGGCTTCACTCTAGGGCTCCAGGGTGCGCGGGCTCAGTAGTTGTGGTGCGCTGGCTTAGTTGCCCTCTGGCATGTGGGATCTTAGTTCCCCGACCAGGGATCGAACCCACATCCCCTGCACTGGAAGGTGAATTCTTTACCACTGGACTACCAGGGAAGTCCCAGAGATACTCTTATATTGAAGGCATAAATAGTAGTAGTTGTATTTGGCACTTTAGAATTCTAGCATCCTGTAAGTGAGAGGGCTTAGTGGTCATCACCATGTAATTGTGCCCTTGAAGTAGGAGTAGCAGTAGGAGTCCCCTCTACAAGAGTCAGTGGCTGTCCATTCTCAACATGATCGTCTCCTGTGATGGGAAACCTCTACCTCAGAGGTACGATTCAGAGCTTGTTACTAGACAGTTTGTCCTCACATCGAAGACATGCATCTTCTGCTGATTTCCGCCCAGTCGCCCAATACTGCTCTTCAAGTTGAAGTCTAATTCTTTTCCCTATGACAGCTTCTTAAGTATTTTGAGAAATCTATTATTTTGCCAAGCAATCTTTTCTAAGCTAAGCATCTTTTAAACTTTTATTTAATTTTTTATTGAGGTATAGTTGATTTACAATATCGTGTTAGTTTCATGTGTACAGCAAAGTGATTCAGATATATATATATATTTCAGATTACTTTCCATTATGGGTTATTATATGATATTAAATGTATTTCCCTGTGCTATACAGTAAATCCTTGTTGTTTACCTATTTTAAGTATAGTAGTTTGTATCTGTTAATCTCATACTCCTAATTTTGACCCCGCCTTTCCCCTTTGGTATCCATAAGTTTGTTTTCTATGTCTGTGAGTCTGTTTCTGTTTTGTATATAGATTCATCTGTATTATTTTTTGATTCCACATATAAGTGATATTATACAATATGTGTCTTTCTCTGCCTGACTTCACTTAGTATGGTAATCTCTAGGTCTACCAATGTTACTGCAAATGGCAATATTTCATTCTTTTTTATGGCTGAGTAATATATATATTTACATACTACATCTTCTTAAACCAGTCATCTGTTGATGGGCACTTGGGTTGTTTCCATGTCTTGGCTATTGTAAATAGTGCTTCTATGAACATTGGGGTGCATATATCTTTTCAAATTAGAGTTTTCATCTTTTCTGGACATATGCCCAGGAGTGGGATTGCTGGACCATATGGTTAAGGTAAGCATTTTAATTTTTTTCAAGTTTCTAATATATCATAGTTTTGAGACATTTCTAGAAGCCCAGAATGATTTTAGAATTACATAAATTTTTCTTTTTTTTCTTTTGCAGTACACGGGCCTCTCACTGTTGTGGCCTCTCCCGTTGTGGAGCACAGGCTACGGACGCGCAGGCTCAGCGGCCATGGCTCACGGGCCCAGCCGCTCCTCGGCATGTGGGATCTTCCCGGACCGGGGCACGAACCCGCGTCCCCTGCATCGGCAGGCGGACTCTCAACCACTGTGCCACCAGGGAAGCCCTAGAGTTACATAAAATTTTTAAAGGTGTGAAATGAAGGGAACTCCCTGGTGGTCCAGTGGTTAGGACTCCACGCCCTCACTGCCGAGGGCCCAGGTTCAATCCCTGGTCAGGGAACTAAGATCCCACAAGCCGCACAGTGCGGCCCCCCTCCCCTCAAAAAAAAGGAGTTAAATGAAGATAAATTTGGATCAGAACAAGAACAAGGCAGGGAAAGGGAATCTGTTCCATAGTAGGCATCATTCATGTCATCTCAATTAATCCTCACAGTTGCCTAACGAGACAGTGTTGGTCAAAGCTTACTATCCTGTAAGTGACAGAAAGCCCAGCTCAAACTGGTTTAAGTAAAACAAATAAACAGCTTAATAAGAAACTAAAAATCCCAAGAGTTGACCTTGGCCTTCAGTATAACTTGATCTAGGCACTCAAATAATGCCACTAGGACTTGGATTTTTTTCTACCTCTAAACAATGCAGTCTGTTGTATGGCCTTCCTTCTTGTAGGAAGTTTGATGACTCCCTGCAACTCCAGGCTCCCTGCAACTCCAGGCTCCCAAGTTCAAGTTTAGCAGGAAAGAGCCCCAGAAGTGCCAGCCAAAGTATCATTGCATCTCATTGACAATGACTGCATCATGTGCCTGCCTCTGAACAAATGGCGAGGACCAGGGTCGTGGGTGATCTTGTTACCCAGGCCTGAGACCCACCCACATCCACCTCTGAAGCAAAGGGTGGAGGCACCACCCAAAATGTATGGACTATGAGTGGGGGAGGAGTTGTTCCCCAGAAGGAAATCTGGGTGCTGTTACCCAAAGAAGTGGGAATGGGCTACCAAGTCAACCACGTCCACTTAGTATTATTTTAATATCCCATTTAGAGACAAGGTGACCAAAGCTCAGAGACAGGAAGCTGTTTGTCCAAAGTCATACATAGAAGGTGAAAGGAAGGGGTGTACTCCACTGCAAAGCCCTGCTCTTTTCTCCTCTCCCCACAGTGCTATGCAGGGGAAGTTCTGCTGACCGGAACTGAATCATAGCAAATGTATCTCCACTTTTTATGATTCAGTAACTCTGGGTGACAGAGTAATTAACTAATTTTAAGCCCTGGGGATAAATGCTCCTGAATCCTTTCATCCAGATTTCCTGGCAAAGGTGTCGGAATTTCTCCATGATTGGTCAGTGAGCTCATCAACATCTTCCCAGAACCTGGGGGACATGGCTTCGGGGACTTCATAAGCCAGTTACCCACTTCATCTTGATTTTCATTTCCTGGTAGCAAGTCTGGTTCTGTCTGTCATGAGGCCTTGGCTATCGTGGACAGCCTCTGGTATGTCTTGGGGACAGCAGAGTGGAACTCCATGATGATGACGCTCTAGAGATTTGCTCAGCCAAGGCACTTTGCTCTAACCTGTCTGTTCTGAAGACATTTGAAATGCCTGAGAAAGTTAAACTATGTCCCTTATCAATAGCAGACTAAACTGTGATAAAATCATGCATGAAATACATTCATGTTTGGAATACCATCCAGCCATTAAAAAAATGAAATGAGGGGCTCCCCTGGTGGCGCAGTGGTTGAGAGTCCTCCTGCCGATGCAGGGGACACGAGTTCATGCCCCGGTCCAGGAAGATCCCACGTGCCGCGGAGCGGCTGGGCCCGTGAGCCATGGCCCCTGAGCCTGCGTGTCCGGAGCCTGTGCTCCGCAACGGGAGAGGCCACAGCAGTGAGAGGACCGCATACCGCAAAAAAAAAAAAAAAAAAAAAAAAATGAGGCAACCAAATATCAGTACTGGCAAATCTCAAAAACTTAATGTTGAGCAACAGAAAGTGTTGTGGAAGGACACATGCAAAATCATGCTATATTTGGTGCAGGACTGCATAAGAAGTAAAACTATAAACACATGTATAGGCATTTCATGATGGTAGGTCCTTGGGGTAGGAGAAGGGGCTTCAAATGGTAAAAGGGAAACAGGGTATCATCAATTTTATTTGTAATTTTTTTTCTTAATCTAGGTGGTGGATACAGAGATATTTGTCATATTTTTCTCTATACCTTTTTTTTTAATATAAACACTTTTTTCTTTTTAATGAAAACACCTGACTTTGTAGGAGGGCACTATTTCTTGTCTTGTTTTATTTATTTATTTATTTGTTTGTTTATTTTTGGCTGTACGCGGACCTCTCACTGTTGTGGCCTCTCCCGTTGCGGAGCACAGGCTCCGGACGCCATGGCCGTGGCTCACAGGCCCAGCTGCTCCGCGGCATGTGGGATCTTCCCAGACCGGGGCACGAACCCGTGTCCCCTGCATCGGCAGGCGGACTCTCAACCACTGCGCCACCAGGGAAGCCCTCTCTATACCTTTTTTTAAAAAATATACAATATTTGATAATGAGACATGTTACCCCTCAGTCACGGTCAAGTTTCCACCTCTCTGATGCTGTATTGGTCAGGATTCAATGGTGGAGATGTAATTCACTCTAGCTCCCTAGCGAGTTTAGGCTGAAGGAGATTTAATAGTGTTTACAGAATTACTCAGGAGGCTGGAGAGACCACGCTGAGCTTTTAGGAATAGCTTTGAGAACCATCCTGCAGTACGGAGCAGGCACCAAGGGCAGCGCTGTCTTTTATAATCGGGACACTACCAGCTGGATTGGAAAGAACACTGGAAATTCCAGACTCTGCAGCAATGGCTCTTGTCAGCAGAAACAGTGGAAGCAGCAGAAGCGTGGCTTTCCCGTCACTGCTTCCGTTACCTAAAACTCAGCTTCTCTATTACACCGGTGCAGAATCAAATCCCCAAGACAGAGTCTTGGGTGAAGTAGAAAAGGATAGCTTTATCGCTTTGTCAGGCAAAGCAGAACACACCAGGCTTCTGCCTCGAAAAACTATGTGTTCCAACTCGAGAGGATTTGATGAAGGGTTTTATAACAGTGGTTCAAAGGTGGGGTTTCTGACAAGATTAGGCTGTGAGCAAAGCTTGCACGCTTTAATCTCGTCTCAGGTGGTCGTCTCTTAATCTTGCCTCAGGTGCTCCTCCCTTGATGAGCAACTGTTCAAATCCACCCTTTGGAACTCAGGGAAGGTCGTGAAGGCTGGAGTCTTGCCTCTGAGAAATGGAGGACTAAAAGAGGCCTCCCTGCCCAGGTCCCACTCGGTTTCACTTCCTTCGGGTTGCTGGAACCCCACGTGCATCTGGGAATTATAGTTCTTAAATTTCAGCCTCTGCAGTGAAGGAAGACACATGAGGAGAAGGTAGGAAAAGCTGATCCACCATATTTCTCCCAGGAGCCATTATTGTTCCATCACATAATCTCTTACTGCCCCTACACCACATGGGCCCAGCCCTTAATTCCCCCGTTTACCTCCACTCTGAACTCCTATCCCAGCCTCCATAATAGATTGGGGATTGGCAGTCAGAGGACTCAGTGAAAAACAAGAGGCAATTCCATAGGCGCTGTAATAAGATGGCAGGTTTAGACATGTAAGACCCAGGCACAGAATTGCAAAGAATGCATTAGACCTGGAAAAATATCTGGGGTCACAGTGGACCACAGTCAGCTAGATGTTCCCCAGGGGAAGGTGGTGGTACTTAGTGATGAAAGAGCTTGGCTCCAGACTGAGACCATCTCAGGCCATTTTTGATGGCCTCACTACTTACTAATGGGTGACCATAGGCAAGTTGCTTAATCTCTCTGCCCTTCAGTTTTCTTATCTGCCAAATGGGGGTGATGATGATAATAATAAAACCTCCCTCAGTGGGCTGCTGTGGAGGTTAAATGTTGCAGCATTAACAATAATAGCAAACACAGACAGTGCTTGCCAGGCACTGGGCTAAGTGTAGCATACACTTTAACTCATTTAACTTCACACCAGCCTGGAGATGGGTACTTTTTGTTGTTTGCATCTCTGAGATATGGAAACTGAAATTCTAATCCAACAGTCTGGAGACAGACTCTGAGCTCATGGTGGCTCCAGGCTGCTCCTCTCAGGACACATGCAGGACTCAGGGCAGACTGAGCACCAGGTCAGACTGAAATAATCCTTAGCTGTTATTACTTAGAAGAGCAGGTAGAGGAAGAGAGGTGAGCTTGGGAACTAACAACAATACCTAATTCCGTCAAATGGCAAAAAATGTCCCGCCTGTGGGCCTGGGGCCAGGGCACTGGGAGGCTGAGTGTGAAGGCGATGTGTTATCTGTCACCGAATGTCCCCACCTCCGATGTTGGGAGTGTGGGTGGGTGAAAAGAAGAAGCTCCAGCAGGAGTGGTTGGCTCTTTCTAGTTTCTTAGGAGGAAGTCTCCCCCACTTCCTCGATAAAAAGAGAATCTACTGGACGTCGGTGGGGCGTCCCCACAATTAGCAGGAGCCTAGGAGGAGCCTGAGAGGGATGGGCAGTACCCTTTCTTCTCTTGCTGAAATCCACTGCCATGGCCGCCCCAAAAGAGCATCTCATCACCCCTTCATCTCCTGGGTGGGAGCTGAGGTGACCCTGGGCTCCTGGCTCCCAGGGGGTGGGAAATACCAGGGTGTTCAATCCTAACCAGCTGTTTCTGCTTGGGGAAGACTCTGAGCCTGCAGCCCCCTTTGTCCTAGACAAAGGAACACGGTGAGTGTTAGAAAAGTAGTAAAGATATGCTAGAAACCAACTGAGACTTTCTCTTGTACAAACGAAGTAAAATGCTAAAATGCCGCTTTGAATTAGGGAACTCTTTCAAATAAACATGTATTTTATTAAACTCATCAATGACTAAATAGCTTTGAAAAGTAGTGGTAGATAGATATGCAGGAAGTATTCACTCAGCCTTCAGATAATGAATGCTTGGTGAATCTATACATCAGAGGACAGGGACTTGGTCTTTGTTGCCAGGGGATAGAAAGTAGGAGGATCTGAGCCCCCAGGCCCCCTGATTCCCTACTCAACCAGGCGGGACCAGCTACCTAATTTGTAAGACCCAGTGCAAAAGGAAAACATCGGGCCCTTATTAAAAATGTGTTAAGAATTTCAATATAGTGACAATAGAACATCAAAGCAAGTGCGGGGACCCTCTGGGTGTGATGTCCTGGGCAACTGCACAGGTCACATGTGCACACAGCTGGCCTTGCAGCTAGGAGATTCTCCCCAAAGAGGAGCAGATCTTGGATGCCTGACAATGGTCCCTCCTCTGGGATGCCCTTTTTTCATCCTAAGAAGTTAGCGGAGAAGGGTGACAGCGATTTCTTGTCGGGGAATCACGACACACAAAACTCAAAGAGTGGGCTTCCCTAGTGGCTCAGTGGTTAAGAATCCACCTGCCAATGCAGGGGACACGGGTTTGAGCCCTGGTCCGGGAAGATCCCACATGCCGCGGAGCAACTAAGCCCGCGCGCCCCAACTACTGAAGCCCACGTGCCTAGAGCCCGTGCTCCACTACAAGAGAAGCCACCACAATGAGAAGCCCGAGCACCACAACGAAGACAACAGCAACTAGAGAAAAGTCCACACGCAGCAACGAAGACCCAACGCAGCCAAAAATAAATTTAAAAAACTCAAGAGTTTCCTATTGCCCCTCTGCCCTTCCTTCTTCCTATGAGCAACTGTGGAGCATTTTCTCAGTGTGTGGCGCCCTGGGGAAGTCACGGTTCCAAACTTCAGAGCATTCACAGTCTAGTGAGGGAGATAGTTTTACAAGCAAGCAATTAAGATCCAGTGTGATCCCTTACAAGGGAGGAGGGTAAGGGGTATTTTGGAGAAGGGTCCCTAGTTGGCCTGGGGGAGGCAAGAAGGGATCACTGATGGGTCCTTGAGAGGAGGGACTTCATAGATCTGGGGAGCTGGGGGTCCTGATGACTTTTTAGAAAGTCACACTGGCACAGCATGGAGGCTGGGTTTGTGGAAGGCCAGGCTGGTACTAGGGAGCCCAGTCATGGGACAGCTTGCTGCCCTGGGGAGACGGCAATGGGTCCTGAACGACAGCGGAATACCTGGCTCTCCTCCTGGACAGGAGGGGTTGGAATGGAATCAGCTGGCTTTGGTGATTGGCAGTGGGTGGGTATTAAAGTTGGAAGAAAATCCTAAAAAGACTAATTGACTCCTGACTTTGGGCAGATACACGGACACAGTAAGAAAGCCAGTTTGGAGGGAAAGATTATGCCTATTATTAGTAATTTTGCAAATCAGTAAAGCTGTCGGGAGAGCACTATATCACTAAATGCCTTTCCGAACTTCACATCACACCTTTCCTTCCTCCCCATCAGGACCCCAGCCCCAAATCACCGCATTAACAAACACAAAAGAAGCACCAACATCTTTTCGTAGAAATACACAGAATCAAAAAACTAGGGAGAGGAATGAAGTGAAAAGATTGGTTATTCCACACCTCAGAAGCAATGAAAGCAACACAACTTGGGAAAAGGAGATTTCAGGTTTATAACTGTTTCTAGTTCTGTAATCAAGGGCATCATCCTAATACAAATATGCTTTTTTAAAATAGAAATAATTTCCCTGGCTTTTATCGTCAGACTATTTAGTAATTTATTTATTTGTACCTTTAACAGACTGTAATAGATGAACTCAGGTACTTAGTTAAAAGGGATGGGGGTGGGGAGGGGGAAGGAGGATCATTGTCAAGTTCAGCCAAGTCTTGAAATAAAATTTAGGGGCTTCCCTCGTGGCGCAGTGGTTGAGAGTCCGCCTGCCGATGCAGGGGACGCGGGTTCGTGCCCCGGTCCGGGAAGATCCCACATGCCGCGGAGCGGCTGGGCCCGTGAGCCATGGCCGCTGAGCCTGCGCGTCGGGAGCCTGTGCTCCGCAACGGGAGAGGCCACAACAGTGAGAGGCCCGCGTACCGCAAAAAAAAATTTAAAGAAATGTACCCCTAATGGGTTAATTGCTTAAGCGTTACCTTGTGTGCACAACATGCATCCCTGAAATGATTAGCAGGAGGAAAAGACCGGTGGCAGCCCATAAGATTCCCTTTATTTAGAAAGCATTTGGGGCAGACTCTATAATGCAGTCTTAAAAGAATTGCTAATCAGATTCTGATTTGGGGAGCTGTAAGGATGTAGAAGCTCAGCCCCGTCACCTGACCAGTCATTAGCATTAAGCTACACCGAGTCCCTCTCTCATTTCACACTTTATAGACCCCTTAGTTCCAGCTCAGCAGTCATGGAGGGAAACTATTCAGGTATTCATATATGCCAAATTACACTGGGTACTCTCAGGGGAAAAATAGACCTTTGATAGAACTTGGCAAGTGAATTCTCATCTGTTGAAATACACACCAATTTTCAGATTAACCCAGAGTTGGTCTTATAGCAAGTCCTTCCATGTTGTGATGAGGACTGACACCTTGGGTTGCTACCTCTAAGCCATGTGCTTTCTTTGGCATGACTTTGGGAGATGGCATGGGCACTGCAAGGGCTGAGACAGCTCGTCTCGTAGATTCTGCGCTCCCTTTCATAGCTTCCGTGGACGGGGGCTGCTGTGGCACTTGGCAGGGGGAGCTCAAGAGAGAGATTTTTCTACTGACCTGTTACATGATGCATAACACACTTTTCATATAAGTGCTTCCACCTGCAAGTCTGGGCCGCTGGGGAGGGTGCACTGCACAATGAGGCCTGATGATACAGCTCCTCCCTTCTCTCTGCTTTACACATGTTGGCTTCTGTCAGAGGCCAGGTGTCTAGTGGCACATGCGTCCCCTTTGGCCGAAGGATCTGAGTTGGCTTAAGAGAATTTGTATGTAGGAATGGCTGTTATTTCTTACAGGAACTCATTTCTGCATGCTTTGAACCAGCCAAAGCAGACTTCTCTGTAGGACAATATTCGATTAGGAATGTTTCCATTTCGTGAACGGGGCCATGCTCTAGGGAATGAAGAATGACCAACATGACTTGGGTTCTAAAGACTTAAGCATCTTCTTAAATGGGATTACACACATTCCTGAGGCATGTGAAGCGAAACAGGAATCTGCTCCAACATTCTTGCTGGAAGCAGGCAGAAGCTTTTTAACCAGCCTTTAAAAGAAGATGCCAGATGCCCAGATGGGAAAGAAGTAACTTTCCTGGGAGGGTTGACAGGCAGAGGACATGAATAGAGTCACAGATTGTACTTTGGAGCCAGAGTGAGATGGTTGCTGGCTCTGGAGGAATTGTTGAGAGGCTTCTTGTCAAAGTGTCAAGCTTTGTGTCCAAGTGTCAGGCCACGAAAAGTCTCTGCCCTAGGTAATTTCTGGATGACTGAGTGTAGAGCTGATCAGGGCTAAACCAGCTTCAAACCTTCTGCTGAATTAGTGACAGTCATTGTTTCGTTATCAACTCCTGGGTGTGTGGGGGGCAGAGCCTTGGTTGCTAAACAAAGGGAGATAAAACAGCCTGCTCTGCTGAGAGCTGGTGACCTGTCGCTGATGTATGTTCTGGGTCATTCATACTTGGACAGCCTTCAGGTTAACTGCAGGATGTGTTAATCCAGGCACTGCAAAAACTTCCTTCGAGAAAGCAGGACTCTTGAGTTCGCTCAAATGCCTCTTCAACAAAAGAATGTGTTTGTTTTGTTTTCTTCTCCCCACCTCAGGGAAGCCAGTCAGTGGCTCCCCAGTCTTCCAGCTGGGGAGGGGCATCTCTGGGAGCCAAGAGAGTGGGATGCAAATGCAGGAAGGGGAGCTGGGAATGACTACCAATGTCCCTCCTTGGTGAGGCCTTTCATGGCTCTCCCCACCCCAGGCATTGTCTACCCCATCATTTTGATACATCATTCTGATCTATTTCCATATATATTATAGCACTTATTTTTTATCTAAAGTTATCCTGTTCATTTAAGTATTTACTAGTCTAAGGTCTCTTCCCCACTTAGAATGTAAACTCAAGTGGAACAAGGATCCTATCTGTCTTGTTCACCCCTCTGTCCTTCCGCACTAGACAGTTCCTGGTCTATGGCAGGTGCTTATAAATATTTCTTGAATGAATGTATGTGTGCACTGGGTGTGAACGTTCTACAGAGCCTCACTCTTTAAAAAAAATTTAGACATTTGGATTAGAAATTTTACTAATGCTTTCCATGTATAGAAGATACCAGAAAATTAAACCTACTCTGAATGACCTGGAGCGTCACCATCAATGTTGGTTATTATACTGGACTATCATCCAGACCTATTGAATGCATGATTTTGTTTGTTTTGCATCGACACAAACCGTTGTGATTGTTGTAGTTTTGGCTCTGCCTTTAATGACTTTTCTCTCTTCATTTTGGCCAATCAGCTCTTCTATCACTGAAGCACCTACAACTCTTCTTCTAGTCATTTGTAATTTTGATGAAACAATAGTTGAGCTTGGGAGACATGAATAGAAAATACAAGTAAATAGGTCCTGCCTAGGAAGGAAGAGAATCTCTTGGCTGTAGATGTGAGTATTAAGACATCCTTGGTGGCATTTACTGAACTTAATTCAATTATTTTTTCTGCCTCTAGCTCATGACTGCAAACGGCAGAAACTGATGTTGGTTATTAGAAGAAAATAGTGGACTTTCTGAAGTCCTGAGGGAGAGCTCATAGAAAAGGATTCTATGTCACCAAAGAGCTTACAGTCTACATGAGGAAATCATACAAAACTAGTTTGAGGTAATGTATTAGGGTTCTCCAGAGAAACAGAACGAATAGACTAGCCAGCTACCTATCATCTATCTATGTATCTATCTATGTACCTATCTATCTATCCATCCATCTATCATCTAACAACATGAGAGGAGATTTATAATAGGAATTGACTTGTGTGACTATGAAGGTGGAGAGGACCCAGGATCTGCCATGTGTAAACTGGAAAGCAGCAGGAAAGCTGTTGGTGTAATTCAGTCCAGTTTAAAGGCCTGAGAAACAGAAGTGCCATTGTCTGAGGGCAGAAGATGGATGTCTCAGTTCAAACATTAGAGCAAATTCACCCTTCCTCCACCTTTTTGTTCTTTTTTTAAAAAATAGATACATATTAAAATTTTTTTTTTTTATTTTTGGCTGCGTTGTTGGGTCTTCGTTGCTGAGCTCGGGCTTTCCCTAGTGGCGGTGAGCGGGGGGTACTCTTCATTGCGGTGCGCGGGCTTCTCATTGCAGTGGCTTCTCCTGCTGCGGAGCACGGGCTCTAGGCGCGCGGGCTTCGGTAGTTGTGGCACGTGGGCTCGGTACCTCCCCCTTTTTGTTCTATTCAAGCCCTCATTGGACTGGATGATGCCCACTCGCATTGGTGAAGGTGGTCCTCTGTACTCAGTCTACCTGTTCAAATGCTAATTATCTCCTAGAGACATCCTCATGTACATACCCAGAAATAATGTTTCACCAGTTATCTGAGCATCCCTTAGTCCAGTTAAGCTGACACATAAAATTAACTATCACAGGCAATAATAGAAGAGGCATCATAATGTCCTTTCTTTTGAGTCTCCAAATTAATTATATAGACCCCAAACAAGCCAGGAATTCTGAGGAAGGAGGGATCCCTGTACATTAAGGAGATCACATTAAGCTTTAAAGAAGAGGTATGATGGGGTTTGGAGCCCAAGGGGGGTTATAATTTATCTAAGTAGAGAGGAGTGTGTGTGAGGGAGGGTGATCAAGGCTCAGGGAACAGCACAAGCGAAAGAATGGGAACAGACCCTGTGCAACATTTAGGGGTAAGTAAGTAAACCAGTCTCTGGTGTGGAAGTTTCCAGAAAGGGAGCAGTGGGAGGCAAGCTGGAAAGGGGGGTCAGGTTGAATGAGATGGGGCCACACATGCCATGCTAAAACTTGGGGTGACATCCACAGCTGAGCAATTGACCTGGTAGGACAGAGCAGAAACCGATCAACAGTGTTTAATCAATATCTACAGTCTCTCCCATTGATAATGATCAACAGTGTTTAATCAATATCTACAGTCTCTCCCATTGATAATGAATTTCTCACCCTGGCCTTGAAGGTGTGACTTGCCTTCATTATCTCCCAAATAGAAAGTGGCCACAGGCAGGTCTGCTGTTATTTCTTCCCCAGAATGCCATAATCTTGTTTTGAAACCTCTTCCCCAATTTAGAATGTGCCTAAATTCTAAATCCCAGACAAAGTGAACTTGACCTTGAGGAGCAGGAATTTTTGTCCTTGAATGCAGGCCAGTCACTCCCGATAATAACAATTGTAATGGCTGAACTTTGTTGAATACTGGTTATGTGCCAGCTACTCTTCTAATAGCTGAAGCATGTTTATTTAATCTTCTTTTATATTATTATATTCCCTGGTTTGCACAGGGAGGCCGCAGCTAGTCACTAGCAGAAGTTGGGAATCCAACGCCAAATCCTGTCACAAATTCCAAACTTTTAATTACTGGGTCTGAGGCCCCAGAGTGCTTGAGGGTTATAGCGGGTAACTGGGCTGCTCCCTGGAAGTGGAAAACGGGGGAAGGGGTAGCCTGTTTTACTCCTTCACAGGGCCTGGCACTGGATGGAATTCTATTAATTGCTTTGCAAGTGCTAATCAAGTTCTCTTCAAAGAAGGATATAGGTTTCTTGTTTTTTTTTTAGAGGTTCTTCATTGGATGGATGGATGGATGGACGAAAGGATGATAAATGATAGATAGATGGGACGAGGGGCCCATTTCAGGTTATAGGACAGCTCACCTAATGTCTCAAGAAAGCACCATAGTCTCACTGAGTAACAAATGCCCTCCCCATAACAATATTTTTTAAAAAGAGAATATAGACCAGGGAAGTAGAGAAAATCAATAACTGGCCCTTCATTCCAACTAATTCTTAGTGGCAGGCACTTTGGGTTTGAATATTCATCCTTTAACATGTTGAATCTTGACTCAGAACTGCACATGCGTCACTCAAAAGAAAAGTTTTCAGTGCTTTTTCACTGTACAAGGTGCTGGAGATACAGCAATGAATAGGACAGATGTGGTTCCTGTCTTCTAGGATATTTCTGCAATTAAATAAGATATTTTATGAGAAAATACTTAGCACAATGCCTGGAAGCTAGTATATGCTCAATCAGTGTTGGTGGAATGAAAAAGTGAGTGAATGAATGAACGATAATAATAAAACTAGCAATTCCTATGAAGTCACCTCATTCAGTGTTTTCCAGTCTTTTGTCATTGCATACCATCATCATGACTTTTACCTTATATACAAACTACATTACCATTATTTATTCAATATTCATTCTTAAAGTCTAATCACTTAGCTTTTGCCTTAAAACATTTATCTGAAATGAAAACACCCTATAACTACTACAAATGGAAAGTTATTGTAACTTGCTATTAAATACAAGTAACTCTTCAAATACATATAACAAAAAATAAAACAGTGATGTCATTCATTTCTAGCCAGATATTTCTGCTTGGCGATGGTTCTGAGCCTGAGGCCTTTTTTATGTAAGAGAGATTAGCAAGTGTTAGACAGGTGTTAAAGACATGCTAGTACCCAGCTGAGACTTTATCTAGTACAAAATATATACAATGACAAAATGCCACTTAGAGTCAAGGAGCTCTTTCAATGAATGTGGATTTTATTAAATGCAACTTACGACCACAGAGCTTTGAAAACTAGCAATAGAAAGATACATTGAAAGTACGCACATAGCCCTTAGAAAATGAAGGCTTGGTGGATATATGCATTAGAAAACGGACTTGGTCTCATTTGCAGCTATTAGTTTTCTAGGGCTGCCACACAGCACCACAGATTGGGTGGCTTAAATAATGGACCTTTATTTTCTCACAATTCTAGGGGCTGAAGGTTTGAGATCAAGATGTCAGCAGGTTGGTTTCTTCTGAGGCCTCTCTCCTTGGCTTATAGATGGCCATTTTATACCTGTGTCTGTCTTTACATGCTCTCCCCTCTGTGTCTGTCTGTGTCCAAATTTCCTCTTCATATAAGCACATCAGTTATATTGGATTAAGATCAACCCTAATGACCTCATTTTTACTCAATTACCTCTTAAAAAATCCTATCTCCAAATACAGTCACTTTGTAAGCTGCTGGGGGTTAGGACTTCAGTATGTGAATTTTGGGTGGAAACAATTCGGCCCCAAACTAGATGTATCCTTCCTAGCATCTAGAACGTGCTTGGCACATAGTAGATGCTCAGTAAATGTTTGTCGAATGGGTGAATGGGGATTGAGTCTATGGTATCAGAAGATTCTACCAGCTTAATATTGTTTAATCTTTTCAGGATTTTTTTTCCTGATTGCCTGTGAGTAGTTACTAGCTTGATGTCCATAAAGAAAGCTATTCCCAGTGAGTCCACAGTGGTATGGAGGACCTGCTCTTGCCCACTCATTTCATTTATTCCCTCATTCATTCGTTCATTCACTAAGTGTATATCTAGAAGCAATGACTAATTGGTCCTGAATTCTTTCTCTATCTTCATTCCCTTGCTTTCACCTCTGATTATGTCATAAGTCTTGATCCATATCCAATACCCAGGAATCCCAGACAGATTATCTACTCATCTGCGGACCTAGATCTGGCCAAAGCCTTTCAAGTTCCAGGGGGCTCCACACCTGTCCATCTCTGGCTGCACATTAGAATCACCTGGAAGACGTAAAAAAATTTTTTCCATTGCCCAGCTTCAGCCCGGACCAATTGAATTGGAGTTTCTGCAACAAGGGCCTAAGCATCAGTATTTTGTCAACCTTCCCACATCAATCCACTGTACAGCAATGACTAAGAAGCAAGGGGCTCCATGCCCCTTCATAGAACAATCAGATCATGTGATTGTGAATTCCAGAGGTCCCTACACTCTTCAGTTTCCTAAAGATATTGCCTTCCTACTTGGACCATCCTTATTAACTATTATTGTCCTACATGAAGACACACTTCTCTAACCATTCAACCAAGACTCATTGAGCACTAATGTAGAAGCTATTGGGAGGAAAAACACAAACATGACATTGTCTTTCCTGCTTTTTTTTTTTTTTTAAAAAAGCTTACAGCCTTGTAGGAAAACCAGAAGTATGAGTATTTGCTGAATATAATAATTGCTATTCATTCATGTATTCACTCATTCGTCAACTATTTTTGAGTGTCTATTATGTATCAGGCTTGGGCATACACAGGTAAGCAAGACAGCCAGTGCCCATCCCTATGGGGTTGACAGTCTGGCAGGGAAGAGAGGGGTTAAACAATAATAAGGTGTGGTGTATGTTATACAGAGAACAAGGTATCCAACGAACACACACCAAGGGACTTACCCTGGTTCAGGAGAGAGGGAACATTTCCTTGAGGAGCTAATATTTTAGCTGAGATCTCAAAGATGAAAGCGAATCAACCAGAGAAGTGCAAGCCTCTTAAGAGTAAATATCATGTTTATCTCATTGAACTCCCAGTGCCTGGCTCATGGCAAGGGCCCAGTAAAACTTTGTTGAATTAATAAGTAAGTGAATGAATGGTGAAAACCCCAGGGGAAAGTTTGGCATGTCTGAAGCAGGAAGTGTTGGAGTGAAAAATCTCAAGGTTTACAGCTGGAGGGGTAGGCAGGGGCTCGATCAGAAAGTCCCATAAACCATAAGAAGAGGTTTGGACTTTATCTTGGGGTCAAGGGGAAGCCACTAAAAATTAGGCAGAGCAACAAATGGCATGATCTGTGTTTTAAAAGCATCACTTTGGCTGTAAGATGGGATCAGAGGCGGACGGGAGGTTGGCGCGCAGCAGCTGTGTGATGGGGCAGGAGTGATGGCAGTCTGCTTCAGGGAGTGGAGAGATGAGGATTATCCAGGCAGAATGCATTGAGTCTAGAGGTGGATTGAATGGATTTGGGGTGAGAGAGAAAGCGAGGCGAGCCCTGGGCAGATGGTTTAGGAAGCTTACGGTTGGCGACAACATTCAGTGAAGCAGGAAGTTCTGGAGGCAGAGCAGGCTCGGGGTAGAGATGCAGTGTTTCTCGTCAGCCATGAGCTGTGCTGAATTTGGGCGGCCCTTGGGCCATCGAAGCGGAAATGCCCAACAGGCAGCTGGTGGCTGTGCTGGGCGCTCAGGAGAGGCCTGAGCCAGGGGACATAGAGGGGACATTTGAAGCCATGGGAGTGGTGAGGTCACTGGAAGGATTGTGTAAAGGGAGAGGGGGACAGACTGAGTTATTTCACATTTTGCAACAGCCTTGGCCACAGTCAAGGGGCCTGCACAGCCCCACCCTCACACGTGGGATGCTACCTAAATCATAAACTGACTTCTCAGACTCGTTAAATCCTTTGACTAACACACATAATAGCTACCATTTACCGGACAACAAAACATGTATGAGGCACGCTGGCGTTTGTTAGCTGTGTGGCGTCAGGGAAATCACTTAGCCTCTCTGATTCTCAGTTTCCTAACCTTTATAATGAGGCTAAAAGCATTTACTTCGTAGGGTTGTTGTGAATGAGTTACTATATGTAGGCTCTTTGGACAGTTAATGGAATATCCTAAGCACTTATCTAAAAGTTATTCTTTTAGTATTTTATTACTGTTGCTATTTTATTCTTCCAATTTCTCTGCACAGTAGGAATCAGTAACATCATTTTCAGGATGAGGAAACAGAGGCTCAGGTAAAACAACTCATCCAGGAGCCACCCTAACCTATAAGGACTCTTGGTCATAGGAAATGGAAATCCACGCCAGCTCACTGAAGTGGGGTGTATACCCGATGTCTCACGGAACCCAAGCACATGTTTTAACTGCAAATATCAATCAGGACTTCTTACTTGTAAACAAGAGAATGCAGCTCTGGTTTTGCAAAAATGAAAGGAAATTTAAAGGAAGAGTGATGGGGACACACAGAGCTTATGGCTGACTGCAGTTGGGGGCAAAGCCCAAGGCTGCCTGGAAAGACAAAAGCAGGAGGCCCAGCAGGGATAGCCTGGGCAGGCAGCCACCATCCAGTCCACTAGGGTGAACGGTCCCTGTCAGCCACTTGCCACTGTGTTTGTTCAGCTCAGGACATACGACCATACATGGCGGTCCCTGGTAAGAAGGATCTGGCTCCTCAACCAACACAGTGAGGCAGTGCCTGGAATGACGTGTCCCTGCAAGGTGACACAGTGGAGAGAGGCCACTCCTCCAAAGGAAACAGGGGCATAATTTGGAAGGCGATGGGCACTGGATACTGAAAACACAAAAACCTGCTCTTTGCCAGCTCTTGCGCATGAAGTGACCAGAGACAGGATTGCCCACGGGACTGTCTCCAACTCCCATTTTGAGCCCTCTTTATATTTCTGCTTCGTTCATTTCTTGCTTTCCCTGAAAACTGACTTTCTCTGCATCCTAGGTAGAAAATGGCTGTCCACAGCCTCAGGATTTCTTGACTGGTCCAGCCACAGCTGGACTGAATCTCCTAGCACAATTTCAATTTTCCAGGCAAGGAACTGATTGGTCCAGCTCAAGTCAGTTGTCTACTTTGCTCCAATCAGTTGAGGCCAGAGGGGCGGAGACAGTCTGAACACTACCAATGTGGATTTGGAGAGGAGAGCACTTTGCAGGACAGGCTTGGGGACTTGCCCTAGGATATGGGTCCCAGTCTGTGGAATTTGTAAGTCCCTGCCTGCATTAAACTGCCTTCAATAGTAGTGCAATGCTTTGACGTCTCCAGGCCCACCCTGGGGGGCTGGCCTAGCCTGGGGTCATCTGTAGTACCGATGGTCTTCAGACAGCCTCGCAGCTCAGCAGGACCGAGATGGCAAGACACTTGTCCTGTGAGGCCAGAGGCAGAAGTGACTGCCTCATTGGTTGAGGCAGCCCCGGAGATGTTGGAGGAGGGTGGGGGGAGGGGGCCGGAGCATGTGCAGAATTTGGGACTGTGTGTTCTGTGGGAAGACATACAAAAGGAATGAAGGCCCCGTTCCCTGCGTTGGGGAGCCGTGCCCCGGAACACAGCCAGGTAGCTAGGACTCCAGCTCTTGCGGTCCAAGACGGTGAATCCAGGGAGGGAGGAGACAGTCAGAGGACAAGCCCAGAATGAGGTGTGAGAACCCAGGAGGAGACTGAGGGACATCAGCCCAACTCCCCTACCACAGACTCAGAGGTTCAGGAATATGGTTGGTAACAGAGCCCGGACCTGCCCTTAGTTCTCTGGATTCTTTGCCTGGGACACTCCTCACCTCATAACACCATCTCTTGTGTTTTAGTTTAGAAAAATCCTTTATTCTGAGTTTCTCACCCAGCCCAAAGGAAGGACGTGATCTTCCCTCAGAAGGACTGTGGGTCTGGTGTCACCTTGGATTCTATAGTTAATCCCAAATGTGAGCTATTGGCTGCGGTGTTCCTTTTTCCCCTCCAATGAACCGAGAGAGTGGTCAGGCCAGTTACAGCTCCTCTGCATTCTTCGGGAGCTGTCCTGTGAAGCTTGTTCTTGAGTCTGGATCATTTGGGGCCCTGAGGAAAACCTTCTAGGCCCACTCTCACTCCAGGTCTGTCTGTCTGAGATTAACAGAAACTCATATATCCGGGGAATCTGGAATGCGGCCCAAGGGGTGAATTAACCCGAGAGAGGGTGGTTCCCCTCGCCAGCCAGGGAAGACTCTTCTGGGGGACCCACCAGAGATTTTGCTGAAACCGACCTCGTTGAGGGGCTAATCCACTCTGGGATTCTCTTGAAGATAATTCGTAAGTCTTCTTTTTGCTTTTTGAACTTTAATATTAGCATTTATTTTGGAATAGGTAGTAATGATATTCAGATGGCTCAAAGTTCAGAAGTGCAAAAGGGTAGGCAGTACGATGTTTTCCTTTTCCCCAGGCAGCCAGCTCCATCACGGAAAAGCAGCCAGAGGTAATGGGTAATTTGCATCCTCTAGGGGAGAACCTGCCTGATGAACACTAGCTATTGTTGGTGTCAGGAATTTTCTGTAAGACAGTATGAGCTGGGGTTCATTCCTCCTGAATCCTAGCTGCTCTGGGCACCTCCCAGAGCTGCCGAGGGGCAGCGGCACGAAGATCAGCTCTGAGGGCAGGTGTGGGATCCCTAATCTGTCTCTCGCTCCTTGTGGGATCTCATCCAAGTCCTGGTCTTGCACTGATTGACCCCGTCTAAAAGATCTGGGAGCAATGAAAGAACCTCCTTTACAAGTGGGTTGGGAGGTTGAGAGGGTGACATGACGTCACATGCGTCTATGGGACATTCTCAGGCACGTGTGTTACACAAATAATTCTTTTTTTTTTCTTAAACTTGAGTTTAAACTTTATTCTTTTTTTTAAGTTAACCATTTTATTTATTTTTGGCTGCGTTGAGTCTTTGTTGCTGTGCGTGGGCTTTCTCTAGTCACAGCAAGCGGGGGCTGCTCTTCACTGCGACACGTGGTCTTATTGCGGTGGCTTCTCTTGTTGCTGAGCACGGGCTCTAGGTGTGTGGGCTTCAGTAGTTGTGGCACGCAGGCTCAGTAGTTGTGGCTCACAGGCTCTAGAGCACAGGCTCAGTAGTCGTGGCGCACAGGCTTAGTTGCTCCGCAGTGTGTGAGATCTTCCCGGACCAGGGATCGAACCCAGTCCCCTGTATTGGCAGGCGGATTCTTAACCACTGCACCACGAGGGAAGTCCCCACAAATAATTCTTGATATTACCTGTTCATGGTCTGACTTCCCCACTAGAACCCGGGCCCCTGCAGGGCAAGGCTGTGTCTGTCACCAGCACCACTGGACGCACTGTCCCCGGCACAGACGTTGGCCTGTGGCAGACACTCAATGAATCACCATCACCGCTAATATTTTGAAGCATTTGCTATGTGCCAGGCTCTGTAACAAGCTCACTACAGATGAGCTCACAATTGCCACTCTCTGAGGTAGTTGCTGCTCCATTCCTGCTGTGTAGATGAGGCCGTGGAGACTCAGAGAGGTTGTCCCTAGCTACAGAGCAGCCACACCAGGATTTGATTTCTGGCAGTCCAGGGCTGACCAACTCTTCCCAATTTCCCCAGGACCATCCTGGTTTTAAAATGGAAGGATCCACCTCCCAAAAAAGCAGAAGGTCCAGGCCAGGGTGAAATGAGTGAGATACTCACCTTGGGCACAAAGTTTAAGGCGGGGGCTGTACACTCGGTAATCAAGAGAAATAATATTTTAATGCAGCATTTTAAAAATAATCAAAATTAGTGTAAAAAATTCAAGATGAACAAAATAACACAATTTAAATAAAGAAAGGATCAGTGTCAGTGAGGTTCACTACTCCCCTGCTGAGGGAAAAGCATGAACTGCTCCAGGCAGGTCAATGGAGACAGGGAGGCCACCCCCTTCTCCCCCTCCCACCAGTTGGGACCTGGGACCTGTCCTTCTGGTCTTACTTTGCTTTGGGCAAGTGGGCGGGGAATCTCTAGGAGAAGTAGGAGTAGCTGCTGCAAAGCAGAAGGAATGGCTGGGCTTAGAGGAATTCCAAGAAGTGGTATTCCCTCCAAGAGAAGTGCGTGGCTAGCAAGGGGAAGGCTGTAACAGGAGACAAGAGAGTGTTTTCTCTTAGCATCAGCGGGAGAGAGGACCATCTCTGTTGAGAAATGCTTCAAGAAGCCCGCTTGCTGTACAGGCTGCAGACCCAGAGCATCACTGACAGCTGGAGTCAGAGAAAAGGGAAAGCTGTTGTCTAACAGAGGAAAGAGCACTGAATTGGAGCTGGGCTGGAGGATCCTGGAGGGGAGAGGGGAGACAGAGAAGGATGCTACTGTGGTAACTTGATGTGACCCCTCCCTATGACCTCCCATCTTCATCTTGAATTATATTGGCAATCATCACAAATTGTTGGGGGTGAGGTCTGTCACAAGACTGCAGAAGCCAGGGTATGTGCAGCCCCCAGTCCACTTCTGGACTTCGTTAACGTCGCATCTGCAGGAAATGGATGCATTCTCTCGTTCTCGGAAGGTTGGCTCACCTGTGACTGTTAGCCAGCAATTAAGCAATTCCAGAGTGATTTTGCTATGGACTGGATGCCTATTTTTGTATCCACTTTAGTCCTCTGTAGATATGGGATATCAGTAGTTCTCTCCCAAGTTATTATAGTGGTTTTGCCACTTGGTAGAGATTTATGGAGCTCATTTTGGGGTGCTCAGAAAGTCAATCTCTTGATTTTATCCCTGAACTTGTTTCTCTCTCATCCACCCTATCCCAGTAAACGGCATCACCATCTACCCAGCTATTCAAGCTAATTCCTGGCAGTCTCTGTAGATTTCTCTCTTTTCCTTCCATCCCATCCATCAGCGAGTCAGGTGGTCTTGCCTCCAAGCATGGTGGCCTAGGATGACCAACCACCCAGGCCAGGGATTTTTCCATTTTAGCACTAAAGGTCCCATGTTCCGGGAAACCCCTTAGTCCCAGGCCAGCTGGAGCAGTCGGTCACCCTAATCTGATGTGGCCACTCTAGTCCAGTTTGCACTACTGCATACTCTCCTAGCTGGCCTCCCTGCTTTGCTCTGGACCCACAGCCATGCTCCATACAGTGGCAGAGTAAGCTGACCCGGGATAGCACCTTCTGCTTGACACCCTCCAATGCACTTGAACCCACAGGCAGCCCTCAGCACATCCTCTCAAGGCCTTGTATGATGGGCTGTGGCCTCAGTCTCACCTCTCTGGTACAGCACTTCCTCAGTCACCAAACTGGGACCACCACCTCATTATGACAAGTCCCATCACCCCACGCACATCTGCCCTCACTGTCCCCTCTTCCCAGGATGCTGTCCCCAGATCTCCACATGAGGCCTGCTTCTTATTATTCAGGTCTTGGTGCAAATGTCACCATCTCAGAAAGGACTCTCCCACCACCCAGATCTATACTGGCCTCCCCCCAAAATTGTCACGCTTTATCCCATAACTCTGTTATATTCTCCTTATGTATGTGTCACTACTAAAGCAATTGTATGTGTTTTTGTTTATTTATTGCCTTTCACCTCCTCTCTGCTCCCCCCAAGATGAAACTCCTTGATAGCAGGAACTTTCTTTCCCTCATTCTCCCCAACATGTAGAACAGTGCCTGGCACACAGTCGGTACTTAATAAATGAGTGGAAGCAGGGCCTCCCTTCACAGGTTTCAAATCTGCAGAGGGAATGGTTTCCCTCCTCCAGGAGCTTTGAGTATTTAAGGGCTGGAGGACACAGCAGCAGAAGGAGGACATGTGATTAAGTATTATCTGAGTTGTTCAAAGGAAAAGAGGGTCCCCGAGTAGGCTGAGTCCTGAAGGAAAATGGGATTTCCAGAGGCAAAGTTAAGGACACTCCAAGGGCATTCCCCACATGTGGAAGATGGAGGCGGGAACAGCTGCACACAGGAGTCTGCCCTTGGCTTGACTTTCAGAGTTTGCATAAAGTCACCAAATGCCTGGGTGATTAAATCTCTACTGGAGTAGCAGGGAGCCACAGAAAGCTCTAGAGCAATATACCTGAGAGCTATTTTGGAGAAAGTCACTCGGGATGGCAGGGAGAAGCATCGGTCTGATGCAATACTGATGCTCCTGTGAGGATTGGGAGAAAGGAAAACGCAGGGAACACTCAGAGGGAAGAATCGCTAGGGTTTTGGGGGCAGTTTGGATCTTTGTGGCAAAGGGGAAATAAATAGCCAACTAATTACATAATTCTATTGATTTGCAATAGAATCAATTGGAATTGATCAATAGATCAGGCAGGTGCAGAAATCAATAGGCTAGGGAAAGCTAATAGAGAGATCAATAGAATTAGGTAAATGGTTGGATCTTTTGGTAAAGAAGAGGGCCCATGAAGGGTGACAGCATCTGGGTTGCAGAGTAGAGAGGGATCTCTGTGGGAGGGACTGGTTTGGGAGGGTCTCTGATAAAACGGTTTTGCAGACTGTTGCATATGGGGTGCTGGTGGGGTGTCCAGGTGATGCTCCAGGGCAGCCGGATCCATAGGGCTGGGAAAAGAGAGGTACAAGTCACTCCTTCCACAGGGAGAGATTCTTAAACTTTTGGGGTCAAAGACCCTGTGGATATGAGAAAAGATGGGACCCAGTCCCTAGAAAAATGCACAGATCCATATACTCTGGAAAAACTTGCATTCAAGTTCAACTCAGTTGTCAAATGAGTGTTTTTTGTTTGTTTATCTTTTGTGTGCCCTAGAGACTGGCTTTTGTGTATGGAAAGGATTCTTCTGAAAAGATTTCAGTCTTTATTTTTATTTTATTTATTTATTTTAAATAAATTTATTTATTTATTTTTGGCTGCATTGAGTCTTCGTTGCTGCACACGGGCTTTCTCTAGTTGCGGCGAGCGGGGGCTACTCTTCGTTGTGGTGCACGGGCTTCTCACTCTGGTGGCTTCTCTTGTTGTGGAGCACAGGCTCTAGGGCGTGTGGGCTTCAGTAGTTGTGGCACACGGGCTCAGTAGTTGTGGCTCGCAGGCTCTAGAGTGCAGGTTCAATAGTTGTGGTGCACGGGCTTAGTTGCTCCGTGGCATGCGGTATCTTGCCGGACCGGGGATCGAACCCGTGTCCCCTGAATTGGCAGGCGGATTCTCAACCACTTCGTCACCAGGGAAGCCCGATTTTTGTTTTTAAAATCTCATTTTAAATTTGTTCAAGTTTCAAATTTTGAAAACCCTTCTTTTTGCTCATCTTAAATTCAGTTTATAAATATCTTTTTACTATTTATAAATCTACCAAAGTTTAAACAACTAATTTTAAAATCACTTTATTTACATTTTAAGCTTCATTTATACTTGCAATATGTTTGGTTTCTTTAAGTTATTGCAATTGCCAAATATAACAAACCTTCCAAGATATTTACGTCATTTTTATAAATGTAACAAATTAAACCTTAAAATGATAGATTTTAAGTACTCTTAAGTGTTCCAATATGATTTACGAACTGAATAAAATTTCAATTTTAGGGACTTCCCTGGTGGCACAGTGGATAAACTCTGCACTCCCAATGCAAGGAGCCCAGGTTTGATCCCTGGTCAGGGAACTAGATCCCACATGCCTACCGCAACTAAGAGTTCGAATGCCACAACTAAGGAGCCCACGTGCTGCAACTAAGGAGCCCACCTGCTGGAACTGAGACAAGGTGCAACCAAAATAAGTAAATAAATATTATTTTAAAAATTATTTTTTAAAAAATTCAATTTAAATTCACAAGTCTAAATCAATTATGCAGTTACCTATTTTAAATTAAAATCTCTGGGTTAACCTATTGAAAATACTAATATGCTAAATTGTATGTAACACTTCAAGATATTAAAAGAACAGATAGGTACAGATTATTTCTAAATTTATCACAAAAATGTTGCTATTCTAGGTTTGATTTACTTTGCAGCTCTTCTTAATTCTGAACCTCCCCCAGGGTTAATTTTGTTTACCCATCAAGGGAAAAAAATCCATGTCATTCCAGTCCTGAGCTTTTTTTCATAGTCATTATCTTACGGGCTCCAACAATCTAGAAGGAGTAATCCCAGGAATCTGTATCTCCACCCACATTGCTACATTTAAAGATTACATTTTTAAAAAAATCAGATTTGATTTCCTGAACTTCAGGTTTTTTGTTCTCAGGATACTTAAATATCTTTTCTGTTTAACCACAAAGAAGACCTTGAACTTGATGGAATTCTTTCTTCTTTTATGTGGTCCACTCTGGTGGCACCCCACAGCTCACAGGTAGTACCAGAATGTCGGATGGGAATCCCTCAAGGCTCTGCTGAGTCCACAACAATCTTGGGCCACGCCCGTGACAGCAGCAAGGCTGTAAGAGGCCCGCGCACCCCAACTTATGACCCCCAAGTGGGGTTAACATTGAATTTAGAGAAAGAAGAGAGGAGAACTTGTTCAAAGGCGATGAATGAGTCGTGGGGGGCAGGGGTCGACCAGCACAAATTGAGCCAGAACAGTGCAATGTCATTGAAGCCACAGTCTCAAGAAAGGAGCATTTATCAGAAATGTCAATACAACTAGAAAGGTTGAGATGGATGAGAACTCAAGAACAGAAATCGCTTGGATTATCAGAGCTTGGTTTCCAAAACTGACCATTAGCTGAAGCTTCTCTGGTCCCAGGCACAAAGGTCAGCAGCCTTGCAGGAGGATGTTTGGATATATTAGAATGCCTAGGTCCCACATACTATATTATAGTCCAAGAGGCAGCCTGAATGTTTCCACACAGGCTCCATATTGTCATATCAGGCATTTCAAATTTCTTTCAAACTCCCTTCATCTGTTACCCTGGGTTCTGGAAGAAGAAATTGATCGTTTGACCTTCCTTCAGGTCACTTTCCTATGTCTCTCTTCTTTTAAAAAATAAATGTATTTATTTATTTACTTATTTTTGGCTGCATTGGGTCTTCGTTGCTGCGCGTGGGCTTTCTCTAGTTGTGGCGAGCGGGGGCTACTCTTTGTTGCGGTGTGCGGGCTTCTCATTGTGGTGGCTTTTCTTGTTGCGGAACGCGGGCTCTAGGCACGTGGGCTTCAGTAGTTGCAGGACGCGGGCTCAGTAGTTGTGGCTCGCGGGCTCTCGAGTGCAAGCTCAGTAGTTGTGGCGCACGGGCTTTGTTGCTCCGTGGCACGTGGGATCTTCCTGGACCAGGGATGGAACCCGTGTCCCCTGCATTGGCAGGCAGATTCTTAACCACTGCACCACCAGGGAAGTCCCTCCTATGTCTCTTGAAGTGAGCAATTAATTAATCTTTACACTATGAGCCTCCTAAACAGGAGTAGAGACCAGTGCCACATAGTAGATGGAACAGAGAATTAGGGAATAAGTTGCAGAGTGGCAGTCTCCATTCATTTTGAAGAAAACAGAAACACTCTAGCTTGGGATTTCTCGACCTTGGCACTAATCACATTTGTGGCTGGATCATTCTTTGTGGGGGGCTGTGCAGTGCAAGCTGTTTAGCAGCAAACCTAGACTCTACCCACTTGGTGCCAGTAGCATCCCCTCTTCCAGCTGTGTTTAGCGGGGGAGCTGGCATGAGTGGGGCTGTTGAACGCTGAGGTGGGAGCCGGGTAGTGGAGATTTAGAGAGGCTGAAGGCTAGGCTACATCTTGGCTCACCCTGTGTAATGCCTAATATCTTCCTCTTTCTCAGGTGGCAGCAGTTTCCAGCTCTTTCCAATTGCATCCTTCCCTTTACGAAGACAGCTGTGGGGTCCCAGGGACCTAGAACCACAGTGTGCTTAGTTTCCTTAAGTCCTGGGTGAACAGAGCTGGTCTCAGGGTCGGTGGAGGAGGGTGGGGTGTCAGGGGACCCCATGCTTGGCAGATAGTGATGAAGGAGGTCACGGTGATCCATCAAGGAGGAAGTAGAGCAAAGGGGAGAGTCCCTGTGCCTAGAATAACAGTGGTGTTCTCGTCTGTCACTGAGCTCCTCACTGGGGGACACCTGTTCAAGAGCTTGTGTCCCATTGGAGCAGCAGTTAATCTGGGTCTGAATTCTGATTGGACCGGAAACTAACTTTGTAACTTTGGGCAAACTATGGAAGCCTCTCTGAGCCCAAGCTCTTCATCTGTAAGATGGAGATTAAATGACTGGACTGCTTAGGTTATGAAAATTAAATGATGACTCTTGTGGTTTGTCACAAAGTTTAGAGATGAAAAGCAATAGGTCTTGGTATCCTGGGTTCCTGTGCTTTGCCATTACTAGCTGTGTGATTTTAGGTACTCTGCAAAATGTGGATGGGATCAAGTTTATAAGCCGATGATGAAGATTAAATGAGATAAATCCAAACCCTGGGCCATCACGTGTTACTCCACTCTTGGCAAATATGGTGATTTCAAGAGCCTCGGGGATATTCTATTTACTCAACAGGTGCTCATTCCCCACCTCCCCCAGGCAGTGTGTGGGAAGGGCCCTGCCTGAGTTGGAGTCTTGGGGATGCCCCTGGCATTGCCTCCAGAATTACATGACCTCCTTTCCCCACCCCATCCTAAAGCTTTTGGAGATTTAGGATAGGAGGGGAGGGTAGTCCTCCTTAGGGTGTTCAAGGCCACCTCATCCTTAGGGAAGCACTCACAAGACCCTATTAACGCAGGAGAGAACCACCTAGCTCCCCATACACAGCTCTCTTTTTGCAAGATGCAGGGCAGTCTGGAGAGGGAGGGGGAGCTCTCAGCAAGATTGGGAAGAGGCATATGCAAGTTGTGGCCTCAACAACTTCAAAGAAAATTTAATGACAAAGAAAAATGCTCACAACACAATAAAGGGAAAAATAAGAAAATCAAAGCTTCTGTAGAGCGTGATAACTGTTCTACTAACATCTCCATAGCATCTCATTTCCATGCCAGTGGTGCCCAAGTAACCTTTGTTTGCAAGGTCCCCTAATCCAGTGCCATGTTTAGGTTATATATCAGCTCAGATTCTCCCAGTAGGCAGAGGGCAGCTTGAGAATAGGAAGCCTCACTGAATCTGAAGTTATGAAATTGTCTTGCCTTCAAGTACATAAATCTCAGTAAAAGCTGGCTTTGGTTCAAAGTAGAGGATTTATACTAATATACCATCTGGTGCAGGGTGGGATGGGTAAGCCAAGGGCCATCACCTTGCCCCTCCTTCCTGACTGAAGTTTCCTCCACATCTGCTCTTCTCCACAGTTGCCAAGCGCTTTTCTGTGTTTCAACAATTCAATCCATGTAGCCTCTACAGGGCCTCATAAAGAATTCCTATTTCAGGTAGGAAGATGACCCCTGTGCTAGGTTCAGAAAATCCTTGACCTTCCCTGGCTTGGCCCCAAATTACAGTTACCCTGGACAAGTCACTAAAGTTTTGAACATCAGGTTGCCACAACATAATAAAGGGAAGAATAAGAAAATCAAAGCTTCTGTAGAGTGTGGTAACTGTTCTACTAACATCACTGTAGCCCATCTCATTTCCATGCCAATGAGGCCCAAGTAACCACATTTACATTTGTTTAATGAGGAAGGTCTCAAAGATCTTAAAGATCACAACTCTAATGTTCTCTGAGTTTTAAAATTTAGCCCCAGCCCCTCCATTGGTAGCCTGTTGAAGGATTCTGGTTTTGTCATCACAGTGGCATTTTTTGTTAGATTAGCTTTGATTGCATGTGAGCTTCTCTCTTTGCATGAATATTTTAGGGCAGGGCAAGCTCTAGCCATTGCACCCGTAGCCCTGCTACTCCCTATCATCCTCCAGTGGCCACTCCTACATTGACCTGCTTGGAATGGAGCCATTTGAATATCATTTGTTTCAATAAAATACATCAGATTCCTTTTGGGTATCAGGAATTTACTAGACCCAGTGAACAAGATAAACCCTCCCTCATGGAACTTATGGTCTATAGACAATGGGAAAAGTAAAAAATATACAACAATGTTATGTGGTGATGAGCATGAAAAAAGGAAAACAAGATAAAATAATGTGTTAAACAGCCCCCAAATGGTCAGGGAAGCTTTTTCAGAGGAGATAATATTTGAGCAGAGATCTGAGTGAAGCAAGGAAGGAAGTTGTACAATACCCGTGCCATGCAGGAAGAGGGATCAGCAAGGTCAGTGGCCCTGGGATAGGAACATATCCAAGTTTATAGAACAGCAGGAGGGCTGATGTGGCTGGAGTGAAGGAAATGAGGTTAGACCAGCCACATGTGGACGGCCTGGGAAGACTTTTTTATTTATTTATTTTTTAACATCTTTATTGGAGTATAATTGCTTTACAATGGTGTGTCTGTTTCTGCTTTATAACAAAGTGAGTCAGTTATACATATACATATGTCCTGGTATCTCTTCCCTCCTGCGTCTCCCTCCCTCCCACCCTCCCTGTTCCACCCCTCCAGGCGGTCACAAAGAATCAAGCTGATCTCTCCCTGTGCTTTGCGGCTGCTTCCCACTAGCTATCTATTTTACATTTCGTAGTGTATATATGTCCATGCCATTCTCTCACTTTGTCACAGCTTACCCTTCCCCTTCCCCGTATCCTCAAGTCCATTCTCTAGTAGGTCTGCATCTTAATTCCGGTCTTGCCCCTAGGTTCTTTTGACCATTTTTTTTTTTTTTAGATTCCATATATATATGTGTTAGCATACAGTATTTGTTTTTCTCTTTCTGACTTACTTCACTCTGTATGACAGACTCTAGGTCCATCCACCTCACTACAAATAACTGAGTTTCTTTCCTTTTTATGGCTGAGTAATATTGCATTGCATATATGTGCCACATCTTCTTTATCCATTCATCCAATGATGGACACTTAGGTTGCTTCCATGTCCTGGCTATTGTAAATAGAGCTGCAATGAACATTCTGGTACATGACTCCTTTTGAATTATGGTTTTCTCAGGGTATATGCCCAGTAGTGGGATTGCTGGGTCATATGGTAGTTCTATTTTTAGTTTTTTAAGGAACCTCCATACTGTTCTCCACAGTGGCTGTATCAATTTACATTCCCACCAACAGTGCAAAAGGGTTCCCTTTTCTCCACACCCTTTCCAACATCTATTGTTTGTAGATTTTTTTTGATGATGGCCATTCTGACCGTGTGAGATGATATCTCATTGTAGTTTTGATTTGCATTTCTCTAATGATTCATGATGTTGAGCATTATTTCATGTGTTTGTTGGCAATCTGTATATCTTTGGAGAAATGTCTATTTACGTCTTCTGCCCATTTTTGGATTGGGTTGTTTGTTTTTTTGATATTCAGCTACATGAACTGCTTATAGATTTTGGAGATTAATCCTTTGTCAGTTGCTTCATTTGCAAGTGTTTTCTCCCGTTCTGAGGGTTGTCTTTTCGTCTTGTTTATGGTTTCCTTTGCTGTGCGAAAGCTTTGATGTTTCATTAGGTCCCATTGGTTTATTGTTGTTTTTATTTCCATTTCTCTAGGAGGTGGGTCAAAAGGATCTTGCTGTGATTTATATCATAGAGTGTTCTGCCTATGTTATCCTCTAAGAGTTATATAGTGTCTGGCCTTACATTTAGATCTTTAATCCATTTTGAGTTTATTTTTGTGTATGGTGTTAGGGAGTGTTCTAATTTCGTTCTTTTACATGTAGCTGTCCAGTATTCCCAACACCACTTATTGAAGAGGCTGTCTTTTCTCCACTGTATATTCTTGCCTTCTTCATCAAAGATAAGGTGACCATATGTGTGTGGGTTTATCTCTGGGCTTTCTATCCTGTTCCATTGATCTATAATTCTGTTTTTGTGCCAGTACCATACTGTCTTGATTACTGTAGCTTTGTAGTATAGTATTAAGTCAGGGAGCCTGATTCCTCCAGCTCCATTTTTCTTTCTCAAGATTGCCTTGGCTATTCAGGGTGTTTTGTGTTTCCATACAAATTGTGAAATATTTTGTTCTAGTTCTGCAAAAAGTGCCATTGGTAGTTTGATAGGGATTGCATTGAATCTGTAGATTGCTTTGGCTAGTAGAGTCATTTTCACAATGTTGATTCCTCCAATCCAAGAACATGGTATATCTCTCCATCTATTTGTATCATCTTTAATTTCTTTCATCAGTGTCTTATAATTTTCTGCATACAGGTCTTTTGTCTCCTTAGGTAGGTTTATTCCTAGGTATTTTATTCTTTTCTTGCAATGGTAAAATGGGAGTGTTTCCTTAATTTCTCTTTCAGATTTTTCATCCTTAGTGTATAGAAATGCAAGAGATTTCTGTGCATTAATTTTGTATCCTGCAACTTTACCAAATTCATTGATTAGCTCTAGTAGTTTTCTGGTGGCATCTTTAGGATTCTCTATGTATAGTATCATGTCATCTGCAAACAGTGACAGTTTTACCTCGTCTTTTCCAATTTGTATTCCTTTTATTTCTTTTTCTTCTCTGATTGCCGTGACTAGGACTTCCAAAACTATTTTGAATAATAGGTGAGAGTGGACATCCTTGTCTTGTTCCTGACCTTAGTGGAAATGGTTTCACCATTGAGGACGATGTTGGCTGTGGGTTTGTCATATATGGCCTTTATTATGTTGAGGTAAGTTCCCTCTATGCCTGCTTTCTGCAGGGTTTTTATCATAAATGGGTGTTGAATTTTGTCGAAAGCTTTCTCTGCATCTATTGAGACGATCATATAGTTTTTCTCCTTCAACTTGTTAATATGGTGTATCACGTTGATTGATTTGCATATAATGAAGATATTTGCATATAACAAAGATTGATTTGCATATAATGAATTTGATTGATTTGCATATAATGAAGAATCCTTACATTCCTGGGGTAAATCCCACTTGATCATAATGTATGATCCATTTAATGTGCTGTTGGATTCTGTTTGCTAGTATTTTGTTGAAGATTTTTGCATCTGTATTCAACAGTGATATTGGCCTGTAGTTTTCTTTCTTTCTGGGAAGACTTTAGATTGTGTTGTAAGTGGGACAGGGAGACACGGGAAGGCTCGAGTAGGAAAGGACATGTTATAGTTCATGTCAAAGATTTCTTTGGCCTCTGTATTGGAGAATAGACTGTAGAGGGATTGGAGCAGACCCATAAAGCCCATTAAGACACTAGAAATAATCCAGTGAGAGAAGAAGATGGGCAGGCTAGCATGGTAACAGAAGGGGTGAGAAGTGATTGCCTTGGAGGTTTTTTGTTTGTTTGTTTGTTTTTTAATATATTGATCTGTATGAGTTCTTTACATATTTTGGATATTATCCCCCTTATTGGACATGCCATTTGCAAATATCTTCTCCCATTCAGTGGATTGCCTTTTCATTTTATTGATGGTTTCCTTGCTGTGCAAAAAGCTTTTTAGTTTGATGTAGTCCAGTTTGTTTATTTTTGCTTTTGTTGCCCTTGCCTGAGGAGACAGATCCAAAAAGATACAGCTAAGACCAGTGTCAAAGAGCTTACTGCCTATGTTGTCTTCTAAAATTCTTATGGTTTCAGGTTTTGATATTTAAGTCTTTAATCCATTTTGAGTTTCTTTTTGTATATGGTGTAAGAAGGTGGTCTAATTTCATTCTTTACATGTGGCTGTCTAGTTTTCCCAGCATCATTTATTGAAGAGACTGTTTTTTTCCCCATTGTATATTCTTGGCTCCTTTGTCATAGATTAATTGACCATATAAGTGTAGGTTTACTTCTGGGCTCTCTATTCTGGTCTATTGATCTATGTGTCTAATTTTGTGCCAGTACTATGCTGTTTTGATTACTGTATCTTTGTAGTATAGTTTGGAGTCAGGGAGTGTAATGGTCCCAGCTTTGTTATTCTTTTCCAAGATTGCTTTTGCTGTTTGGGGTCTTTTGTGTTTACATACAAATTTTAGAATTATTTGATCTAGTTTTCTGGAAAATGCCATGGGTATTTTTACAGAGATTACTTTGAATCTGTAGATTATTTTGGGTAGTATAAACATTTTAACATGAATATGGAATATCTTTCCATTTATTTGTGTTGTCTTCAATTTCTTTCATCAGTGTCTTACAGTTTTAAGAGTACTCCTTGGTTAAATTTATTCCTAGGTATTTTATTGTTTTTAATGCAATTGTAACTGCTATTGTTTTCTTAATTTCTCTTTCTGATAGTTTATTATCTGTGTATAGAAATGCAACATATTTCTGTATATTAATTTTTATTTTATTTTAGAGTATAGTTGATTAACAATGTTGCGTTAGTTTCAGATGTACAGCAAGGTGTGTATATTAATTTTGTATTCTGCAACTTTACTGAATTCACTTATTATTTTTTTTTTAGTTTTTTGGTGGAGTCTTTAGGGTTTTCTATATATAGTATCATATCATCTGCCAATAGTGATAGTTTTGCTTCTTCCCATCCAATTTGAATGCCTTTTATTTATTTTTCTTGTTTGATTGCTGTAGCTAGGACTTCCAATACTATGTTGCATAAAAGTGGTGAGCTGGGCATCCTTGTATTGTTCCTGATCTCAGAGGAAAAGCTTCCAGCTTTTCACCATTGAGTATGATGTTACCTGTGGGTTCGTCATAAATGGCCTTTATTATGCTGAGGTATGTTCCCTCTATACTCACTTTATTGAAAGTTTTTATCATTAGTGGATGCTGAACTTTGTCAGATGCTTTTTCTGCATATATTGAGATGATATGATTTTTATCCTTTGTTTTGTTAATGTGATGCATCATGTTGATTTGTGAATATTGAATCATCCTTACGCCCCTGGAATAAATCCCATGTGTTCATGGTGTATAATCCTTTTAATGTGTTGTTGAATTCAGTTTGCTAGTATTTTGTTGAGGATTTTTGCATCTATTTTTATCAGGGATATTGGCATGCAATTTCCTTTCTTTTTTTTTTTTTTTTTGTGGTGTCTTTGTCTAATTTTGGTATCAGGGTAATGCTGACCTCATAGAATGAGTTTGGAAACATTCCTTCCTCTTCAGTTTTTAAAAATAATTTGGGAAGGATAGGTATTACGTCTTTTTAAATTTTATGCTGTAAAGTTTTTGATCTGAGCAATTGAGTGACCCATTACTGAGATGAGTAAGACTGGGGGAGTCAGGAGTGCAGTTTAAGTCAGGTCAAGTTTGAAAGCCTGGCGAGATATGCCTATAATGGGAACTGTTGAGAGTCCGTTGGAGATTCATGTCTGAAGGTCAGGTAGGTCCAGCGGGGAGATAATGTATTTGGGAGTTGTCAGTATAGAGATGGCATTTAAAGGCATTTAATGACAAGGGCATGACCTGTGACCTAACGGTGGTCCTGACCAGCATTTTTAAAAAAAGAAAATAGATAATAAAAAATTTCAGTCTGTTGTACATAGTAAGGTCGGTCATTGTTTTGTGAAATATTTTATTTCAGTTGTGTTTGCGTACATGCACAAACTGGGTCAGGATATAAAATGTATTTCTTACTGTGAGTCATGGTCAAAAGTTTGAAGGTCATTGATCTAAGGGCTGAGTGGAAGAGAACTGAGGACTGATCCCTGGGACACTTTGACATGTAAAGGTCAGGAAAGGACTCCAACAAGCGACTCATGAGAAGGAATGACTGGTCATGATGTAGGAGGAACATTAAGAAAGAAGCTAAGCAATCAGACATTCGAGTCAGAGACAGGGTTCATGTGCCTCAAAAATGCTATCACAAGGTTAAGATGACCAAGCACTGAACATGGGATTAACAACATGGAAGGTGGTGGTGATCTTGATAAAGCTCTTTTAGTGGCATACTGGGGGCCAAAGCCTCGCTAGAATGGGTTCAAGAGAGAATGGGTTGGAGGAAAGAAGTAAAGACAGAATGTGGATGACTCAAGGAATTTTGCTAAAAGAGGAGCAGGAGAAATGAGATGGTAGCTAAGAGGGGGATGTGAGGTCAAGGAGGAGGATGGTTTCGAAAGATGGCAGAAAACCCGGCAAGTTGTATGCCAATGGGAAAGATTCCCACGTGTGTGCCAATGGGAAAAATCCCCACTGAGGAAAGAACTAAATGAGGCAGGTGGGGCTCGGGGCACTTTCAGGAAAGTTGTCCTGGAGCAGGTGATGGGGGAGAGGATCTAGTAAAGGCTTGTCTGGGATAGGAGCCAGGAGAGCTCAGCCATGGACAAAGAAGGAATGCAGAGTATATGGGTACAAAATTCAGGGAGATGAGTTAATTTGATGCAGGCATGGGAAGGTCTGTTCTGAGGGCCTCCATTTTCTCATCAAGATTAAAAACATCGGCTTCCCTGGTGGTGCAGTGGTTGAGAGTCCGCCTGCCGATGCAGGGGACGCGGGTTCGTGTCCCGGTCCGGGAGGATCCCACGTGCCGCGGAGCAGCTGGGCCCGTGAGCCATGGCCGCTGGGCCTGTGCGTCCGGACCCTGTGCTCCTCAATGGGAGAGGCCACAACGGTGAGAGGCCCGGGTACGGCAAGAAAAAAAAAAAAAAAAAAAGATTAAAAACAGTATCATCAGCTGAGGGTGAGGTAGGGTATTAGGGATCCCTGCTCCCTTGCTCAACAGAAAATGAGAAAGCCCTCCGGTGGTGTGCAGCCTGTCCCTGGAACGCTGCCCACCTTCCTCCCCCGACCTGTGGCTGAATGCTTGGATGTCCATGTGGTGGCTTTAGCTCTGGTCTTACTTGGGGCTTAGTATCTGCTTTCCTATCAAAATCTCTCCCTAAGGCCCTGAATCTGCCGCTTATGCTCATCCGTGGTAAATAGTGAGGTCACCAAAAAGGGTGATTGTGGTTACAAACAGAATGAAGCCAGATCTGTGGAATGAACCTGGCATGCAGGAGGTTTGTGGACCTCCAACACAGGCCCTAGTCCTGCCTCACTTTTTCATATGAATTGGGAAAAGGTGCCCTCGATCTGGTGGCACACAGCCCCAGGCAAAAAACAAAAACAAACAAACAAACAAAACCCCTCTGTGTGTAGGAAATAAAAAAACTGGAAGGAAATGTACCCAAACTGTCATAGTGACTATTCATTGATAGTAACTTCCCTCCTTTTTTTAAAATTTCACAATTTTCACGCAACCGTAAATTCCTTTTGTAATGGAAACCTTCAATAAATGTGTGTTTTTTTTCTTCTTTTTTTCTGAATATGAGAGTGATTCAGGTTTTCAAGCTGCAACTTGGAAATCCCAGGGGTTTCACAGAGCTCCCTCCCAAATGCTCCCCAGTCTCCCCTACCCCCCAGGTTATTAGGGCTGAAGGGAGATTGGGAGGAGGAAAGAGCATGGGCGGCTGGGGGATCAGATCATGCAGTTCTGCTTTTATCTCTTTTATCTATTTGCACAGAAAAAAAAAATCACTGGAATGGATGATTTCTAAGGTTTGTTCCAAATTAAACATTCTGTGCTTCTGTGTTAGCTGTAAATTGTGGAGGTGATTGCAGTACTGCAATTTTATCTGAACAAAGGTTTCCATGAAGTTATACACAGGATGGTGCCTTAAATTCCTGGGAGAGAGGAAAGTGCTTTGACAGGTTCCCTGTGAGAGGGCTCAGTAGGTACCACAGTGCATGGATCAGAAGGGGTTACTTTGGAAGTTTCTGGAAAGAATTGAAATTTGGCCGGATTACCATTAAGGGCTGGGACTACGTGACTTGTGCAGTGACCCCAAATTAGAAGAGGCTCACTTCCTGAAACAAGATGAGACTAGATTCTGTTTGCTCCACTGTGGCTGCCCACAGCTTTTTTCTGAGTTACATTCAAGGGTCCCACCTCCAGCAGATCAGAAAGGATGAAATAACAGCCAACGGTAGCAGTTAAAAATGGCAAACCTCCTTGCCCTTTCTCAGGGGTTATAAAGCCTCTAGCAAGGAAGGGAAAAGATCTCAATTTTACTGAGTTCCTATAAGGACAAAGAGGCCTTATTGTTCCTAGCGGCTAGCGGCTGTTCCCAGGATAAAATCCTCTGGGATTGCCCAGTGCAAACATGGACACATCACAGGGGCAAGGAGCCCCTCCTCACCTTCTGCATTCTGTGATGGGAGAGAGCCAGGGGCAACCACATCGTCATTAGTAGTGGGAAGGCACTGGTGTTTTGGAGAGTCGGGGCAGGAATGTGATGTCTGTGATCAGGTGGGCACTTGGGGGCCTTCCTTCCTGAGATGAGCCAGGTTCTGATAAAAGGGGAACTGGCACAGAGACAGGCCATGACATTGATGGCGTAGGACTGTCCTCTCATTTATTCATTCCACAAATGTCAATTTAGTTCTACTCTGAGCCAGGCACCCCTCCAGGTTTGGGGGACACAGCAATGAGTAAGAGAAAAATATCTGCCCTCATGCAGTGTATATTCTATTGTCATTAAGAACTTAAGTTCTAGAAAGAGCTTAACAGTGAGAGGTAGTGAGAGGTACCTCAGGCAGAGGTAGTGAGCTAGCCAGCAGCTAATTTGCTGCATTTGGCCTGAGATGTATTTTGTTTGGCTCCTCCAGTTGAGTTTTTGGAGGGTTTTGCTTTTTTTAAAATTTGAACCAACCTCAAAAATTCTAAAATTTTAGCTAAAGGTCTTAATTTCTGGTTTCTGAGACGTGAGAGACATAGCAACACTGGTCCTCACTCCCAATAGCAACAATCAGCTGAAGCTGAGTAGTGGCTGCTGCTTTTAGGAGGAAATAAGTGGGTCAGTTCATTATACTGAGACCTTCTGTTACATCTGAGCTTTTTCACTGAAGACTCACCTGGCCGTGGCATTGGCTATCGGCCAGAGTTTGGGTTCGGGGAGTTGTTGCACTTCTATGGAAACTATACCCTGAGCCCCACTTTCTCATGTCTGCTTTGATTTTATTATTCAACAAATATTCACTGAGAACCAGATCCTATTCTAGGCACTAGGGACACAAAGACTAGTAAGGCACAGTGTTTGCCCGTCCCTGGGAGAGCTTTCCGGAGGAGGTGACAAGGGGAGAGAAGAGATGAGGCTGGAGGTGTAGGCAGAGCCATGGATGTTCTGTTACAGCCGACTTTGGGCTCTATCTTACAAGCTAGCCGTTCTCCAAATTATGTGCATACCAGAATCACCTGTATGACTGTTGTGCCACATCTCCTGACTTTCCCATCAGAAAATCTGGGGTGGGGCTGAGAAGCTGCATTGCCGAAAAGGTCCTAGTGCTGTGGATGCTGCTAGTCTGGGAGCCACACTTTAGGAACTACTGTTTAAATGGCGAGGAGCTATTGTGAGTTCTCTGGTCTCTCCTGCCAGCTGGCCTGACTCTTGCTTTAACACCTTGGAAAGTATGAAACATCCTTGGCTGTTGGAGCTGTGTCTGGTCCTGCTGTTAGACTGCTGCCCTGTGATTTAAATTTAGGTTAACCCAGTGCATGGAGCAGCCTTTCTCTTTAGAAACCACTGGCTCAGAGATTTGTGCTGCCAGAAAACCAGGTACGGATAGGCCTCCTTGCTATGGTTTTGGAGCCGGACAGAGGCCAACACTGAGCTGGGTTGAGGCAAAGAAAAAAAAAGAAAAGAAGAGAAAAGGAAGAAGGAGAAGGAGAAGGAGAAGGAGGAGGAGAAGGAGAGGAAGAAGGGGAAGGAGGGAAAGAGAAAGAAAGAAAGGAAGGAAGGAAGAAAGGGAGGGAGGGAGGAAGGAAAGAAGGAAGGAAGAAGGAAAGTAAGTCTAGGGGTAGAGAAAGAACATGTTAATTTCACAGAAAACCTCCAAGCTAGAATCTTACCAGGTGGAAGACGATGCAGGTGTCAGTAAACGTTTGGGGTCCTGGAGAGAATGGAAATGTCTGCACTTGAACATGAGCGAGAGTCCCTCCTTGAGTTTTGTACTTTAAGTGCTTCATGCTTCCCCCCGTGCCAGGCCCTGGACAGAAGCATAAGCTTTGGAGTTAGGCAAACTGGATTTTTCTTCTCTAGTGCATAAACAATTAATAATTGAGGCACTGTGAGTATGAAATGAGATAATGCATGAGGCCTAGATTTGGGGCTTGGAAGAAAGAGGCTCCCCACCCAGAACTAAAGATAAGAGGCACAATGGAGTCCTATTGTGTGCCGAGCTTTGTATTTGGCACTGTACATGCATCATTTAAGTTAGTCTTCATGACAATCCACTGCTGTAAGCTCTATGAGCGCAGGGATTAGGCCTTCATATAGAGCCTGACACATAGTAGGTGCTCCATAAAGGCTTCTTGACTGACTGCTGTGGGAAGGTCCCAGTCTCTCTGTTGGCCAGAGAGAAGTGTCAGAGGAGACCTCAAATTCCAGAGGAAAATAAAATTCAGAATAATTTTTCCCCCTAGGAGAGGTGGGAGGAGAAATTGGTTATGATAAATTAAATAACAGTGAAACAAAAGAGGGTAGCAGGGAATTTTAAGGGAACATTTACAACTTAAAAAATGGATTCAAGGCAAAAAAAAAAAAAAAAAAGAAAGAAAGCTCAAGGTACTGAGGCCTGATTCACTAAATTGATAATTATATATTGTACCTACTATGTGTTCAGAATGTGTGTATAGTGTGGTAAGAAGGGTTTGAGAGCAAGAGAGGCCAGGGTTTGAGATCTGGACTTTGCTTCTATTTGTAACAGACCTTTAACAAGAAATAAATGAACTAATAGCTTTTCCCTGAGTCCCTACTATGTATTGGGCACTATGATAATACTTGATATTCATTAATTTACTAAACAACTTATAAAATATGCAAAGTTCTGCAAACTTAGGACCTGTTAGTTATTACTCAAGCAAAGCATCCAAATCTCTTAGAAGTATTAATACTAACAATCATTACTGTGGTTGATATCCTGTGTGTCAGACATGCAAGGCACTTTACATTCACCAGTTTCATAAGGTGTGAGTCTGTTACATCTGTGACTATAACTCTCTAGGGCTTATTTGTTACTAGGCACCAGCACAGTATCTGACTATTGCAAGCACTTAATAAGTGGTGCAATTACCAATTCTGCAAGGCTTCTTGATTAATTTCACATCTTATTTGAATCTTATTGAGCATCATTTTATTTGAATACTCAAAACCACCTTTGGAGTGGGTTGAGTAGACATTATCTTCTTGTTGAGAGATGGAGTGACATTGCCCCAAATCTGAGAACTCAGGGATGGAGGCCTCAGGTCCAGCACCAATTTCTTATAAAGCATTTACTTTAAAAATCTCTGGTTACAAAAGGAAAATACGGTCTTGGAAACTATAGAAGGAAAGTCTTGTGTATCTAGTTTGCTTTTACCTGATGAATGCCATAGGTTTTTTTGTTTGTTTGTTTGTTTGTTTATTTTTTTTTTTTTTGGCTGCATTGGGCCCTCATTGCTGCGTGCAGACTTTCTCTAGTTGTGGCGAGCAGGGGCTACTCTTCGTTGCGGTGCGCAGGCTTCTCATTGTGGTGGCTTCTCTTGTTGCGGAGCATGGACTCAAGGCACATGGGCTTCAGTAGTTGTGGCACGCAGGCTCGGTACTTGTTGTTTCTGGGCTCTAGAGCGCAGGCTCAGTAGTTGTAGTGTATGGGTTTAGTTGCTCCGTGGCATGTGGGATCTTCCCAGACCAGGGCTCAAACCCGTGTCCCCTGCATTGGCAGGAGGATTCTTACCCACTGCGCCACCAGGGAAGTCCCGCCATAGGTTTTTAACTAGTGTTCTTTTCCCCTTCTAGTTGGTGACTAGGAAACTAAGAGCCAAAGTTGCCTTCGCTCCAGTGAGTATAGATCTGCATTTTGTGTTAAGTTGAAGCCCATGAGATTGGGGAAGATCTTTGATTTACAAAAATGGCAATTTCATATGGTTCCACTTAATACATAGCACCTGCCTTTTTTCCTGCCTCAATCTTACTTCCCCACATTTCTCTTTGCGCCTTCTTTCCCCCTTATTTCTGAATCAATTTTCCGTTATCTATTTGTAGGTTTCCTTAAATCTTTTTTGGAGCAGTATACAAAGAGATAGAAAATAAACTCACTCATTCCCACTATCAGAGATATCTACTCTGAACATTTTTATGCATTGCTTTCCAGAATTTTTCTCTGCATATTTATACACATATTTAAGCAAAGTTGAGAACAGCCTACAGTTATGTCAGTCTGTCTTCTGTGCCTTTAACCATTCCCCATTTAAACCTGATTCTTTGAAGTCTAATGCTTTCTCACAACTATGTAGACATTTCCTGAATTCTGGCTGCATCGGAGGGGTTAGATACCCTGTCAGTGGGCCTGGTTGAACAATTCTAAAATTATCAACACTGTCACAGGCCCTGAAGAAGCTCCTAATGGATACAAAAGTTCTAAGTGGTTTTGTTCAGGTGTTATTTTTGGAGCCACTTTTTCAGGCTTTTATGGTACAATCCACTTTAGACCTTTTTCTCGCAACGGCTGCGGCCAGGACAGCGCCAAGCTGCTTGTGCACTGCCCTCTGGGGTTGGTGCCCGAGCAGACAGGCTCAGAATGCAGCTGCCGTCTCTCCAGGCCCAGTTTGGACAGCTGCGAGTCAAACAGGCATATTTGCCATCCCCTTCTTTTCTTGTTTCAGTCACTGGCAGCTTCCTAATGTTGGGGAATTTGGGATGAACAGGGCACGGCCAGGGGTTAGTTCTCCTATCAGTCTAAGTGCCTTGGTTTTCCCAGGCCTGGTGACTCAGAGGGCAGGGCACTGAGCCAAGGAAGAGGAATGAGAGTCTGGCTCCTGGGTACCCATCTCTCATGGCACAGCTGTCTCCCGGGCAAGAGTGTCACTGTCGCCTCTCGGGAGCCTCTTTCTGCCACTTTCAAGAAAACCAGCCCCATTGAGTGGATTAGGAAACCAGCAGGAAGAAGCACCTGGAGGCCCAGAAGACAAGCCATATACATGACTGTTGGAAAGGGCACTGGGCCAAGGTCTGAACACCTGAGAACACATTCTGGCATCAGGGTGAAAAGTGAATTGGCAGTCCATAAACCAGCTTTGTTTGACCTGCCCAATTTTGTTATTATTATCTTTTTTATTTTTAGTGGTAAATTTCACATGAAAAACTGGCCTCTCCAGGAAAGTCCAGAGATCTGGCAGTACCAGTGCCAGTGTCTCATGCAGCATCTGGAGCCGAGCCCCAGACTAGCACAGAACACACCTGTCTTATCCCTGCCTGGGGCCTGCCCCTGAGGGAGTGACTCCTGTCCCACTGTGAGCTCAGGCACTTTATCTGTGTCCTTAACAACTAAGCAGCGGGACTGATGATGACCTCTAAAAACAGCAGTACCGCTTAAAGATAAGATATCTTACCCCTGGTGTGTCTTCCTCCTCCAAAGGCAGGGACATTGGGGTGGGAGGGGTTTGCTGAAAAGCAGGGACATTTGGGGAGGCTGCTGGATTTCTAGGAAATAAATCTTTCAAGAAGGAAACAGTGGGAGAGGACACTACTTATGGGCAAAAAAGTCTGAAAGCCTTTCTCTGTTAGCTGGTAAAGTGTGAGGTAGGTAACAGGGTGGGTGAAAGCAGGATGCATTTCAGAAGGAAGAGATAGGACAGCATCATTTCGGCACAGGCCAGGCTTCCCCTTAACATAACCCCAGGTTGGGTTGTTATATGCATGAGAATAGGTGCCCGAAGGGCTAGAGTTTGTGTTATTATAATTTTTTATGCATTTCAGCAGCTTTTCAGGTAAAGCCAAGGGCATGTAACTGATAGAAATGTTCCAAATGCACTTCCAATCCTTGTCAATGCACAAGTACACGTTTGGTAGAGATTATTGGGGATGTAGAGGGACTCCCCTGTTTTCTACCTATTGAACATAACAATATTTGTGTACGTGTATATGATGTTGAAACAGTCCAACTATCATACATTTGTGTAACTCCTTACAGTTACAAAGCCCTTTCCTTATGTTATCTTACTAAATTTTCATCATCTATGAGTTAGGTAAGGCAGGTCTAAATGTTGGCCCCATTTAACAGGTAAGAAAACAGAGGTTCAGATTAGATGACTTGTCCATGTCAATGAGTGACAGAATAAATGGATGGATGATGGATAAAAATGAAACTTTTATTTCTAATTTCAAAATTAGTATATGTGGATATATATATCCATAAGAATAAATTATTAAATCCTCAGATGATCTCTACTAAAGCTGGTATATGTCTTCCAATCTTTTTCTCTCCGTAGCTATTCTCTGCTTTTTCAGTAGTACCCCAATGGCTCACAGTTGGCTGGATATAAGGATTTCGTTATGTATGTAAATACAGCGTCTAGACTATACTATAGCATTATAATAGATGTCGATGTGAAAATGGTTGTGAAGTTTGAAATCATTATACATTCATTTAAATGGTTTCCAATTATTTATCACCATAAGCATTGTCTTTAGGAACATCTAAATACATAATGCTTTGGGGAAAGGTCATGAGGCCTAGGAGCTAAAGCAGAGTAGGAGACCATTTTTTTTTAATTAATTAATTAATTTATTTATTTATTTATTTTTGGCCGTGCCACACAGCTTGCGGGTCCAGGGATTGAACCCATGCTCCCTGCAGTGGAAGTATGGAGTCCGAACCACTGGACCACCAAGGGATACCTAGAAGATCATTTTTTAAATTTTATTTATTTATTTATTTATTTTTGGCTGTGTTGGGTCTTTGTTGCTGTGCACAGGCTTTCTCTAGTTGCGGCAAGCAGGGGCTATTTTTACGGTGCTCAGCCTTCTCATTGCGGTGGCTTCTCTTGTTGCGGAGCACAGGCTCTAGGTGCACGGGCTTCAGTAGTTGTGGCACATGGGCTCAGTAGTTGTGGCTCGTGGGCTCTAGAGCACAGGCTCAGTAGTTGTGGCGCACGGGCTTAGTTGCTCCGCAGCATGCGGGATCTTCCCAGAGCAGGGCTCAAACCCATGTCCCCTGCATTGGTAGGCAGATTCTTAACCACTGCGCCATCAGGGAAGTCCCGAAGACCATTTTAAAGCCCTACTGTCACACTGTCAGCATTGTCTCCTAAGATAATACATATGCTCCCCTTTTTTTTCCCATAGCTCCACCCACATTGGGTTCTATACCTTTCATTTTCTGAAGGGTGTAGTTACACATGATGGGAATATGAGATGCCCTAAAGGCCTGTTAGGAGATCTTTCTGTGTGTGTGGTGAGGTGCTTGGGAATCACTCACATCTCTTCCTTTGGCATCTCCAGCCAGGCCTCTTGGTCCCAGAATCAATGGAGAATAGAAGAGAGATGAAAGCCTCCTGGATGGCGTTCAGGCTAAAGTTCAAATGTGATCAAAAATTATATATTCTAAACTCTTTTTTTTGGCCGTGCCACGTGGCTTGTGGGATATTAGTTCCCCAACCAGGGCTTGAACCTGGGCACTGGCATTGAAAGCATGGAGTCCTAACTACTGGACCAGGGAATTCCCTATTCTAAACTTTAAATCCTCTTCGTTAAAAAATGTTTAAGTCAAAAGTGAAATATTTAGGGAGAAATTTGGACCCCAATTCTAATCCCTCAGCCCAGGAAAAAGCTATCTCTTTGGAGGTCTACTGTTGAAAAAAGAAGCCATACAATAATCTGTGAAGGAAATAAAAATAGGGTGACAATGGTTGTGGACCAAGGAAATGCTCATAGAAACAGAGAAGGTCTCTGAGACCTGAATGATAAGGTGGAGTGTCCTTGTGAAAATCTGGAAGTGTTCCCAGCAAAGGGGATGGCAAGAGCAAAGGCCCTGGGGTAGGAATGAGTGATGGAAGCAGAAAGAAAGCCAGAATGTCAGGAAAGCCACCTCTTTCTCCATCTCCACACTGGTCTCCTGGCCACCACTCAGGCTGTGAGGCTAAGAGTGTGTGTGTGTGTGTGTGTGTGTGTGTGTGTGTGTGTGTGTATACACATACATACTTGTCCAGATTGGCACCAACTTGTTAGACTTATTCCTGATATGGTATGTCCTTTGAAAATGAGAGTTTAGTCCCCAAAGTTAGCAGAAGGAAATAAATCATAAAGATCAGATCAGAAATAAATGAAAAAGAAATGAAGGAAATGATAGCAAAGATCAATAAAACTAAAAGCTGGTTCTTTGAGAAGATAAACAAAATTGATAAACCATTAGCCAGACTCATCAAGAAAAAAAGGGAGAAGACTCAAATCAATAGAATTAGAAATGAAAATGGAGAAGTAACAACTGACACTGCAGAAATACAAAGGATCATGAGAGATTACTACAAGCAACTCTGTGCCAACAAAATGGACAACCTGGAAGAAATGGACAAATTCTTAGAAATGCACAACCTTCTGAGACTGAACCAGGAAGAAATAGAAAATATGAACAGACCAATCACAAGCACTGAAATCTTCCAACAAACAAAAGCCCAAGACCAGATGGCTTCACCGGCGAATTCTATCAAACATTTAGAGAAGAGCTAACACCTATCCTTCTCAGACTCTTCCAAAATATAGCAGAGGGAGGAACACTCCCAAACTCATTCTACGAGGCCACCATCACCCTGATACCAAAACCGGACAAGGATGTCACAAGAAAGGAAAACTACAGGCCAATATCACTGATGAACATAGATGCAAAAATCCTAAACAAACTACTAGCAAACAGATCCAACAGCACATTAAAAGGATCATACACCATGATCAAGTGGGGTTTATTCCAGGAACGCAAGGATTCTTCAATATACGCAAATCAATCAATGTGATACACTATATTAACAAACTGAAGGAGAAAAATCATATGATCATCTCCATAGATGCAGAGAAAGCCTTTGACAAAATTCAACACCCATTTATGATAAAAACCCTGCAGAAAGTAGGCATAGAGGGAACTTTCCTCAACATAATAAAGGCCATATATGACAAACCCACAGCCAACATCGTCCTCAATGGTGAAAAACTGAAACCATTTCCACTAAGGTCAGGAACAAGACAAAGTTACCCACTCTCACCACTATTATTCAACATAGTTTTGGAAGTTTTAGCCACAGCAATCAGAGATGAAAAGGGAATCCAAATTGGAAAAGAAGAAGTAAAACTGTCACTGTTTGCAGATGACATGATACTATACATAGAGAATCCTAAAGATGTTACTAGAAAACTACTAGAGCTAATCAATGAATTTGGTAAAGTAGCAGGTTACAAAATTAATGTACAGAAATCTCTTGCATTCATATACATTAATGATGAAAAATCTGAAAGAGAAATTAAGGAAACACTCCCATTTTACCATTGCAAGAAAAGAATAAAATACCTAGGAATAAACCTACCTAAGGAGACAAAAGACCTGTATGCAGAAAATTATAAGACACTGATGAAAGAAATTAAAGATGATAAAATAGATGGAGAGATATACCATGTTCTTGGATTGGAAGAATCAACATTGTGAAAATGACTCTACTAGCCAAAGCAATCTACAGATTCAATGCAATCCCTATCAAACTACCAATGGCACTTTTCGCAGAACTAGAACAAAATATTTCACGAGTGGTATGGAAACACAAAACACCCCGAATAGCCAAAGCGATCTTGAGAAAGAAAAATGGAGCTGGAAGAATCAGGCTCCCTGACTTCATACTATACTACAAAGCTACAGTAATCAAGACAGTATGGTACTGGCACAAAAACAGAAATATAGATCAATGGAACAGGATAGAAAGCCCAGAGATAAACCCACACACATATGGCCATCTTATCTTTGATAAAGAAGGCAAGAATATATAATGGAGAAAAGACAGCCTCTTCAATAAGTGGTGTTGGGAATACTGGACAGCTACATGTGAAAGAATGAAATTAGAACACTCCCTAACACCATACACAAAAATAAACTCAAAATGGATTAAAGACCTAAATGTAAGGCCAGACACTGTATAACTCTTAGAGGAAAACATAGGCATAATACTCTATGACATAAATCACAGCAAGATCCTTTTTGACCCACCTCCTAAAGAAATGGAAATAAAAACAAAAATAAACAAATGGGACCTAATGAAACATCAAAGCTTTTGCACAGCAAAGGAAACCATAAACAAGACAAAAAGACAACCCTCAGAATGGGAGAAAATATTTGCAAATGAAGCAACTGACAAAGGATTAATCTCCAAAATTTATACGGGGCTCATGCAGCTGAATATCAAAAAGCAAACAACCCAATCCAAAAATGGGCAGAAGACCTAAATAGACATTCCTCCAAAGAAGATATACAGATTGCCAACAAACACATGAAATAATGCTCAACATCATTAATCGTTAGAGAAATGCAAATCAAAACTACAATGAGCTATCACCTCACATCAGTCAGAATGACCATCATCAAAAAATCTACAAACAATAAATGCTGGAGAGGGTGTGGAGAAAAGGGAACCCTCTTGCACTGTTGGTGGGAATGTAAATTGATACAGCCACTCTGGAGAACAGTATGGAGGTTCCTTAAAAAACTAAAAATAGAACTACCATATGACCCAGCAATCCCACTACTGGGCATACACCCTGAGAAAACCATAATTAAGAAAGAGTCATGTACGACAATATTCATTGCAGCTCTATTTACAATAGCCAGGACATGGAAGCAACCTAAGTGTCCATCGACAGATGAATGCATAAAGAAGATGTGGCACATATATACAATGGAATATTACTCAGCCATAAAAAGGAACAAAACTGAGTTATTTGTAATGAGGTGGATGGACCTAGAGTCTGTCATACAGACTGAAGTAAGTCAGAAAGAGAAAAACAAATAGCGTATGCTAACACATATATATGGAATCTAAAGAAAAAAATAATGGTCATGAAGAACCTAGGGGCAAGACAGGAATAAAGACACAGACCTACTAGAGAATGGTCTTGAGGACACAGGGAGGGGGAAGGGTAAATTGGGACAAAGTGAGAGAGTGGCATGGACATACATACAGTACCAAATGTAAAATAGATAGCTAGTGGGAAGCAGCCGGATAGCACAGGGAGATCAGCTTGGTGCTTTGTGACCACCTTGATGGGTGAGATAAGGAGGGTGGGAGGGAGGGAGACGCAAGAGGGAAGAGATATGGGGATATATGTATATGTATAACTGATTCACTTTGTTATAAAGCAGGAACTAACACACCATTGTAAAGCAATTACATTCTAATAAAGATGTTAAAAAATAAATAAATAAAATAAAATAAAATGGGAGTTTAGTGCCAGCGGCCTCAACTATTTATTTATTTTTTGGCCTCTGCTATTTAGAACCCAGCCCAGTAAGTATCAATATGTAAGGGAAAGTTTTCTGATTATCCTAAGTAAATGTTGTTAAGTCGAGGTAGCAGAAGGTGAATATGAATAGAATTTTCAGGCTTACTCACTCTTGCTTGACACACGGTTTCATTGACTGTTAGTGGAACAGATAAATAGATGTGGTGACCTATTTTCTTATTCCACAACAGGTTAGAAATAGCAATGTAATAATGTTGGATGATGATGATGATAAAGTAGCGAGGTTACTGCTACATGTAGTTATAACTCAGAAAATGCCTGTGAATGGCCTAATTGCCAACACCATGCTGCAAAGGAAGAAGCAGAAAAATTACCAAAAAAGTATATATAGGGACTTCCCTGGTGGCAGGCACAGTGTTTACGAATCCACCTGCCAATGCAGAGGACATGGGTTCAAGCCCTGGTTCGGGAAGATCCCACATGCTGCGGAGCAACTAAGCCTGTGCGCCACACCTACTCAGCCTATGCTCTAGAGCCTGCAAGCCACAACTACTGAGCCCATGTGCCACAACTAAGGAAGCCCACGTGCCTAGAGCCTGTGCTCCTCAACAAGAGAAGCTGCCGCAACTAGAGAAAGCCCATGCACAGCAAGGAAGACCAAACGCAGCCAAAAATAAAAAGATAAGTAAATAAATAAATTTATAAAAAAATTTTTAAAAAGTATATATATGTGTGCGTATATATATATATATATATATACACATACATACAGATATATACACACAGATAACACATACGCACACAGGAAAAATTTTAAAGCGCAGTAGCAGTCTGGACCTATTTAGGATATAAAAACAGCTCTGAAGTGCTTAAGGAGTTATGGAATTGTCATTGGATTTCGTAAAATGATCATAAGTCAATAAGCCATGAGGAAGTTGTTATATTCAGTTTGCTTCCGGCAGGAAAGTCTGTGTGTTCTGTTTTAAAAGTTTATCACATAATTGGTGTTAGAGGAGGTAATAGAGAGGACGTGACTGCCATTTGACCCACGAGCTGGACCCAGGCAATTGGAGGCTCCTCACCCCCTCCCCTGTCCTTGGAATGTACATTCTGCCAACTGTTCCCACGGTGGGAACTGGTCCAAGGACACAGCCTTGGGAGAGTAAAGTGTTGTTGAGACCATCTGGGTGGTATATGGGACTGAGCCCATTTAAGGCTTCCATATAAACTTTTAAGATTCTGGAGGGTGGCTGCAGAAATCTACTTGTCCTGCAGCTGCCCAAGACAAGCCTCATATGTGAGTTCCCTAGCTTATTAAACCTGCCACCTATCAATCTGAAGGTGGCTGCCTCTTTGGTCTCTCCCTGCTCTCTGTGTATGGGGCCAATTGACGAACCAACAGTTGGTTAAGCATCCTGGACAGAGCAAGCCACATAAAAGTACTAGCTCTGCTGATGACTAAACATTTATGTGACATAGCCAGTAAGTGGCTCAAACTTACTGGTTTTAAAAGGATTGGGCTTCCCTGGTGGCGCAGTGGTTGGGAGTCGGCCTGCCACTGCAGGGGACGTGGGTTCGTGCCCCAGTCCGGGAAGATCCCACATGCCGCGGAGCGGCTGGGTCCATGAGCCACGGCCGCTGGGCCTGCGCGTCCGGAGCCTGTGCTCCGCGATGGGAGAGGCCACAGCGGTGAGAAGCCCGCGAACCGCAAAAAAAAAAAAAAGTTTTCAACTCAGTGACATAACTCAGAATGTACCCTCTTCCCTGCTTTCCTCCCTAACACCAATGAAATTTTTAATTGTGACATATTCATAGAAAAAGATACACAGGATTAGTATAACTCAAGAATTTATCACAAAACAAACAGCTACAACCAAGAAGATTGTCAACACCTCAGAAATCCCCTAATGTTCCTTCCCTCTTACTCCCTCCTTCCCACCAAAGTGACCTTTACCTGACTTCTTTTTTTGGCAGTGCTGTGCAGCTTGTGGGATCTTAGTTCCCTGACCAGGGATCAAACCCATGCCCCCTGCAGTGGAAGGACCAAGTCCTAACCACTGGACCACCAGGGAATTCCCAGTCTTTGCTTCTTTTCTTCAGAGTTTTACCACTTAACGCATGCATTACTGAACACTAAGATTTAGTATTGGCTGGTTTGGGACTTTTCTATAAGTAGAATCAAACAGTATGAACCTTTAGTTCTTTTTTTTTTTTTTAATTATTTATTTATTTATGGCTGCGTTGGGTCTTCGTTGCTGCGCGCGGGCTTTCTCTAGTTGCAGTAAGCGGGGGCTACTCTTCGTTGTGGTGCGCGGGCTTCTCATTGCAGTGGCTTCTCTTGTTGTGGGGCACGGGCTCTAGGCATGCAAGCCTCAGTAGTTGTGGCATGTGGGCTCAGTAGTTGTGGCTCGCGGGCTCTAGAGCTCAGGCTCAGTAGTTGTGGCACATGAGCTTAGTTGCTCCGCGGCATGTGGGATCTTCCCGGACCAGGGCTCGAACCCGTGTCCCCTGCATTCTTAACCAGTACGCCACCAGGGAAGTCCCAAACCTTTAGTTCTTTAACTTAACATTATGTTTGTGAGATGAGACTTATCTGTTTAGTTCCATGGAACAATAAATAAATTGTTCATTTTCATTGAGGCATATTATTTGACAACTTTTGACTACAAAAAATGTCAATTTCCTAATAGTATTTCATTGTAGGAGTGTTTCACAGTTAATATTCCATTCTATGAATGGAAATGGACATCCAAGCCATTTTGTGGGCTATTTTGTGTATGCATTTTGGTGAACATAGGTGCACCTTTCTCTTGGGCAGAGGCCACACTGGGTTTAAATCTCACCGTGGTTCAATTTGCATTCCCCTCAATTGTGATAAATAAACCTTTAATGTGTTTATTAACTATCTTCATTTGTGAAGTCCCTGTTGTAGTCTTGACCATTTTTCTTTTTTTTTTTGGCTGCGCCACGCGGCCTACAGGATCTTAGTTCCCTGACCAGGGAGCGAACCTGCGCCCCCTGCAGTGGACGCATGGAGTCCTAACCACTGGGATGCCAGGGAATTCCTGATCATTTTTCAATTGGATTCTTTTTTCTTGATATACAGGCATTCTTTACATATTTTGGAATAAGCCTTTAGTCAGTTATATGTGTTCCAAATCTTTCCCTTGACTCTGGTTGGCCTTTTCACTCTCTCAAATTATCTTTTTCTTTATGGTTAACGCATCCTGTATTCTACTGAAGAAGTCTTTTCCTACCTTGAGTTCATGACTGCCTATTTTGTCTTCTAGAAGTCCTATTGTTTTGCCTTTTACCTCTAGATAAATTCCTGTGTGGCGGAGGCAGGGTGTGGGTGTATAGGTGGAGAGTATTTCACTTGTTCCCATTTGGATATCCATTTATTGCAGATTTCCTTTACCCTACTGCTCTGCAGTGATATTGTTGTAAGGCAAGTATCCATATGTGTTTCTGGGTTCCCTGTCTTATTTCATCCCTTTCATCACACAAGTCCTCTGGGCAACCAAATATCTGTATAGTATAAGGAAAATGAGGTAAGAAAGTAGCAAAAAACTTTGCTGATTCTGTGATTGAAATTGGTTAACTGGGTTAAGATCTTAATTCTGCCACCTACTAGTCCTGTAACATTAGGGTAAGTTGTTTGACTTCTCTGGGGCCCCGTTTCCCGGCCTTTATATCTAGCTCGTAATATTATAAGGATTAATGACTTTGTATATGTAAAATGTTTACAACAGTAATTGCACACAGTAAGCACTCAATAAAGGACCTTAAAAGTCCTCATCATAAGAAAAAAATCTTGTAACTATGTATGGGGATGGATGTTAGCCAGACTTATTGTAGTGATCATTTCACTTTTTAGGCAAATAGTGAATCATTGTGTTGTACACCTGCAACTAATATAATGTTATATGTCAGTTATACCTCAATTTAAAAAGTAAAAAAGCTACTAATACACACCACATTAGGCTGAATGAGTCAAGTCTTTCACAAGAGAGCGCATATTCTACAACTCCCTTTTTTTGGAGTTTGAGAACAGGAAAAACTAATCTCTGGTGGAAAACAGTTGTAAGTGTCATGTCTTTTGGGGAGGGAGAGTTTAGATTTATTGATTGGGAAGAGGTATGAGGGGATTTCTTAGGATGGTAGAAATACTCTATATCTTGATAGGAGTTTGAGTTCACAAGCATACGTATTTGTCAAGATGTACAATTCACATTCATTTACGTAAATTTTACCTAGAAAATAAACCAGAAAGAAATACTGAACTCTGGTTAATAATATGCATGCTGAAGAATTTATCGCTGAAGTAAACTGATGAAAAATTAAGCCAGAATAGTGGACTAATAGAAGAATTGATAGATGGACAGCTATCTAATGAAAGCAAGTAGTATAGTAAAATATTTATTACTAAATCTAGGTAGTATGTATATAGGTGTTCAGTGTAAAAATATTTCCACTTTTCTGCAGTTTAAAAATGCTTATGGGGAATTCCCTCTTGGTCCAGTAGTTAGGACTCTATGTTTCCCCTGCAGGGGACATGGGTTTGATCCCTGGTTGGGGAACTGAGATCCTACAAACCGTGCGGTGCAACCAAAAATATAAAAAAATTTTTAAAAATTAAAATGTTTATAATAAAAGCATAGGTAAATGGAACACATGTATAGGTAATGTGAATTACCCTACATATGTAAAATATTATAAATAAATGTAAAATACTTGGCTGTGGCCAAAAAAAAAAAAAACAGTCATGATCTCTAATCTGCAGTTTAAAAACCCATTTAATGCCCTAACCTGATGTATAAAATCAAATTTATTCCACTTATTACCAATATTTATACTTTTTTTTTTTTTGCGGTACGCGGGCCTCTCACTGTTGTGGCCTCTCCCGTTGTGGAGCACAGGCTCCGGACGCGCGGGCTCAGCGGCCACGGCTCACGGGCCCAGCCGCTCCGCGGCATGTGGGATCTTCCTGGGCCGGGACACGAGTTCGTGTCCCCTGCATCGGCAGGCGGACTCTCAACCACTGCGCCACTATTTATACATTTTTACAGTAAAAATATCAACAAGTTTGATTACAGGATGCTGCCCAGGTCCCATTAGAGTATCTGCATCTTTCTAAAAATGTAAATTCCTGAATTCTGAAATACATCTGGCCCCAGAGACTCAGTAAGGGATGTGGACACATATTAGCTCAGAGTGTTGTAGCTTTGAGCAAGACACTATGTGATCTCTAGGTGGGCCTCACATCCACCTTCATAATATCGTGGCATTCAGTCAATTCTACTTTATAGGACAACAGCAGGCAAACAAGGTTATGCTGAAGGAAAGTAGTTTATAAGCTTACGGGTAAACATGGGCTGTACTTTAAAATGCTAAATGGTGATAGCATCAGATTTGGAATGAAGATAGGAAAATATGTTCCGCTAAAGGGACAGATTCTAGAGTTATACGCACATACGCCACCCACCCTTTCTCTTCACTGTACAAAGTAATACGAAACCCGACAATCCCAAACTAGAATCAAACAGATATCATCCCTGATCTATAAATGAAATCCCTTCTCGTTAAAAAAAAAAAAAAAAAGCCTCCTGATTGAAACAGCATTTTGCCTTTTCAACTGGAACATAAAAGGGAGACCTGAGACCTTCTCCAAGTTTTTGAAATTCCCATCTGTCAGCTCCTTGTTGGGAGTGATATGAAGGCAATGTGAACACAGTTAGAGATCCATACCCCATATAAGCCCACAGTTACTGGGGGAGGCTCAGCGGGATGAATGTCCAATTAAGACCTGCCCTAATTGGGAAGGGAATTAAGCCCCCCCCACGCCCCCCCCCCCCCCCACGCCTGCCCCAGATGAATCTGCAGCCTGCCTAGGGCTGGAGGTGGAGCTGAGCCCAGTGAGCACCTGCCAGCGCCTATCACTGGTGGACTCTGCTTTAGAAGTCACTCCCTGGAAAGGTGCTGCTCACTCACAGTCTCTAAGGGCCGGCTTTTAAGACCAGCGCCCACTGGCAAAATCATTATCCCTCTAATAAGAACAGGCTGACCTGATTTGATTTCTAGTGCCCACTCTCCAAGCAATATGTCTCAGCCCTTGGACTGATGTGACCAGCATTTGAGTCTGTGGAGAATGACCTCAGAGTCCCAAGGTTCCAGATAAGTCTAATCAAAGCTTCCCCCTCATCTCCCAACACGAGAGGTTCCCAGTGAAACTTTTAACAGTTAACGTGTACTGAGGACTCTTCCTGTGCCAAGTACTGTTCTATGTGCTATAAATATTTTAGCTCATTTTCACAGAGAGTGTTCATTATTTCCATTTTATAGACAAGCAAATGAAGGCAGGGAAAAAGCAAGGGGCAGAACAGGAAACTGGTCTCAGGCAGTTTGACCCCAGCGTTAGTATGTGTAACCACTGACTTCTCAGCCTCAGGGAGAGCCTTGCTCTGTGGATCCCTGGAAGCAGCACTCCTGACTTTTTTCCCCTTATGGTGGGGAGAGCTCTTGGTTTTGGAATGAAACCAACCTAGTTCCAATGGGGCACTTCCACTATTTGTTGTGGGCTACTGGGCAACTCATAAACTTGCTAAGCCTCCCTTTCCTCGGATGTAAAATCAAGACCAGTTGGCAGCGGGAGAGTGCCTGGGTATTGGAATAAAACCCAAGTTTGATCCCGGCTCAGCAAATCCTGAGTAATCCTATGTCATGCTCACTACCCACTCTAACCTCAGCTGGAAAGGGAACCACTCTTACCCCAAGGAAGGCATTGTGTGGGCTCTGGAGGAAGTGTTTGCTCCACACATAAATGAGCTGCTGCTTTGATAAGTGTCATGATGGGCTCTCCCTGGGACAGGTCTTCTCAAAGCCAGTATGGAGAAACATGTGTGGTCACACAGGGAATACAGGGCACAGCGGAAGGTGAAATAAGGGCCACCGTTTGCCAAAGCCGGGACAGGCAGGCAGGACGTTCTGGCGGTGAGATCAGCCCTCCTCGCCTTTCTCAGCCTGGCTAAGCCAGCACCGACCTGTCTCAGACCCAGGGCTCCAGCTGGCCAAGTGTCTGACTACCGACTCCAAGCTACTAGGGCAGAAAGCATCCCGGAGCCTGATAAGGCGAACAATCCTGGCTTTGTTTGGAAAGATTTGTCCCTGAGTTTCCAGTTGGCTTCTATCTATGTCTCAACGTCTCTGACCTCTTCAGCCTTAGAGGAGCTAAACTAGAAGGTTCAGGTTCTTGGGGAGGAGGAAGCCGGGGACAGGGAGACCCCCTAAACCGCCTTGGCTGGGATCTCGGGCGGCCTGCGACGGGGCGGGGCGGGCGTGCAGCAGCCGGGGGCTCTGGGCGCGGGGACATTGGCCGCCTTTCGGGAGCGGGGGCGGGGGGGGGCCGCCTGAGCTTTCTCCCCGCAGCCCGGCCGCCTCTTTCCTCGTTGCAGCGGGCGAGGTCACGATGGGCTCATTAAGCCGGAGGGTAAGTAGTGCCTCGGCGGCGGCCGCAGGCGGTCCCGGAATGTGCGAGGGGCGTGATGACTGCAGCTGCCGCCGGCCTTTTTGCGCAACACCTTCCTGATATATATCAGCGCGCCGCGCTCCACCTGGGTGCCTGCTCGGGTCCATTACCTGCGCAGAGTGCCGGTGAGTACCGCCGCTGGGGTCAGGGCACTTCCTCCTCCCTTCTGGCTCTTGAAAGAACCTTAATTCACTTTTAATTTACTTAATTCTTTTAGATCTCCCTCTATCCTGACCTCAAGGAACTTCGCTGGCTTTGGGCTTGGAAGAGAAAAACATAACCTCCCCCAAATTTTCAGATTTTTCTTTTTCTTCTTACTGTTTCTACTTACTGTTGCCGCTGTTGTTATTATTTCAGCTCCTATGACTACACTCTTAGTAGTGGCATACTTGGGGATTCCTACGCCGTAGAATCAGGACTAGTGGGCTCTGTTTTTGGTCATTAACTAGCTGTGTGATCTGAGGGAGGTCCCTGGACCTCAGTTTCTCCCTCTTTACAAGAAGGGGAACAGAATGGTCTGTCTTTTCTGCTGTCTTTCCTTCGCTGAAAATTCCAGGTTTGGGTGGCTGTCCAGTGATGCCGTGCCTCCCCCAGTGTGACTTCCACGTGCTACTGTTCTAGTTTGCAGGGTTATTTATCTAAAGTGACTTGCAAGATACAGTCCTGGTTTGCTGGTCCCATCGGGGCAGGCAGCATCAGACAACCTTCTGCTTGTATGGAAAACAGAGCCCACAGTTTTTCAGTGTTTTCGGAGTCAAGGTACCAGGCTGGCGGGCTGGGGAGATGTGTGTAAGGTGTGGTTGTGTGGGGGAGCTCAAGCATCTCCAGGTCAGAAAGGGAGGCATGTGGAGTGGAGTGAATTCAGTCTTCAGATGCCCTGGGTAGCTGGTGCTGAGGTGAAGAGAGCCTCTCCTTTTTCCTTAATGAGAAGGCAACTTTCTCAAACTTGTTGGTTTCACGGAGGTGGCTTGTGGATTTCATCACTTCAACTTTCTCAAACTTGCTGGTTTCACGAGGTGGCTTGTGGATTTCATCACTTAGAATCCCCTCTTCGTGCCTGTTTAGGTTCACCAAGAGATTTGTGTTAGCTCTGCTTGCTCCAGCCCTGTTTGACTTTTTCCCTTCCTGGCTCCTGTGCTGGAATTCTTTAACCTGTTGTCAGTTGAGTGTTCTTGAAAAAGTTGTGCCTCATGGCAGTAACCATTGTTTCAGATTGTTAAGTGTCTTTGAATCTCTCGCCCCTGCCAGGCCAACTAGCTGATAATGATCTCTTTCTCTATTTTTGTAACTTTGGGAACTGCATGCTTTGTAAAGGTTTGGGTGTTAAACTGCCCCCTCCAAAATCCACCCTAAGTCACTCAACTGTTTCACTGAAACAAGTCCCCAGTGGCAGGAGGATGGATGTCTGGGTTATTGCTGTTAGATTCGAGTCAGACATAATTGTAGCCTGAATTCACTTTAATGAAGAAAACATCTTCTCAGGATCAGTGATTTAGAATAAAATTTTAATTTTTAGCTACCTTCCACCCTGCCTTCCTCCCGCCTTGCCCCCAACTCCCCCCTGGGGACAGAAAGGCAGTATCAGCTGGGAGTAGTCAGGGCATCCCAGAGAAGTAATTCATCCCAGTGAATTTAAAAATGCAAAACAGTACAGAAAAAAGGCTGCAAAAAGATTGCAAGATGTTTATAGATGCTTATCTTTTATAAATTAGCCCTTTTAAACCTCTGCCCCCCCAAATTACAAAATAATTGATATGGTTATAAGTTAATTGCAGGATTTATTTTAAAATATCATAAATACAGATCGGAAGCACACTATGAAGGGGGGTGTGGTTTGGTAAGAGGGCCTTAGTTTAAAGCAGTAGCGTAAACATCTTTTTAAAATCCTATTAGTGCATGTCTTCAAAAGTCTAAAGCCTTTCATCAAGGTAAAACGGATCCAATTGATTCTCTGTCTCACATGCCTCCCTCCTCCACCACTGTGTTCTCTGGGGATTATTTTGCTTTGTGATGGCTAGAGGAAGCTGAAGGAAAGTAACCACTGCCCTCTTGGGAATTTTTGAAGTCTTGGTCATTCTTTCAAAGTATAAGGTAATATTTCTTGAGCCCATTGAGAACATTGGAGTCAGAATACCCAAGCTGGAGTTGTCTCTGAAGGCTTAGTGCGACTTGAAGCAATTCATTTCTTTGTGCCTCGGTTTCCTTTTCTGTAGAATGGGGATAACATTGGTACTAAGGTATAAATCAAGCAAATTGACAGGAATACATCAAGTGCTTGTGAGATTCAACAGGTTAATTTGTGAACAGGGCTTACTGCAGTACCTGACACAAATCACTCAGTAAGTATTTGGCTGGCAGACACTGTCTACACTGCCCTGCGTGCTGGGAGCTCAAGGTCATTCTCCCTGTGCTTGTGGAGGCCACAGCCCGGTGGGAAAATGCCAAAATGCCTGCGTATTGAGGTCTCTCAGGAGGATGCCCCGGGCCTCCTTCCTCCTCTCCCCACTTCTTCAGATGGCCTTGAGCTGCTGCTGTTCTGATCGCAGGTGGCCCCAGAACAGGTCCTGGTTGGAGAGGCTCAGACAATGCAGAGCATAGGGGTTGGGTGACTTCCAGGTGCCCTACATTGCCCTGCTGCCCAGGTCTGAGAAGGCTGAGCAGTTTATTTTCCTTGGCCTACGAGAGTCCCTCTTGGCATTGGGTACACATGTGGATGCAGGAAATTGAGCCCAAAGAGTTATCAATACAGCCAGCTCAATTATAGGGAGGAGCTTGGGGCGGGGGCAAGGGAGCAGGTGTGCAGTCATAGTCACTAATCTTGTGCCTGGGTGTTAGTACCAAACTGCCAAAAGGGATGACTTTACCCTTCTCTCCTTTTGGCAGGTAGCAGGAGAGTGCTAGAGTACAACCTTGGGGGAAGGCGGGGAGAGGGAACAGCTGAATCGGAGGAATAGGGATGGGAGAAAACCTTTGGAGAGGAACACAGGCTCCAAGGACCCCTCGGTCCCGCAAACCGCTTCCCAAGGGAATCGGGTTCCAGACAGGCTAGTGTCTGCCACACCCCTGGGAGTAGTGGCCTCAGATTCAGGCTACATCTTCTTTTTTTTTTTTTTTTTTTTTTTTATGCGTTACGCGGGCCTCTCACTGTTGTGGCCTCTCCCGTTGCGGAGGACAGGCTCCGGACGCGCAGGCTCAGCGGCCATGGCTCACGGGCCCAGCCGCTCCGCGGCATGTGGGATCTTCCCAGACCGGGGCACGAACCCGTGTCCCCTGCATCGGCAGGCGGACTCTCAACCACTGCGCCACCAGGGAAGCCCCAGGCTACATCTTCTGTCTGGCCAGTGCCTACTAAAAGTCTTGGCATATGCCGAATCCAGGCCTCTGCTATGCCTAAGCCTTTTGTAGGGAATCAGCAGCCTGCCGTTAGAGCATCTTAGCTGGCATTTCCAGCTGTCTGGATGACTAGGCAAGAGTGACCCCTGCAGAGGTGTTGAGCCCAGCCAGCTATCTCAGACACCTTCAGAGCCCCCACTGAGCCTGGACCTGAGGCGCCTTGCTGCTTTGATGCGGCCCAGAGCATAACTGCTCCTTCCTGTCTTGGCACCTGGCTGAGAGTTCTATCGAAAGCCTCTCCGGCTTTGGAACCAGCAGTCCTGGGTTGAAATCCTGACTAACCCTAGGTAACTGTGGACTTTTTTTTTTTTTTTTTTTTGGCCGCACCGTGGGGCATGTGAGTCCTTAGTTCCCTCAGCAGGCATCGAACCTGCACCCCCTTCATTGGGAGCGCGGAGTCTTAACCACTGGACCACCAGGGAAGTCTCACTGTGGGACTTTTAAAATTTTTCTGTGCCTCAGTTTCTTTGTAAACTGGAAAGAAGACTTCCTTATTATAAGATTTAATGAGGTCACAGATCACATAGGACACTCCCCATGGCAAAACAAACGTTAGATCCTTTTTTCTTAGGTGCTTTGGATTCATTTGTCAGCGCAAATATTTACCGAGGTCCACTCAGCTGTGCACTGAGATGAAGAGCTTATGCTCTGGGGCAAAGTGGGGTTGAGGCTGTTCATTGTTTGTGATGTAATTCATTTCACAAAGTTCTGAGTGATCACTCTGCCAGGCACAGTGCCCGGGACCTCACCTACACTCATTAATCAATTAGTCTCACAACAGCTCAGTGAGTATTCTCCCCATTTTTGAGATGATGAAACCGAGGCTCAGGGTCACACACAGTGAGTGGCAGGGCTCTGCAAGGCCCTCACCTACTGCATGGTTCTCTCTCTCCCGGTGCTACGTGACAAGCAGTGCTATGTGACAAGCGCTAGGGTATCAGCGTACTGAACAGCTGCCTAGTCTCGGGACTAATCATGGGCCGTTTGCTCCAAGCCCTCCTTTACTCCAAATCTGTGGGGTGAGCCTACTTGGAGCGCTGGGTCTTTGCTGGCTGGGGAGTCCGGGAGAATGGGGCTCCACAGCCACGCTGCCTAATGCAGTGGTTGGGTGCCAGGTGGCCTGCATTTCCCCACTTTCCAGATCCTGAGAAGAGCAACTTGAGCTGGGGCGTGGGGGAGTGGGGAGCGTGGTGGTGCGGAGGTGCGGGGTGGGGGAGGGCTGGGAGCCGGCGAGCGGGGGGGCAGCTGCCTCAGAATGTCCTGGGCTGGGTTAGATGACTCCTCGTTGCCTGCCCCTCTGGGGGACAGTGCTTCGGTGTGTGGACCTGCACCTCCTCTCCTTACCTGCAGGCGACTAGCACGGTGAATGCCCAGTGAGTGATGGTGGAGTAGATGAATGTACCAGGAAATGAAGAACAGTGGTCCCTTGGTGTCTGCGGGAATTGATTCCAGGGCTTTCCCAGAGTCCCGTGTATAAAATGGTGTAATATTCGCACATAACCAATGCGATCCTCCCATATACTTTAACTCATCTCTAGACAGATTATTTATAATACCTAATACAGTGTAAATGCTGTGTAAATAGTTGTAAATACAACGTAAACACTATGGAAATAGTTGCCTGTGTGCTGGAAATTCAGCTCTTGCTTTTTGGAACTTTCTGGAATATGTTTTTCCCCCTGAATGTTTTCCACCTGTGGTAGGTTGAATCTGTAGATGCAGAAGCCAAGGATAAGGAGGGCCTACTGAACTGGATGAGGAGAAATGATCGCTTCATCAGGGAAAATTTGTAAAGGGGATTTGGGCTTCTGACAAATGGCTGAACTTAGAGTAGGGGAAGCAAGATTTCCAGGAAGGAAGAGTAGAGAATTTCATTAGAAAGTTGCCTTTGCTTCTCGGTGACGCTGATTAATAGTAAATGAGGACCCAGGACCTGGAAGGGAAGGAAGCCAGCACAGGCCTTGCAGAGAGGAAGCATTCAAGGTACCCTAGCTTGTGGGATCCCTTACAGCCATATTCTACTCCTTTCTGTCCAGTTCAGTGGAAATGGGTGTCTGCCCATTCTGTTGCTGGTATTATTGTGAATTACTTGGATGTCAGACCATAGACGTGTCTGTTTCTGAGTTCGCTAGACGCTTTGTTCACTTCTTGAAAGAAAATGATTCTGATCAGTCAGAAATCCAGTCACCGGAAACAGTTTAAGTAATAGCACCTTACTGCTGTTGAGAATTTCCCAGGTGGCACTGCTGTGACATCCTGGTTGCAGCTTCTTGATACAGTTGGTCCATCCAGCAGATCTTGGCCAACCCAACTTGCATATGGTAATGAGGAACAGCGCTCATCAGTAAGATTCAGGCTTGATTTGTTTCCTGGTCATGATCAATGTGGGTCTAGGACACAGCAGACCTTCTAGGATTTCCCTCAGCAAACCCTATATGTTGACTCCTCCATTCACAAATGTACAGTACCTACTATGTGTAGTCTACTGAATGCTGGGAGGAAAATCCTAACAGGGTTTCTGCCCTCTAAAACTTAAATTCTAGTTGAGAAGGCAGTATAAGTGTGCATAAATGATAGGAGAACAACTCTAGGGTGAATTAAGATTATAAGAGAGAGAAAGATGGTAGAAGGTTGCAGTTTCCAAATTTTTCCTTCAGAATGCCCCCAAGAGCAGAGAGGCAGATATTTAAATCCTTGGAGGTCTGTGAGTAAGCCCAGAACAGCCAGTTGCAAGCTCAAAGCAGTTTTTTGTGTTCTGTTTTCTTTCCTTTAATTTTTAATTATACATCTTGCATTTTGTACTATAATATGTCCGTGCTCATTTTAGTATGATCCTTGATAATCACACAAAGTTTACAATATGTCAGTCACTGTTCTGAGAGTTTTTAAAACATGACACACTTGATCATCACAGTAACCCTTCATAGGATTAGTCAAATGTAAATCATCCGCTGGTCACATTATTTAACATGCCCTTTGCCCCAGTTGTGTGGATTAAAGCAGTGCTCCAGGAAGATATGTCTGTCACAGCCAAAGATATTGGGGATATGGCCCATAGCCTCACTGACAGGTGGAGCCGTGTTTAAAAACTGGCTCTGTCACTCACCTACTGGGTGACTTTGAACAAGTTGCTTCAACGTCTTGGAGCTCCAGTTTTTTCCCATTTGTAAATGGTGATGCTCACGACCCCTTTCTTGCCCGAAGACTAAATGACATAATATATGTCAAGCACCAGCACAGCCCCTGGCACCTCTTTGGTACTCATTAAAGTGATAGTTGTTGTTATCAGAAATCAATTGAAAGGTATTGCAGTAATGTGTGATGGAGTGCCAGATGAGTCACACCAGTAGGACACATGCTTGAGTGGCTGCAGGAGACTCTGAATTCAAACTGACCTGTGTCCAAGGCTCTACCGTGTGGGACCTCGGGCAAGTTATAAGTCTCCTTGTGCTTGAGTTTCTTCATCTGTATAATGGGAGAATAAAAACACCTCCCTGCATGGGTGGCAGTGAGGTGGGGCACAGCCTGGCTCAATAAGTATTGGGTTTTGCTGGCGAGGCAGGTCCCAGCATACTGCTCAGAAAGTGCACGAGGCCTGTTGTGTGTCAGGCCCTGTGCTGGGTGCTTCTTAAGCTGAAAGGAAAGACCTGGCCTATGCCTTCCTGGAAGCCAATGACTGCGGGATGTTCCCTGTGATCGCAGAAGTGCGTGCCATGCGCTGCAACTGCATGGGGGAAGTCGAATAGTTCCCTGGGCCAAACAAATTCACGAAATCCTCTCATGATGGGGACTCACAGAATCAGCTTCTTTTAACTTCTAGCTTTGTCAGTATGAGTGACAGTAACAATACAGGTGTCCTGAACCATTTTACCTTTGTGGGTTTGGGGGTTGGGCTGCATCTCTTAAAAGAATATGGAAAGTTCAGATAGAAGAAAATAATCACAGACAATCCTATCACCCACTCTGAACCCCATGGAACATTGCTAGTTCCTTACTGAGATCATACTGTGAATGGGACATAAATGTGCCTTTTATTCACAATTCATCTAAAACATTTTCCTGGGTTTTTTTTGTTTTTTGGTTTGTTTTGCTGGTTCTTTATAACATTTTTAATGGCATGCTATTATGCTGTATGATGTACCATAGTTAATACAATAGTTTCCTGTTTTTATTTTTCACCCTGTAAGTTATATAGTGCATTTTGGCCTGTATCACATTCATTCATCAACCAATATTTATTGGGCACTGTCAATGTCCCAGGCAGAGCTGTAGACGCTGAGGATGCAGTTATGAGTAAGACAAAGCTCCCTCTCTTGGAAGGGCTTACATTCTGGTAGGCAGGAAATAGATCTATTGAAGAAAAATAGGAAAGGAAACGAATAGACAAAGGTTCTGGGAAACCCTCTCCAAAGAGGTGATCAGAGCAAAGCAGGTCGTTTTGATTTTCTGAGGGAAAAAAAAATGTTCCTAGAATCTTTTTTTTTTTTAATTTTATTTTTTTATACAGCAGGTTCTTATTAGTTATCCATTTTTCCTAGATTCTTAATTCCTAGAAGTGAAATTATCGAGTCAGAGATGTTTGAAAAATGTAGGGCATTTGAGGCATTTCGCCAGCTGCTTTCCAGAGCTTCAGCTGTGCTTATTTCACTGCATCTTCTCCAGAGTGACATATTATACTTGAATTTTTATTTATTTTTTGCTAATCTGATAGTTGAAAGTTATCTCACTGTTTTGGTTTGCATATCTTGGGTCCCGATGAGGCTGAACGCCTATTCTGTAATAAGTATTTTAGCCGCTTGTACTTCCTTTCCTGTGAATTGTTCGTTCCAGTCCTTTGGGCAGCATTGTCTGGTGTGTCAGGACAAGGACTGCGAGTAGTGGACGTCCCGGATTGTCGGGAGCCAGGCTTCCTCTCTATGGAACTGAGAAAGGCTTTGTTCAGAAAATGGGTTATGAGGAAGTCTCTGTCAAAGCCTGGGAAGAATGTAGTTCTGACGAAGGGTCGTTAATCCAAGCAGCATGGCATAGTAATCATTGCTACTATTTACCGGGCACTTTCTAGGCATCGCTATTAATCTCATAACCCTGCAAAGCATGAAGAATTGTCCCCATTTTATAGATGGCTCAGAGGCATAAAGGGACTTGCCTAAACACACACCCACTGAGAAGTGGCTCCTGTGGGTTTTGAACCAGATGTAATGTGTCACGCTTCTCACAGAAGACCCAGTAGCAGGTAGAATGTGTATCAGTGTGTACATTAAGTCCACTGGATGAGGTTTGGCGCAGATCTGCAGTTGAACTTGTCCCTTAATGAGCAGCAGGTGGGGAGCCCATTGGAGGGTTGTGAGGACTTGGTGGTACCACAAGTTGATGAAGATGAATGGGTTCGTGTTCCCTTTCAGACTAAGGGAGAGAGTCAAGACAGAGGCCAAGACAGACGTTAGAGCAATCAAAGGAAGATAACTGATGTATATAGATTTGTGGCTTTGGAAAAATTGGAAACAGTGGTTTGACTTAGTGACAGCCTGGGTGAGCGATTGAGGGAGGCCTACAGAGGTGTGAAATATGATGCTTAAGGGTCCATACTTAGAAGGTATAAGGACGAAATCCCTTAACTCCTCCAAATCTTTGCAACCACTGGCCCTTCTTGTCACAGAAACTGAGTGTGCCTCCTTTCAGTGGCTACTTCTGTAAGCTGTTTTCCCATCCACAGACCATGGCTCCTTGGCCTGAGTTGGAAAATGCCCAGCCTAACTCGGATAAATACATCGAAGGGGTCGCCGGTCAGCAGTCCACCACACCCGCAAAAGGCAAGGAGACCGGCAAAAGTAAGTGCCACCCCTCCAGCCCTGGGCTGGCCCCCTGGGAGGACACCAGGAGACCCAGGCTTGGTGTCTCATTTCTCATCGTCTTCCCTGCCTGTTTGGGCAGATGACACCGACACCCCTGTCACCAAGATTGAACTTCTGCCCTCTGATTCTACTATGGCACTGATAGAGGAGCCCACAGTGGTGGAAGACCCCTGGAACCTGCCCGAGCTTCAGGACACGGGGATCAAGTGGTCAGGTAAACGAGGCCAGCCGGGGCAGGCGGGAGGGGACTGCCCGTCGGCAAGGGATTGAGGTTACCAGCTTCACAGCGTCACCTCCTTCGTGTCGGCCTCTGCCTTCCATTGTTTGAGCAAAGGTCCTGGCTAGGGGATGCCACCCAGCTTAAGAGTCAAGCATCCTGTGGTGACCGGGGGATGTTTTTGTTCTTTCATTCATTCATTCAACAAACGTGGGCCGGCACCAGGGTTATGACCAGGCCAGACCCTGCGCTGATCTTTATAATCCATCCTGTGCTGAACCAGGTCCCAGGTACTGCTCAGTGCTGCAGATGCAGCAGTAAATAGATGAGGCCCTGCCTCCGAGAGCCCCGGGGGTCGGGGGAGAGGAGTCCCCTCGCCTAAATGTGGGCATCAGGGAAGGCTTGCAGAAGACAGACTCTACAGACAGAACAGCTGGGGTGCAAGCAAATGCTGTACTTCTTTTCCAGGCAGGGTGTGAGGTCTGTGCGAATCAGACAGCTGGGAGAGTAAAGGAGCTGGGAGGAAGTGAGAACCACTTTAAAAGTGAGGGTCGAAAACAGCCACCAAGGAGGTAGCCTTCCAGGATGCATGAGGGCCCAAGCCGTCCCAGATGGAGTCTGTGATGGCTGCCTTGCGGCCACTTTGTAGAAAGTATTCTGTGTGGTTCTCAAGGTGCTTAGGACAGCCATTATCTCTGACCCCACGCTTAGCAAGGGGCAAGTGCTCTTAACATCTCATCAGTGACCCGGGTTCAGCCCAGCACAAGCATGTACCCGGCTTGGCCTGTGTGTGCCCCAGGGCCCACTGGCCCCTTGTCCCAGAGCCAAATGCTTTAGAGACATTTCAATTAAATGGAGTACAGTGGTAATTGCTTTGAAAACTGTAGCCGTGGACACATCCCATCTCTAGGTCTTGTGATCCATAAGATTACAGCTGCCTGGCTGGGAGGGGAGGTGGGGGAGTTCTGAGCTCATTGTCAAACTTCTCAGTGTTTCGGACACTAAAAGCCTCCATGCCTTTTCCCCTCCCCCAGAGAGAGACACCAAAGGGAAGATTCTCTGTGTCTTCCAAGGGATTGGGAAATTTATTTTACTTCTGGCATTTCTCTACTTCTTCGTGTGCTCCTTGGATGTCCTCAGCAGTGCCTTCCAGCTGGTTGGAGGTATGGATGGAAGAGGTCAAAGGTCTGGGTTGGGGGTGGTGTTCTCATTGAATTTGGTTTGGAAAGTCACAGCTCAGCAGGCCCCCTCCAGCTGCAGTCTCCTGGAGTATTTTAGGACTGGAAGCCACCTCAGATCATCTTGTGAAGTCATGCCCCCATTTTACAGAAAGGAAAACTGAGCTATGACTGGCTGGCTGAAGTGGCTTAGGCCAGAGCCAGGGCTAGAGCCAAGGCCAAGCAATCAGCTCCATGTGTTTGTCTATGAACACTGGACAGGAAGCTGTTTGACCTAAAGATTTATCTGAGGGATCCCCGCTGTCTTTGGGCTTCCCCACCTGAGGGGATTATTGAATAAGAGTGTTCTTAGGCTAAAGCCACTGCTAAAAATCAAAGCTGGCCCTTTGCTGGAGAAGGATAGGGGTCCTGTGCTAGGGGATCTGCATTCAGAGCAGTTGCCTAAACACCTCCCACCACTGAGTGTGGCTATGGAGGGTGAGGGGACCTGGAAGTGTAATCACCATACACTTGGTCACCTGTGCATCCCTGATGGGTGACAACAGTAAGAGCCAACACTTTGAATGCCTACTGAGGTGGGCACTTCCAGGGGCATTGTCTTAAACATTCCATCCCAAAAGTCCTTCCCACTTACAGAGGAATAGGCCAAGGCTCAAGAAGGTCACCGCCCCGCACTGAGTTTCACAGCCATAATTGGCATAGTGGGATTTAAACTCAGATCCGGTGACATGGAAGACCATAGGTTTCTGCACCCCTTTCTTGAGAACTCATCTTTGTGACCTGGGAAAGTGTGAGGAGCAGATGGACTTGCTGGATGCCGCTCTGGTCCCCCCGGTCCAAGGCAGCATCAGTAAGGGGCCTTGCACTCTATCTCAGACGAGTCATTCCACTTTCCATTCTCTGGGCCTCAGTCTTTTTTAACCAATGTATTGGAGGGTGGGTTGATGGTCTCAGAGGTACATTCTCAAAAATGACACTCCTAGAGTTCAATTATAGGCTGGGGCTAGGGGCTGGGGTCGAAGGGGGTAGATAGAAAAGAATGAGAAGATCCACTTGGGTAAATCTTCTGAATTGGGAATATATCCCAGAGACAAGAATGAGGGCATCAGGAGATGCACTGGCACTCATCGGGCCAAGTACAGAGTTGAGGCCAGGTTCATGAAAAGAGAAGACTAGAGGGGGACTTGCTGATGAAAGTGGTTGAAGGATGGGAGGGTGTAGGGTTGAAGGGACAAGAGGAACAGGGGTGGATGGGGAACTAGGTCACAGAGGCAGAGTCAGGGCAGCAGAGAAGCACTGGGGAGAAGCCCGAGGAAGCAAGATGCCCAAGATAAAAGTCTGGAGGCTGGTACCTATGGCCAGCTGGTCTTGACTGGAGACTTCTGTTACTTAGCACCCACCTAACCCCCATCACGTGGCCATGGGTTTGTTTTTCAGGGAAGGTGGCCGGGCAGTTCTTCAGCAACAACTCCATCATGTCCAACCCTGTGGCGGGGCTGGTGATCGGCGTGCTAGTGACTGTCCTGGTTCAGAGTTCCAGTACCTCCTCGTCCATTGTCGTCAGCATGGTGGCCTCCTCATGTGAGTCCAAGAACCCATGAGCCCAGATAACATTTCAGGCATTTCCCTGTTCAGCTGGGGAGGCTGGGATTTACTCTGAATGTATCCGGGCTTATCACCATTACCATCTTATCTTGTCTAACTATGATGTGTTCGGCTTAGATCATAGGCAGTCTCCTGTTTCCCTTCCCATGGCTGAGTCTGAAAATTGGCCCCAAAGCTTGAAGACTCAATTCTGAATTCTCTAGAACTGTGTTATCCTGTCCAGCAGCCACTAGCTACATGTGGCTATTTCATTTCATTTCATTTCATTTATTTATTTATTTTTTGCGGTACGCGGGCCTCTCACTGTTGTGGCCTCTCCCGTTGCGGAGCACAGGCTCCAGACGCGCAGGCTCAGCGGCCACGGCTCACGGGCCCAGCCGCTCTGCGGCATGTGGGATCCTCCCGGACCGGGGCACGAACCCGCGTCCCCTGCATCGGCAGGTGGACTCTCAACCACTGCGCCACCAGGGAAGCCCCCTATTTCATTTTATTTAACCTTAAATTCAGCTGCTCAGCTGCAAGAGCTATATTTGAAGGGATTGGTAGTCATATGTGGCTAGCGACTGCCATATTGGACCACATAGATTTAGAACATTTCCATCACCGCTGTCAGGGCTAAGAATAAAACCGTGTAATCACATCACACACTGGCTTTGGGGCAACTGAGCTTGGGGAGCTGACGTTCCAAACTTGAGCCTGTTCAACATTTGCCCTGGCTAAGTTGAGACAGACCCTCTGGGGTGGACAGTTTGAACTGGTTAATTTTCAGCCCAAACCAGCATTTTAGCTAAAATTAACTAGAACTTTTGGAGGCCAAATTAGAAAAAGTTATTCATTACTTCTTCAAAATACTTTCATATGTTAGAACATGTGGCAATATATTAATTTTGTTAGAAAAAGAAATCATACTGCCATAAATTTGCCATAATAAATACACAAGTCCTTACACATTGTTTCTTGGTCTCTTTTAAGCTACCCTTGCATCTGTAATAGGGAGGACAGAGGAATTTAGAAAGAAACTTTTAAACTGGGGTCCACAAAAGGGCTTTATGGAGACTCTGAATTCCCTGTAATTAAGTGCTGAAATTTTTTTTTATTTCACACTGTTTGATTTTATTTTTAATCCATAGGAATTAGAAATTGAAACTGAACAATATTTTACAGAAAGTAAAATTTTTTACTTATTTTTTTATTTTTTGGTACATGTGCATTTTTCTATAGTGAGCTGTCCAAGCTTTTGTCAGATTCACAGCGAGGTACAGACCCTAAAGAGGTTAAGAACTGATGCTTTAGGGGATTGCCAGCCTGAATGTGATCGGCTTGCCTTGGGCCACACCAGGAACATGGCCACGCTCCCTTCCTCAACTTACTAACTTGATAACTTACTGTTTTCCACCCTCCAGTGCTGAATGTGCAGGCTGCCATCCCCATTATCATGGGGGCCAACATTGGGACCTCCATCACCAACACCATTGTGGCGCTCATGCAGGCAGGAGACCGGAGTGAGTTCAGAAGGTAGGAGGCTCAGCATCAGCCTTTGCCACCACCCATTGGGGTTGACCAGGTTGTCCTAACTACCGTTAACATTAGAGCATGTTTCTTATCCCTAGCCCTCTTTAGAAATAGACACAGTGGAGTATGGCTGGGGTTGGGATCACTTACTTACCAGTTGATTAAACTCAGCTCCCTGATATGCAGGGCTGGGATAATAGTATCTATCACTGCCGTGTTGTCTAAAGGAGTTAACACAATCATACAGATAAATGCTGATCAAGGTGCCTGGCACACAGTCACGGGCTGCCTGAATACAAGTCCTCGCTAGAAGCTTGACCTGTGGTGTAAAACAAGGCCAGTTAGAATAGGATTTACTGTCTCACTTAGAAATAATTATTACCTCCTAAAGCTTCCATTTTTGGCCAGCTCAACCCATGCCACTTTTTTCTTCTTCACTCACATGCCAATAAAAGGCAACATAGAGCCTCTGTGAATGTGTAAGATCTAAAAATGGGGCAGGATAAATACAGGCAAAGGAAATCCTTTTCTTCCAAAAGTTTCATGTGAAAATTAAGCACATTTCCCAGCCTCTCTTCTAACTGGTGATGGGCTTTTTCCACAGCTTGTTAAAATAGGGAAGCAGTCCCCATCCAAAAAAACCAGACGCTCTAAATTGAAAAACTACGTGCCCCCAAATGGTCATATCATCATTATTTACCAAGATATGGAAGCAACCTAAGTGTCCATCAAGAGATGAATGGAAGAGTGATGTGCACACACACAGAGTGGAATACTACTCAGCCAGAAAAAAAGAAAGGTTTTGTCATTTGCAGCAACATGATGGACTTGGAGGGCATTTTGCTAAGTGTAATAAGTCAGACAAAGAAAGACAAATACTATATGATATCACTTATATGCGAAATCTAAAAAATACAACAAACTAGTGAATATAACAAAAAAGAAGCAGATTCACAGATATGAGAACAAACTAGTGGTTACCAGTGGGGAAAGGGAAGGGGGAGGGGCAAGATAGGAGTAGGGGCGTAAGAGGTACAAACTATTAGATATAAAAGAACCTGCAAGGACGTATTGTGGGGAATGTAGCCAATATTTTATAAGAGCTATAAATGGAGTATAGCCTTTAAATATTGTGAGTCACTGTATTGAACACCTGTAGCTAATATAATATTGTACACCTTCAACTGTGGCATCAGACAAATGACTGGCTGGCTGGGGGTCAGCTAACACCATCCCTCATCCATGGGTGGCAGTGGATGTCCTCAGAGACATTCATTTTCCCTCAACCATGGCTAAAGTCTGGACCCTGAAGAAATGTTCGGAGGTCTAAATAATAATACACATTACCCAGGGTGTTTGTTACTTCGATCTTCTCAAGAAGCTAAGTAGACTTTTCTCTGCCCATTTTATTAATACAGGAACGCAAAGAGGTTAAGTAACTTCACTGAGGGGCATAGCTGGGACTCGATCCAGGTTTTCTTATTGGAAATTTTGGGTTCTTTTCACTGTTACACTAATTTTTACCTCTGGATGTATAAATATACGATCTATGGAAGTGCCTGTGCATAGGAATATAATTGGCCTAGCTCACCCCCTGTTTGGGATATTTAAATAGATTGCTTTCAGTAACATCTTTGGAAATATGTATTATTCTTTCCTGGTAATTTTTTCCTGGATAGATTACTATATCAAACACACCTGTAAGGCTCTTTAAACATTTTGCCAAACTACAAAGAAATATTTGTATCACTTTGCATCAGCAGTGTATGAAAATGTCTTAAATCACCCTCTCCAGGAAGAATAAGTTAACTTTGTAAAATATTGTAAAATATTAGTTAAAGTGGTACGTGAAAATCTGTACGTGCAAATAAATAAATTGCAAATTTCTTTTATTACTGGTGAAGTTAAGCATTTCCCCCTACGTGTTTAATAGCTTCTGTCCCTTCATGTCCCATCTTCTATTTGTTTTGGGTATTTCTTGACATGCAGAGTTTTTTTAAAGGAACATTTTTTCATTGAGGGAAAACAACTATAGAGTTTTTTTTTAATCTGGAGATAGGTAAGATGGAATTCAGGGGGAATCAGTGAACCTTCTCTGGTAGATGCAAATTGTAGTATATATTAGCTTTGTTTTCTGTAGAGACTGTTCAAATATTTGATCAAAGTCTCAAGATCTTACAGTTAAGAATTCAGTTGTGTAGAAGGCTCTGATGGTAACCTTCATACTGGCCCCTGCCTTTCCAAAATGAAGATTGTCTTCCATATGCATGATTTGAAACTGGTCTTGATGAAGTTTTCTCAAACAGTGCTCCATGAACTAATAATTGCAGCCAGAACACATCTAGTTCCCTTTTCCCCAAGCAGAGCAAACTGTGTACTGTCTGATCTGGTGGGAAAGGTTCTGCCGGACAGTGGGAGACAAGGGTCCTGGACCCAGTGCTTCTGCAGTGGTCTTCAATTCCTGCGTGCTCCCTGGCCTTCAGTTTCCTCATCTGTTGAATGGGGATCTTCATACCACTCACTTTGGGGATTGCTGTGGGAACAAAAGTGAGACTGTACACCTCTATGCACTCAGATAGGTGGCACCTGGCCGGTGATACAAGTGATGACCTACCTAGATGGTGCCCAGTCGCTTGTTGACTAATCTGGCTCGGGATGGGGTTCGCCTCCTGCAGGGCCTTTGCAGGGGCCACCGTCCATGACTTCTTCAACTGGCTCTCTGTGTTGGTGCTTCTGCCTCTGGAGGCTGCCACCCATTACCTGGAGCGCCTGACCAACCTGGTAGTGGAATCCTTCAACTTCAAGAATGGAGAGGATGCCCCAGAGCTTCTGAAAGTTATCACAGATCCCTTCACGAAGCTCATTATCCAGGTAACTCGCCTTCCTGCAGAGAGGGAAAGGCCCCAACACCCTCCCCTGCTCTCCCCTCACCGGGCTGGGATGGAAGAGATGGATGAGGGTCTGTAAAAGCTGCCCTTTGGCTGCCTCTGAAAAAAGCCAAGGGAGGCAGAACTTCAGGGACACCCGATGAGATGGAGTAATTGGCCTTTATTATCTCCTTGATTTCAACAAGTGTATCATCTTTATTAGGATGGGGGCAGGTGGCGGGGGTGAGCGCTTCTCTAGACACAAGGACTCTCTACTGGACACCTGGGCGCTTTGTTCCCACTACTGGCCTCGGCACCCGTGGGCTCACTGATTCAAGTAGCACCCTGCTCCCAGCCAAAGAGGAAGAGTTTACTGCCTTTCCTTCCATTTCACCCCTCTGCTCACTAGGGTCTGTCCATATTATTAAAATAAATGAAAGAAGTCTTTGTGGATGTTGCCTTGGGGAGAAGGGGCCAGTTTGGACCTTGCCCTTTCACTCTTACCTTCTGTTTTTCTTCTGTCATTCAGTCATCTGATGAATATCTACTGCATGCTTCTTAGATACGGGTTCATTGTTCATACAATCATTCATTTATTGAGCACCCACTGACATCTGGGTGCTGTGCTCTGCCCTGAGAGTGCAGATAGAGTGAGTCCCAGCTCACGCCTTCAGTGCACAGTCCGGTTCACAACCTCAGCCCCTTTTAACAGCTTAACATCTGTCCCACATCAGTTCTGAGAATGTGCTGACTCTCTTCTGTCCATTGCCTTCCTCAGCTGGATAAGAAAGTTATCAACCAAATTGCAATGAATGATGAAACAGCCAAAAACAAGAGTATGGTCAAGATTTGGTGTAAAACTTTTACCAGCATGGTAAGTTTCTGAGAATATTGCTGGGTGGGTGAACGCTTGTGTCTATACTTGATAAAGCAAGATCTTGCATTTAGATTGGGCATATAAAAGGTAAGGGGAAAGAAAAATCAGGGATTTCTGAAAAATCAAAACTAGCCAGTGGGAATCCTTAAGTCCTTGAATGCTAGATGGGATGGACAGACATTATCCAGTAGGACAGACAGAACCAGCCCACATCATGGACCCATTATTCCTGGCTTGTTATTTTCATGTCTCCTGGCTTACCTCTGGCTGCCTCCTTGCTTGCATTTATGGAGGGACCCATGGAAGCAATTCATCATACTTACACTGCACGAATTGTTATGGGTCTCCCCTGACGCCTCGCATTTCCTGCCATTCCCCACCAGAAATGAGTGTTATGGACTATACATAGCATTTCTCATGTTTGCCACCCAGACTGAGAGGAATGTCACCGTCCCCTCGCCTGACAACTGCACCTCTCCTTCCCTCTGTTGGACGGATGGTTTGCACACCTGGACCATCAAGAACGTGACCCACCAGGAGAACCTTGCCAAGTGTGAGTGAAACTCACAGAGCGTCAGCTGCCAGGACAGGCTGTCTGGGGTGATGATAGGTGTTTCCTATCTGTGTGGAGCCCCAGTAAGTGAAGGAAAGAAGGGCAGTGAGATTCGCTGAACACCAGTCCTACACTGGCCAATGAGCTGTGAGCTTTCACAGCAGAGGAAACTAAGGCTTAGGGACAGGGGACAGGCCCAAGGTCCCCCCGTAAGGGGCAGAACTAGGACTTGGTATTCAGTTCCTCTGGCAGTTCCAGACGGATTCAGAACTCCTCAACAGATACCAGAATGGCCCTTCTATGTGCTTCAGTATCCCTTTGGCATCACCTCTAGGGAGATGACAGCCTGATTTGAAGGAGATGTGGGGCACACACACAACACATTCACCCTCAAGTCATGAGTCCCTGCGGTACAGCAGGCCCCATATAGCAGAGCTATAGCACTGAACAAAGCAGTGCACTTGCATGGTGCTCCAGTTCTTTAAGAAGCTATACTGTTGCCTCTGGACTCTTTTATGGCCCTGACGTTAGTTCTTTTAATTATTTATTCCTTATATACCCATTTGCATATCTCTGCTTCTCCTCCTCTCCGTGCACCCCACATTAATTCTGAGCCATATACCTTAATACTCCAGGTGTGCTTTACCTCACAGAATCAAGTGAACGTATCCCCTCTCGTGTTCTAGGTTCTATACATCCATTGATATAAGCATGTTTTTCTGGAATCATCATGGGGACACACAGGGATTTTTAAAAAACACAGAGTTTGATAATTAACAATAGCTCCCACTCTGACTTGCCCATCCTACCCCACCTTGCTCCTCAAATACTTTGTTGTAGGCATCCTCATTATCGTGAGTAAAACACAACATGGGATTTAGAGGCAGAAGAATGGGGCTGGAAACCTGGGTCTGCCGCTGGATTTCACTACATCTTCACCCTCATGAGATCCCGTCGGCCAGAACATAGCCTCAGGGCTACACTTAGCTGCAAGGGAGGCTGGAAAGTGTGGTCTTTATTCTGGGCTGCCTTGCTGTGTGTCAAGCTGACAACCAGGATTCTGTTACTCTGAGACGGAAGGATGCTGGGGAATAAGCAGCAATCTGTGGCTGTCAAGGGTTCCATGCCCTCCTAATGAGGGCATTCTGTGGTCTCTCCAGGCCAGCACATCTTCGTGAATTTCAACCTCCCGGATGTTGTCGTGGGCACCATTCTGCTGGTATTCTCCCTGCTGGTCCTCTGTAGCTGCCTGGTCCTAATCGTCAAGCTCTTGGGCTCTGTGCTCAGGGGGCAGGTAGCTGTTGTCATCAAGAAGACCATCAACACTGGTAAGCACACTGCCCCCCATTCTGGACGTTCTAGGGGATAGCGTGTCACTGTGGTCCCTCCAGGGGCGCTCCTTTTGATTCTCCTCTAGCAGTGGCCTCTGCATGGAGTTTCTCTCTGGGCTCTGCTAAGTTGCGGAAGTTAAGATGCCACTCACTCTTGAATCTTCCTTAGTGTCTTGGGTGGAGCCTGGGAAGAAGGCACAAGCTTCCATCAGATGTTTGCAAGGTCCCGAGAGAGAGCCAGCTCAAATCCAGAGAGCTGTGAGATAGGCCTTCCTTCCTGGCAGTTTCCCTGTTTGCCCAGGACTTTACTGGGTCTGTCAGGATACCTTAGGAAAAGGTTAACAGAAGTCCACCACGGTCCCTACTTCGCTTCGACTCTTGGGAAGAAAATGTGGTGCTGGATAAATACGTCAGCGTTTTGAGGCAGGCAGTCAGACTCCATTGCTGAGAATGGCATCCTGGCCAATGAAAATATACCCTGTAAACTCTCCCTGTGAAATGGGGCCGAGGATATCTACCTCTCAGGGTTGTCATGAGGGTGAGCTGAGTACCCGTGCCCTGGATGCTTGCCGTGCCCTGGATGCTTGCCGGCTGTGCGGGGCCTGATCCTGTGCTGGTGGTGCCGAGGGTGGGGTCTATAGGGCTTCCAAGCCGCTTCACATCCTCACTGCTCTTTTAGGTGGAAACAAAGGTGGAGGGTATGCAGCGTTGGGAGACCAGGACAGGAGGAAAGATAGAGGTCTGAATGCTCCAAGTGCTTTGTCGTTATTCAGCTGCTGTAGCAAATTCTTGTAGGCTGGGTGGCTTAAACAACAGAAATTTAGTTTTTCACAGTCCTGGAGACTGGGAGGTCCATGGTCAGGGTGCCAGCACAGTTGGGTTCTGGTGAGGACCCACTTCCTGGTTTACAGATGGCCGCCTTCTCACTGTGTCCTCACATGGAAGAGAGAGTGGAGAGGAAGCAAGCTCAGCCTTCTATAAGGGTACTAATCCACTCATGAGGACTCCAACCTCATGACCTAATCACCTCCCAAAGGCCTCACTTCCTAATACAATCACATTAGGGGGTCAGGGTTTCAACATATGAATTGCGGGAGGGGGGAATGACACAAACATTCTGTCCATAACAGATGGGTTCAGCATTTAGAACTCCAGTGAAATGTATTTTTGTCTTCATAACACGTACCCACATCCTTGGTTCTACCATCTGAATATGCAAGGTGAAAGGATGCTGAAAATCCAATCTGCACTTTCAGACTTGGTATGGGGTGGGGAGGATTTTACACAACTTCAACCTCTGGCCAAGCCGTGCCCCCTGGGTCTTGTGGAGATGCCAGCTGGGCCTCCAACCCATGCCTTCCCCAGAAGGATTGTGACGCATCTCTTATCCTCTGCATTCCAGATTTCCCTTTCCCCTTTGCCTGGGTGACTGGCTACCTGGCCATCCTTGTGGGGGCGGGAATGACCTTCATCGTTCAGAGCAGCTCTGTGTTCACGTCTGCTATGACCCCTCTGATCGGTGAGTTTCTCCCTGGGTCTCCATCTGGCCGACATTACCATCTTCTGTCATCCTCTGGGGCTAATGCTGTGGGCTTTGTATTTTCACCCTCCCCCCCGCCAGGTATCGGTGTGATATCCATTGAGAGGGCGTATCCACTCACGCTGGGCGCCAACATCGGTACCACCACCACCGCCATTTTGGCCGCCTTAGCTAGCCCAGGCAGTACTTTGAAGAGCTCGCTCCAGGTCAGGAAATGCTGCATGGGGCAGGGGCTCTGTGGGTGGGATCCAACCCTATCCATGGTCTTGTAAGCAGATGGTGTTTAACCAAGAAACCAAGCCAGGCCTTTCTCTGTTATGTCCAAAACTGTGACGTGGAGAAGCCACGGAGAGACAGATTTGAGAACAAAGCCATCTACTCTTGAGAGTGGTAGTCAGACTCCCATCACCAGTGGTTGTTTAGACAAAGGTGGGGTGGCCATTTTACTAGAGGTGGAATGGGTATTCAGGAAGCATAGATACCACTTCCCGTCTCCTTGCCCTCCTCTTGGTGGACTCTGACTGAGCGCTGGGAGATCACCTGTGTCTTGAGCCTGGCATTGAGAAGAATCAGGGGGACCTGCCTTGCCTGGATCAACTAGGTGCCCTTGGGCAAGATGACCTTTGGTGTTTGAATCACTGTGCCACCATTTACACATGAAGTGCCCTTAGGTGACCTAACCTTTGAGCATCAATGTCTGAAAAATGCGAACCATAATCCCTATCTCATTAGGATTATTATAAGGATCTGATGAGGCACTGTCTAAAGCCATGCTGTTGATAGAAATATAGAGTGAGTATAGAATATGTGAACCACCCACGAAATCTGAAATTTTTTAGTAGCCACAGTTTCGAAAGGTAAAAAAGGAACAGGGAGATTAATTTTAATAATGTGTTTGATTGAACCCATTATCATTTCAACATGTAATTGATCTAAAAATATGGTGATATTTTACATTCCTTTTTGGACGAAGTCTTTGAAATCCAGTGTGTATTTTATGCTTATGCCACATCTCAATGGATCGCGGCTAATGTATCCGACAGGGCTGGTCCAAAGCCCTTAGCATCATGCTTGGTACCTGGTGGGCACACCTAGCAAAGAGCAAAGTGCCAAGTGCATGGCCTCTGGAGACAGGCTACCTGGGTTTGAATCTCATCTCCCGCCTGTGTGACTCTAGGAAAATAGCTTGACCTCTTGGTGCCTCAGTTTCCTCCTACATGAAATGGAGATAATGCTGCCAACTCCAGGTATTTTTTGAGGATTGAAGTAATCCATAAAAGTGCTTGGAATTGTCACCTCCCCCATAGTAAGCACTCTATAAACATCAGCTGCTGCTGCTATTATCTTTATTAACTGTAGCCATCTTTCCTTGTCTCTCCCCTCCCTGAAATAGGGCCACTGAGCCAAGAAAGCCAGCTATCTTGCACACCTTTCCTTCTGCCCCACCAGCTCTTAACTGCTCAGCTGGAAGCAGCAGTGTCAAGGCACTGGGTGGCAGCGGGCACATTCATGAAGTTCATTGTTAGATTTGGCCTAAAGGACTTCAGGCCCTGAAAACTGAGCTGTGATTCAGCCTGTCACCTCCCTTGCCCTCCCTCCCTTACCCCCCGCCCCAGACACATAGTAGGACCTCAGGTAATAAGGGTCCCACTCTGGGCTGGGCTATGAAGACGAGGAAGACTCAGGCCTCCGCTGCTAGATGACGCCCTCTTCTCCCCGACCCCACTGTGTAGCAGACCCGTTCACCTGTCCAACCTCTTGCGTTTCAGATTGCCCTGTGCCACTTTTTCTTCAACATCTCAGGCATCTTGCTGTGGTACCCAATCCCGTTCACCCGCCTGCCCATCCGCCTGGCCAAGTGGCTGGGCAGCATCTCAGCTAAGTACTGCTGGTTTGCCGTCTTCTACCTGGTCACCTTCTTCTTCCTGATCCCTCTGGCAGTGTTTGGCCTCTCGCTGCTCGGTTGGCCAGTGCTCGTGGGTGTGGGAGTGCCCATCATCTTTGTGGTCTTTCTGGTGGTGGCGGTTGGGCTCCTGCAGTCCCGCTTCCCGCGCGTCCTGCCCCACAAGCTCCGTAACTGGAAGTTCCTGCCGCTGTGGATGCACTCGCTGAAGCCCTGGGACAAGCTCATCAACAGGTTCACCAGCTCCTGCCAGAGCCTCTGCTGCCGTGTCTGCTGTCTGCTGTGTGGCTGCCCCCAGTGCTGCCATTGCAGGAAGTGCTGCTGCTGCCCCCACTGCTGCCGTTGCAGCAAGTGCTGTGAAGACCTGCAGGAGGTGCAGGACGTCCCCATTAAGTCCCCCGAGGCTTTTGCTAACATGGCCATGGACAAAGAGGCCCAGGACGGGGTCCCCAAGTCCGAGGTGGATGCCTCGGGCACCAAAACCATTTCCAGCATCACAGCCTTGTAGGTAGGAGCTGCCTGGAGGCCGGAGGAGGACCCCACCTCCACCTCTTCCTCCACCTCGGGAGGATTTGTTCCCCGTTGAGAAATGACATCCGTCCCGACTCTCATTCCCTGGCCCAGCGTATCAGCCCCGCACAGTAGTTTCATCTCAGCCCCATGCTCCCTGGGTCTTCCAGGCCTGGAAAGGCACAGAACAACACTGAAAGAGAATTAGATAGTGAAACCTGGCCAGAGAGGTGATCACACCCGCTGCCACACACAGCGGGGTTGGTCAGTAGGACTTTTTTCCAGACCATCCCCTTGCAAAGGAAAAGCCCCAAGGGAGGAATTTATGGCAGCTTCTTTGTCAAAGGTGCATATACACGTACACTTTCCTTTATTATGATCCAGCTCAGACTTCTCTGTTTTACCAAAGACCAGCTTCAACCAAGAGCAGTTGCCCCCATGTGTCCCAGAGCAGCCCGATTCAGGGGAAACGGTGTAATTGTTGGGGACTTGGGTGAAGACCATAGATGTGGGCCTTTCCCCCTTCTCAGTGCTCCCCACGTCCCCTGTCAGGGTTTTCTTACCCGAGCAGGGAGGGTTAGTCCCAGTAGTTTACCTGCTGTGCCCTCAAGTCTCCAGGATGGGAGCCACATCTGAGCTACAGAGAGGGTCTCAGAGAGCTTTGGCTCACCCGGCGCTCCAGTCATAAGAAGAGATTGGTCCTATCCCTGAGCTGGCAGATGGAGGATGAGAGCTGGGAAATGGGGAACATTTGGGGGAGATGTTTCATCTGCCACAAAGGCCTTGGGTGCTTCTTAACCTGGCTAATTTAGAAACCAAATTGGCAGACATTCTGGCTAAAGCTTAGTGCTGATAAAAATCATCCCTGCTGAGTCTTTCGGAATAAGATATGCAGGTTCTGAGTCCCCTCCACTGTGCCCCCTTGAATCATAGGAAGCACCTGAGCATGGAACAGCTCTGTGCCTCTCTGTCCTGTGCAAGATGACTGTCTGGGTCAGCTTTCGGTGGTCAACTTCTGTCCATACATCCACCCACCTGTCCACCCATCTAAGCCAGGACCTCTTTCCCAGCATTCTCTCATACTCCCATAGATAGAAGAACTTTAATTTTCTGCCCGCTCTCCATGCCTGCAAACCTCAAAACTGAGGGCAGAAACCAGGGCACGTCATCAAGTGGCAGTGGGGTCCTTGTGTGTCTGTGGGACCAAGAAGTGTGCTCCTTCTGGTCCCAGATGCCCTCTCTGTGCCTTCAAGAGCCCCCTGTGGTATGTACACCTCCTCTTTCCCTTGCTTCTCATCGTCAACAACCCCAGGTCTCCCCAGAGACTGAGTGAGCTTCAACCAAGTCTGGGAAAAGGGGTCAGTGCAGACATGCTCCCAGATCCTAGCTTCTCCATCACTCTCATAGGTTGAAGTACCAAACCGAGCCTTCCCCTGACCGTCCCTGTGTAGATACGGATTCCCAAACAGAGCCATTGATACTCTATACTCATGCAATGTGCAGCATTTTTCATAAGTTATATAGTAAATAGTTCTGTGATTTGTGTCATGAAGCGCTCTCATTTGGAAACAAGGCTGGCTTCTACTAAGAAAGACCAACTTTGTATATTTTGTAATCCTGCCTTTTAAACTGCTTCTGCAGCCACACCCGTGTCACACAGCCTGTAAATATGTAAGTTAAACCTGGGCAGGGCTGTGGCCTTCTTTGTACTCTGATGATTTTTAAAAATTGGATCTTTGTACCTGCGCTGATTTTTTTTTTTTTTTTTTTTTTTACTGGCTGTGGGAAATGAAAAATAAAAAATGATAATCAAACCCAAAGTGAGCAGGTTGCTTTCAATTACAGGGAAATGAGAGCCTCCTGGATCTGTTTCCTAAAAATTTGAGGTCTTTCTCATTTAATATCACTACTGACCAACAGCAGCAGCTATATAATTTGTGGAGCCCCTCGTTCAAAAAGTGGGAAAAGTGCTGTCATAAGTACTAAAAATATCAAGCTTTCCTTTCTTCCACGGTTTCTCTCTTGATTTGTCTTTTTTAAAAATTGCTATTTAATGCTATTCTAAGTTGAAATTTAGAAATTATTAGCATGAATTTTTTTTCTTTAAGATCTTTATTGGAGTATAATTGCTTTAGAATGTTGTGTTAGTTTCTGCTGTATAACAAAGTGAATCAGTTATATGTATACATATATCCCCATATCCCCCCCCTCTTGCATCTCCCTCCCTCCCTCCCTACTCCAACCCTCTAGGTGGTCACAAAGCACCCAGCTGACCTCCCTGTGCTATGCGGCTGCTTCCCACTAGCTATCTATTTTATATTTGGTAGTGTAGATATGTCCATGCCACTCCCTCACGTCGTCCCAGCTTTCCCTTCCCCCGCCATGTCCTCAAGTCCATTCTCTACATCTGTGTCTAGGTTGATCAGAACCATTTTTTCTTTTTTTTTTTTTAGATTCCATATATATGTATTAGCATACGGTATTTGTTTTTCTCTTTCTGACTTATTTCATTCTGTATGACAGACTCTAAGTCCATACGCCTCACTACAAATAACTCAATTTCGTTCCTTTTCATAGCTGAGTAATATTCCATTGTATATATATGTGCCACATCTTCTTTATCCATTCATCTGTCGATGGACACTTAGGTTGCTTCCATGTCCTGGCTATGGTAAATAGTGCTGCAATGAACATTGTGGTACATGACTCTTTCTGAATTATGGTTTTCTCAAGGTATATGCTCAGTAGTGGTATTGCTGGGTCATATGATAGTTCTATTTTTCGTTTTTTACGGAACCTCCATACTGTTCTCCAGAGTGGCTGTATCAATTTACATTCCCACCAACAGCACAAGAGGGTTCTCTTTTCTCCACACCCCCTCCAGCATTTATTGTTTGTAGATTTTTTGATGATGGCCATTCTGACTGGTGTGAAGTAATACCTCATTGTAGTTTTGTTTGTTTGTTTGTTTTGGTTTTGTTTTGTTTTGGTTTTTTTGCGGTATGCAGGCCTCTCACTGTTGTGGCCTCTCCTGTTGCAGAGCACAGGCTCCGGATGCGCAGGCTCAGTGGCCATGGCTCACGGACCCAGCTGCTCCGCGGCATGTGGGATCTTCCGGGACCGGGGCACGAACCTGTGTCCCCTGCATCGGCAGGCGGAGTCTTAATCACTGCGCCACCAGGGAAGCCCCTCATTGTAGTTTTGATTTGCATTTCTCTAATGATGATGTTGAGCATTCTTTCATGTGTTTGTTGGCAATCAGTATATCTTCTTTGGAGAAATGTCTATTTAGATCTTCCGCCCATTTTTGGATTGGGTTGTTTGTGTTTTTGGTATTGAGCTGCATGAGATTCTTTTATATTTTGGAGATTAATCCTTTGTCAGTTGCTTCATGCAAATATTTTCTTCCATTCTGAGGGTTGTGTTTTCATCATGTTTATGGTATCCTTTGCTGTGCAAAAGCTTTGAAGTTTCATTAGGTCCCATTTGTTTATTTTTATTTCCATTTCTCTAGGTGGTGGGTCAAAAAGGGTCTTACTGTGATTTATGTCATAGAGTGTTCTGCCTATGTTATCCTCTAAGAGTTGTATAGTGTCTGGCCTTACATTTAGGTCTTTAATCCACTTTGAGTTTATTTTTGTGTATGGTGTTAGGGAGTGTTCTAATTTCATTCTTTTACATGTAGCTGTCCAGTTTTCCCAGCACCACTTATTGAAGAGGCTGTCTTTTCTCCATTGTATATTCTTGCCTCCTTTATCGAAGATAAGGTGACCATATGTGTGTGGGTTTATCTCTGGGCTTTCTATCCTGTTCCATTTATCTATATTTCTATTTCTATTTTTGTGCTAGTACCATACTGTCTTGATTACTGTAGCTTTGTAGTATGGTATGAAGTCAGGGAACCTGATTCCTCCAGCTCCGTTTTTCTTTCTCAAGATTGCTTTGGCTATTCGGGGTCTTTTGTGTTTCCATACCACTCGTGAAATTTTTTGTTCTAGCTCTGTGAAAAATGCCATCAGTAGTTTGATAAGGATTGCATTGAATCTGTAGATTGCTTTGTGTACTATAGTCATTTTCACAATGTTGATTCTTCCAATCCAAGAACATGATATATCTCTCCATCTGTTTGTATCATCTTTCATTTCTTTCATCAGTGTCTTATAGTTTTCTGCATACAGGTCTTTTGTCTCCTTAGGTAGGTTTATTCCTAGGTATTTTATTCTTTTTGTTGCAATGGTAAATGGGAGTGTTTCCTTAATTTTACTTTCAGATTTTTCATCATCAGTGTTTAGGAATACAAGAGATTTCTGTGCATTAATTATGTATCCTGCTACTTTACCAGATTCATTGATTAGCTCTAGTAGTTTTCTGGTAGCATCTTTAGGATTCTCTCTATGTAGTATCATGTCATTTGCAAACAGTGACAGCTTTACTTCTTGTTTTCCGATTTGGATTCCTCTTATTTCTTTTTCTTCTCTAACTGCAGTGGCTAAAACTTCTGAAGCTGTGTTGAATAATAGTGGTGAGAGTGGGGATCCTTGTCTTGTTCCTGATTTTAGAGAAAATGATTTCAGTTTTTCACCCTTGAGAATGATGTTGGCTGTGGGTTTGTCATATATGGCCTTTATTATGTTGAGGAAAGTTCCCTCTATGCCTACTTTCTGGAGAGTTTTTTTCATAAATGAGTGTTGAATTTTGTAGAAAGCTTTTTCTGCATCTATGGGGATTATCATGGTTTTTATCCTTCATTTGTTAATATGGTGTGTCACATTGATTGATTTGTGTATATTGAAGAATCCTTGTATTCCTTGGATAAACCCTACTTGATCATGGTGTATGATCTTTCTAATGTGCTCTTGGATTCTGTTTGCTAGTATTTTGATGAGCATTTTTGCATCTATATTCATCAGTGATATTGGTCTGTACATTTCTTTTTTTGTGACATCTTTGTCTGGTTTTGGTATCAGGGTGATGGTGGCCTCATAGGACGAATTTGGGAGTGTTCCTCCCTCTGCTATATTTTGGAAGAGTTTGTGAAGAATAGGTGTTAGCTCTTCTCTAAATGTTTGATAGAATTTGCCTGTGAAGCCATCTGGTCCTGGGCTCTTGTTTGTTGGAAGATTTTTAATCACAGTTTCAATTTCAGTGCTTGTGATTGGTCTGTTCATATTTTCTGTTTCTTCCTGGTTCAGTCTCAGAAGATTGTGCTTTTCTAAGAATTTGTCCATTTCTTCCAGATTGTCCATTTTATTGGCATAGAGTTGCTTGTAGTAATCCCTCATGATTCTTTGTAATTCTGTAGTGTCAGTTGTTACTTCTCTTTTTCATTTCTAATTCTATTGATTTGAGTCTTCTCCCTTTTTTTCTTGATGAGTCAGGCTAATGGTTTATCAATTTTGTTTATCTTCTCAAAGAACCAGCTTTTAGTTTTATTGATCTTTGCTATTGTTTCCTTCATTTCTTTTTCATTTATTTCTGATCGTAGCATGAATTTTTATGTTCCTCTTTATATTGTGTGGTACCAGATTTAAATACAAGCAAGAACTTTTTAACTCAAATGCTGTATTGCTGGAAGTACACAACTCATATGTTGTGGCCCATTCACATATTTTGCTCCCACCAGCAGGGACACTGCACAAAACTCACTCAATTTTTAAAATTTCTTTTCTTGTTTGTGCATATTCTACCGACATTCCTTACCTTAGTGATGAGTAAGGAAGCAATGCAAGGGAGAAGAACTCCTGGATGTCCTTTCCTTCTGCATCAGCATTTTCAACCTTGAGTGGATTGCTAATGCAGGAAAGTAACACGAGTGAGGAAGGATGTGATAGGGCTTCTTAGTTATTTCTTTTGTTGTATTTGGACAAAATTCTGGTTTGAATGGAAAGCATGATCTCTTGGGGGCCCCTGCTTGATCAGTTGTAGATGTAACACACCTGTAGTTTGAGTCTTACTGTACTCCCACTTGTTGTGGGTCTACTGGAGTTCTGTACTCATGAGGCTTTGCAAATGCTCTATGCAAATGAGTGGGGTGGCAAAGAACTGTGGGCACACACCATGCCCATTTGCCTCTGCTCACACGCATGTTCCATTGCCCTCTTGGACTTAACTTGCAAAACTAACTTAAAAGATAAAATTGTCAAGAATTTCAGGACCCCAACAGCAGAGCATTTCAGCCAGGAATGAGCCCCTGCTGTGTGACTGCATGCTCAAGAAGCTGGCCCTGCCCACCACCACATGCCAATCAAAGTGTTAAGGAAAAGTTGACTTAAATTAGGGAATGTGAGCGAGAAGACTCTAAATTGGTAGGAACTCTCTAGGGCAGCTGCAGCATGTGCAGAGGGCTGGGTCAGCACCACCGAGTGATGGTGAATTGGAGGTGGGGATCCTCTGAAGAGTAGTGTTCCATCTCTGGTTGTGTCATTTACTAGTAAACCTCCTAGCCTTTCTCAACGTCAGTTTCTTCTTCTGGAATATGGGCCAGAAACCCTTGGTTTCCTATGGTGATTAAAATGAGGCAATGTATATAAACGTTTAGCCCTGGGGTTGGTTTACTCCAAGTGCTTGGCATATAGTTATGCCTCAAAAGTGTACTGGACTAACACGCATGGCAGTAGTACAAGACACACTTCCCACACTTGTTTGCATTTTTCTTGAGTATTTCCTAAGTGTCATACCAAGTTAAGAAAGTTACTATCAAACCCAAGCCACAGAGGCCAAAACTGGCCTTGGGTTCATTATTAGGATAAGCTAGACTAGTGTCATGTGATGAGTCTCCAAATGGACCTGGGTCAGTTGAGGGACAGGGCTACAAGCAGGTGGGGGGAAGGGGGAGACAGGATGCAAAGAACACTTAGCCTTTAGGAAATTGTTGTATTGTCCTCTGACTGACTCACTTTCTAGTACCAATCAAGGACATGGTAGTGGGCATTGTTTTACAAGGATTTTTACATTATTTTTGTTAAAAATCCAATAGTTGGAGAGAGTTTATAACTGTCGACATTGTCATTTGCCCCATCCCTCCACATATTCCTGTTTGGTTCCCCAGAGGCTACCCTTTCCAATTCTTATAGTGCTTTCTTCTGGAATATTGCTCCATAACCATCATATGACTATAATGGCTTTTTCTTAATGCATCTATTCCTGTTTTTTGGTATATGAGATTTAGCTTTCACACCCTCCCTTCACTGCTGCTCATTTTCCAAACCAATAATCAATATTTATATTATTGTGATTATATGATTATGATAAATTATAGAACTAAATAGTGAGCTAACATTACTTTCTTTCTTGAATTTAAAATAATTCAATAACACATCAGTGCTGTCTTACCTATAAATATTTTTTCTTTATTGTTCCAAAGTTTCTGATTACATTTTGGTTTCTTTTCTTTTCTTTTTTAAAAACTCTTATCCTCTTGACTCCGTCTGGAATAGTGATTGTGTCTGCCTTTCAAACAGCTGTCACCTTGGGCTTTGCCACTCTCCTTACGTCCAGTGCTTTTCCTGAACTTCATTTTCAAGCACCCCTTCTTACTATGTCTGTTTTGGTTTAATCCCTTCAGAGAATGTCTCCTATGTCCGGCCTGGAGTGGTAGGGCAGACCTACAGTTCCACCAGTTGTGCATTATTTACTCATTCGCTCAGTGTTATCGCTGTGTCATATTAGAATAAATCATCCTCCTCAGGTACAGGCTAACTTACTGGCTCTGAATAGAGGATAAATTATGCTGCCATGATATAAAATTATGCTTCCCCAGGAAACTCCCTGGTGGCCCAGTGGTTAGGACTCAGTGCTGGGGCCCAGGTTCGATCCCTGGTCAGGGAGCTAAGATCCTGCAGGCCACTTGGCACAGCCAAAAAAAATAAATAAAATAAAATTATGCTTCCTTATTTGGTCCAAGTTCATTACATAGGATCCAAAGGGGTTCTGAGATCTGCCCGTTCGTGCTGAGGTTTTAGTTTTACATTCTTAACTGGAGTCTTAGGAGTCAGTAAATAATGTCCCTTTTGTCCCTTACAGAATTTGAAATCAATTGAAAAATAAGACAGAAGATAGAATTATGGAGATGAAAATATCCATTTTATTACTGAGGAAGCTGAGACTAAGTAAGACGTGACTTTTAGCTCTGCAAAGGGGGAAAAATCTTGCTAACATTCCACTCTGGAATTAAACCAATTTATTAACCCAGCTACAGGCAGATATAAATGCCACAGGTGTCCCCCATGGGGCGTTATCAAACCCCCAAGGCCAGCTCCCTAGTCCTCACAGGTGCCCTGGTCCTCAGGTGAAGTATCTGTGGGACACATCATGAATCAAGGCAGCAAGTCGCTCCCCAAACACCCAGGGCTGAGGTGAAAAGGAAGGCGTGTTTCTTCCCCCTGGAATTTTAGTCCCAGTTAACCAAGAGGGAAGCTTTGCTCAGGGAATGTGTACATTCCTTGCCTTGCTCCTACCCCTGGCTCTCCTCATTCTGTCTGAAAACAGTAAAGGAATCTTATTCCTTCTTCGTTCTTATGACTCTCATTTTTGCTCCTCAAGATAACTTCCTTGAGGAAGGAAGGTATTAAGAATCTAGGTGTGGTAGAGGGAAAATATTATCAGGGGACTTTTTTTTAGATAGAGCAGGAAGTTACAGTAGAAGCAGGTCTAGTAGTTGGTGGCCCAGGTGGAAGCTGAGGAGTGTTGGCTGTGACCATTAACTCCTGCTCTCCACCCCCCTCACATGCTTCTGTCTGAACGCTGGTCCAGACTGGCTTGCTTCCTCTCTCACTCAGGTCTGTGAGGTGGCTTCGATGGAACCCTCAGAGAGCGAGCAAGGAGTGTCCCGCAGTTGGGGACGCGTCTTATGTCAGAAAAAGTAGCTGGTGGCAGCAGAGAAAAAGGCTGCGTCTGAGAAATAACTGCAGTCCCCTCTGACAGACAGTTGAATGATGTCCAAGATGGTTCACTCACATAGCTGCTGGCTACCAGTCTAGCTGGGACTGTCAACCAGAGTGCCATAGTTCTCTTTCATGTGACCTCTCCATGTGGCTTGGGCTTCGCAAAACATGATGACTGGTTCAAAAGGGGAATGTGTCAAGACTGGGGAAGAAGCAGCTCTGGATCTCTTACATAGGGCCTTGCTTCAGAAGTTATATAGCATCACTTCTGCCACATTCTGTTGCTCAAAGCAATGCCAGTCCCAATTCAAGGGGAGAGGAATAGACTCCACCATTCCATAGGAAGAATTGCAAAGAATTTGCAGCCATCTTTAATCCACCATGTTAGTTTTGTGACTTAAGTGATCCTAAGACTTATTTGTTTATTTATTCTAATTTTATTTTGTATTTTATTTCTAGTTATGCAAACATTTTCATTGTAGCGTTTATCCAAATATGGCAACCTTTATTCATTTGTTCATTCTTTGAATGTCTACAGCACTGAAAGTGGGCACTGCGCAGAAAGATTATTTTTTGTCTCATTGCATTCTCTAGTTTTTTATGTGTATTTAGACTTTTCATCTCCATGATACACCCCTAGAGACCAAGGACAATATTCGAGGCACTGCTTTGGGTTCCTCCTGGGACGGAGAGGAATGCTAACTAGTGGATCGGTTACATGATGAAATTGCACTAATAGGGGATCTTTTGATTGGACGTTTCTAATCTCAATATTCAGAACACTTCAAGCAAATTTTTAGGTATAGTTTAGGCAGCAGTGAAGTTCACCTTTGTTTGAAAGTCCCTCCTTCTTAATACAGGTTAATCATTTCAACAACATCACAGGGAAGAACGTTCAGTACCTGAGGACAAAGCAAGTGAGCTCAAGAACTTCACAAGTTCTCATTTGTTTTACGGTTGACAGGTCACCACGGCTCACTTAAAAGGGGAGGAAAAGACCCATAGTTTTTTCTAACAAAAATTTTTGGAACACTTTGAGGCCTTCCTCTTTTGAGTGCTTTTCATAAGAAATATCTTATTGAATTTTCCATTTATCTACAAAAGCAATATAGAGTCAGTGCCCCCACGCAAACAACACAGAGACATTAAAGGAAAAACCGAAGAAAATAACTCATTCCTGCCCCTTCCTAGATAACTGGTGCCAACATTTTGAAGTATACTTTTTTTTTGATGCTCAAACATATCAAAACTTGTTTATTCACATATAGTTTTGCTTTCTGTTTTGTTTTTGTTTTCTTTTTTTATCATTTAATGGTTAATTTATTTTTTCCCTCTTTTAATTAATTAATTTTTTATATTACTATATATAATATAGTCCTTGTTGGTTATCTATTTTAAATATAGCAGTGTGTACATGTCAATCCCAAACTCCCAATCTATCCCTCCCCCCCGCCCTTCCCCCCCAGGTAACCATAAGTTCATTCTCTAAGCTAAGACTTTTTTTAAAAAGTTGAAGTACTGTTGATTTACAATGTTGTGTTTGTGTCTGGTGTACAGCAAAGTGATTTCAGTTATATATATTCTTTTTCATATTCTTTTTCATTATGGTTTATCACAAGATATTGAATATAGTTCCCTGTGCTATACTGTAGGACCTTGTTGCTTATCCATTCTATATATAATAGTTTGCATCCGCTAGTCCCAAACTCTCAGTCAATCCCTCCGTGGACCTCCCTCCCACTTGGCAAGCATAAGTCTGTTCTCTATGTCTGTGAGGCTGTTTCTGTTTCATAGATAAAGTAGATAGGTTCATTTGTGCCATATTTTAGATTCCACATATAAGTGATATCATATGGTATTTGTCTTTCTCTTTCTGACTTACTTCACTTAGTATGGTAATCTCCAGGTCCATCCATGTAGCTGCCAATGGCATTATTTCATTCTTTTATATGGCTGAGTAATATTCCATTGTATATATATACCACATGTTTCTCCATTCATCTCTCAATGGACATTTAGGTTGTTTTCATGTTAAGACTTTTTTATTAACCTAACAAGGACTAGAAAAATTGTGGGGTTTTAGGAGGAAGCAAAGAAAGAACTTTCCATTGAACAAGTTTTAAAGATCAGTGGGAGGAAAAAAGTAAAGTTACATTCTGTATATTACTCATGATATTTAATTTCTCAGTTATGATCATAAAATTAAACAGAAAATAATATAGCACTGAAATACATAAAGCAAAATACAGGAAACTTTTGATAGAAAAAATTCATAAAGGGGAAATATTTAATCCAAATTGTTTTTAAAAATTTATTTTATAATGAAAATTTTCAATCACTTAAAAAAGTAAACAGAAGGGGCTTCCCTGGTGGCACAGTGGTTGAGAGTCCGCTTGCCGATACAAGGGACACGGGTTTGTGCCCCGGTCCGGGAAGATCCCTCATGCCTCGGAGCAGCTGGGCCCGTGAGCCATGGCCACTGAGCCTGCACATCCAGAGCCTGTGCTCCACAACGGGAGAGGCCACAACAGTTAGAGGCCCGCGTATCACACACACAAAAATAAGTAAACAGAAAATTATAATGAATTCCAACATGCCTTTCACTATGCTTAAACAATTATCAGCTCAGAGCCAGTATTTTTTCACCTATACCCCAACCCACTTCTTCCCTTCCCACATTGTTTCGAAACCAAGCTCAAAGTTCATATAATTTCATTCATAAACATTTCCACATGCATTTCTAAAAGATAAGAATGCTTAAAAAATATACACAATGATGGATTTTAACTAGACATTGTGGTGATCATTTTGTCATACATACATACAATGAATCATTATGTTGTACATGAAACTAATAGAATGTTATATATCAATTGTATCTCAATAAAAAATTTTTAAAGATACATACCATTAGCACATCTAAAAAAATTAACAAAAATTTCTTAGAAGTAGTTGAACATTTTAATACACCTCTGTTTAATAGATCTAGCAGTCAAAAATAAATAAAATAAAGGATATAGTCCTGCACTGGCCAGTACAGCAAGTAGCAGCCACAAGTATTGGGAATTTGTGCTTACAGTAACTGGGAAACTAATTTTTAAAATTTTATTTAATTTTAATTAATTTACATATAATTTTTAAAATGATACTTGATTCAGTATTGCTGATTTTTAAAGAATGTTTAGCTCAACTTGAATGTGTGAATCTACTTTTTCAACTGTAAATTTTATGGAATCTAAATATAGAGCAATTACTGATGACAGTTTAGCATCTGAATTGAGACATGCTGTAAATGTAAAACACACCTTGGATTTTAAAGACCTAGTATGAAAAAAAAATGTAAAATATCTCAATATATTTTATACTGACTACATGTTAAAATATTTTAGATGTAGTAAGCTAAATAAAATATGCTAATTAATATTAATTTATCCTATTTTTCTTAACTTTTTTATCATAGCTACTAGAAAATTTAAATCACATGTATTCCTCACAGTATATTTCTATTGGACAGTGCTGATATAAAAAGTCTGAATGGTATGATCAATAAGATCAATTTAATAGATAAATATTGGACTTCCTTTTTCTGCAAACATTAACTCTTCTATTATAGATTATTTTGAAATTAATCATATATGTTCAACAAAAAAAATTTTAATAAATTCCCCAAAGCACAAATTATTCAGAGCACTCTCTAACCAATATTAGTAGCACAACTAGAATCAACAGAAAAACCCAACCTTACAAAAATATACGAATTCTCTCCTAAGTAATTCTTTTGTCAAATATGAAACCAAATGCAACTGTAAGATATTTAGAAACCAGCAGGAATGAGCATAGTATGCAGCAACCCTATAGGACCTGACAAAGCTGTAATTAGAAGCAAATTCAAAGTAGCAAATGCTTTCATTATTAAACAGGTAAGAATGACAGTAACAGAATGCAGCAGTAAATTCAAAAAGTTAGAAAGCAAAGTAGCTTGAAGGAAACCCAGAGAAAGGAAATACAAAGATAAAACAGAAAGAAATTGAATTAGAAAAAAGAAAGGATAAGTAAATAGTCTTAGATTTTAAAAAGCAACAATAAAATAGATAACATTTCATATAAGGCTTATTAAAAAGGCCTTATAATAAAGAAAAAAGTGAAAACTCAAATACCCAATATTAGATGCATAAAATAGCCCACATTTACCAACTATTTCCCATGTACCAGGCACTAGCTAAGCACTTTACCTTCTCCAGCTCACCTCCCAGCATCCTTATGAAAGACAGAATACTAATGCTCTATTTTTAATCTTCTACATTTCAAGAGCCAGGATCAGAGAAGTCAAAGTAACTTATCTAACTAAGCTCATCATAGGAATAAGAAATAGAATGGACACTTAAAGCCAGGACCTCTAAACCTTAGGTCCTGCCATTTTAAATCTCTACATGGTACTGAGTAGTGGATAAAATTTCAGATACAGAAAATTTTATATTCTGGATGCAGCTCAGTGCTAGTACATTTGAAAATCCTTATGAAGGGTATGATTCCTGAGTAAAATGTAAATTACCAAACTTGACTCAAGAAATAGATAACCTAAACAAAGCAATAACCATGAAAGAAAAGTTGATTGCCTCCACAAAACAATGCTGGGCTAAATAATTATAAAAGAACATTTTAAAAAAAAAGACATTTGAGAAATAAATAATTCCCGTGATAAAGAAATCGTTCTAGGACAAGGAACAGAGGAAACTATGGGTTGTGTCATAATTCAGTTTTAAAGCAATTCAGAAAAAAGTTAAAATAAATAGATAATGTTTTCTTATTTAGAGGCAAAAATTTTAAACAAAACTTCAGTAAATAAGCCAAGCAGTATATAAAATGCCAAATGATGTTATGTCAGAAATGTAAGGAAGGTTTAATATAAAACTTCTCATAAAATTCACATCAATATCTGTCCTCTCGAGAGTTTTGAAAAAATTTAATAAACTCCAATATCCATTTCTGATTTATTTAAAAATGAAGTTTGATTTCAAAAACATACTTTCTTTTCATGATATAGAACATCTGTCTCAACATCCAACATCTAACAGGTATAAATAAGAATTAATATCATGCTTAAAAGTTAAACACCAAAAGCATTCCCATTAAAATCAGAAACAAGACAAAGATTCAGGTTACCACCGCAATTATTTACCATGATTCCAAAAGTTTTAGCCATTTCTTAATAAAGTGCAAAGAAATATCATTCACACTAGCAACCATGCCATTAGCTACCCAGAAATAAGCCTAGAAATATATGTGGGAAAAGGGGGAATCAAAATTATATGCAATGTAACCTTCATTAAAGAAAAAGTGCATAGATAACAGGCAACTTTTTTATTATACCTTCCTAAACTTTCCATTTAGCATAGCATAAACTGTATGGTCATAAAAAGATAAACCGCAACAAGAAAATTTTTAAAACCCTAGAATTGGAGTTGAAAATATGACGAGTTTGCAATGTCAGGAGAGAGAGGCAAGTTGGGAAAGGGATAGAGTGGGAACCAAGGTGCATACCCTCCTCTCCCCAAGACTCTTTAGGAAATACTACTTCCTGGAATATGTCTCTGTTCATCCAGACCTGAGTGTGACATTCAGAGCTGCATGATTGGGGTTCAAATTCCTGTGAGTCAAGCTGAAACTTGCTGGCAATTAGATGGCTGTAAAAGACACCAGAGGGAAAGCAGGCTGTGTGATAAAATTTTTCCACCTGGTTAAAGTTCTCTAATCCCAGATAGTGTGCAGACTGGGCTTCTGGGGCCCTAGGGCTTCTGATGGCCCAACTATTCTCAATGAGTGCCTGGCCCCAGCCTAGGGCAGGAATGAGTCTTTGCTGGCCAACTTTACTTTTCACCTCCTCTTTCCTAGGGCCCACCTGGAGAGAGGGAGAAGTAAGGGGGGTGTGTGTGTGTGTGCGTGCGTGCGTGTGTTTTGGGGGGGGGTGTGTTGACACACAGGTGTCACTATATTCTCCAGACATTTCCTTTAAAATTCACCCTCAGTCCAGGATAACAGGAATTCTGGTTCATTCCTGTTAAGTTCTATGGATCGCCAGCAGTGCTTACATCTTTGGTTGTGACTGGTCACCTTTCCTTCCAAATTGCACCTTCTGTCTCCTGCCCATAGCTCCAGGTCATGCTACTACTTCCTTACTTGCTGTCAACTTTACCCTTTCCTTCCCACTCGCAAAGCACCAAGACTGTTAAAGTCACAGGCTTTCCTAAAACCTTGAAAATGTCACAGTGCACACAACGCAAAAAGGAAAACTTTCATCTCAACTCAGTCTGTGAGCCTCATTTGGTCACCTGTCTGGCTTGTTCCCTGGTGCTCTTCAAGCTCTTTCCTCTCAGATCGCAGCCTCCTTTCAATGTCCCCTCCTCTGTCCAGGCCCAGGGACCTCCAAACTCCCTGCCTCTCAGGTGTCCACAGAGGAAGCCCCAAATCAGTGAGCACCCAGGCAAGCCAAGGCAGGCACAGGGACCCTGGGCTCTGCAGGACGGTGGGGCTCTTCCTTCAAAAATGCAGATGTCCAGGCCAGGCCCTGGCGTAGGCACTGGAGAGGTTCTCCTCCACCTAAAGCAGCCCCTCCATCGTGCCGTCTCCAGGATGACTTCTGTGGGCCACTTGTTCCTGGAGTGCTCGCAACTTCACAGAACCTGTTAAAATGCAGAACCCCAGGCCCCATCCGAGACACTGCAGCTCAGGAGATGGAGGGCCAGGAGTCTGCATTTCAAGAAAATATCCCAAGTGATTCTGATGCTGGTAATTCTCAAATCATACTTGGAGGGACTCTGCCCTCAGCAAAGGGCAAAAATTAAGACGCTTTTTCCTTTTTGAGTACGTGGCATGAGTGATCTTAGTTCCCAGACCAGGGATCAGACCCATGACCCCTGCAGTGGAAGCATGGATTCTTAACCACTGGGCCACCAGGGAAGTCCCAAGATGCTTTTTCATATAGTTTGTCAAGCCTTCTCTTTTTCTCTCCCTGTCTCCCTCCCTCCCTTCTTCCTTCCTTCCTTCCTCTTCCCTCCCTTCTTTCCTTCCTTCCTTCCTTCCTTCCTCCCTCCCTCCCTTCCTTCTTTTCCTCCCTCCCTCCCTTCCTTCCTTCCTTACTTCTTTCCTTCTTTCCTTCCACCCTCCCTCCCTCCCTCCCTCCCTTCCTTCCTTTCTCCTTCTCCTTTTTCCTACACTCACAGAAATGCTAACAGTCATTTCTGGGTTGTAAGAAACATTTATAAAGAAAATTATATATATTATATATTTGTTTATAGTTATATATATTCATTATATATGAATATATAAGAAAACAGAAATGCTTGTATTTATATTTTTTGGCCTTTCCCCAATTTTTAGAACTTATTTGGTGACTAGGAAAAATATATAATAAAGAAAAGAAAAACTTGAATGACTCTTAGGAAGTGTGTCAACTGGGAAACTGGATTTGACCCTGGAGTCTCTCCTTGCTCAAGAACAAGTCTTCATCTCCTAATATCTAAGTAACCAGGGGGGTTGTTCCTGGGACTCCAAAGAAACCTCCCAAGTGACTGTGTGTACTGCCAGAGCAGGAAGTTCCTGTGGCTTGGGCCTGCTGACCTCCAAGCCTGGAAAGGAAAAATGTGCTGGGGGTTAAATATCACCTGCCTCAGGTCTGCAGGGTACCACCCCTCTCCACCTCCCACCCTCCCGCCTCACGAGACTGTCCCCTGCGGCTCTGAGGCAGCTTGGTGAGTTTGGTCCCACTCTGCCCCTCTCTTAGCTTGAAGGCAAGACTGATGGTCAGTACTCGCCTGTGAAGCCAGCAAAGGGAGCAATCCCCTTTTCTTTGCGAGAGGGTTGGGAGAATTAAATGCAAATGCTTGTGGAAATGCTTTGCTCATGGTGCCCAGGAGTCACTCCTGCAGCCCTCAGTGCTTTCCACAGAACCTTGGTAAGTTCTACTGTGCAGCGGGATGCCCTGGACGTGGGCCTTATACACAGTGAAGGCACATTCCTGCTTTCAAGGCACTTCAGCTGCCCAGGGAGAGAAACTGACACTTAGACAAAGCCAGCATGTTGAGTTTTGCTAGGACAGGAGGAATCAAGCCAATCTCATAACCTTCCTTAAGACCTGTGACCCGAGGCAAGTTATTTGGCCTCTGTGGGCTGCTATCTCAGAAATTTGAAGACATCTGTTTCACAGGGTGGTTCTAAGGATTAAAATGCGATTGATCGCTGCAAGCCTCAGGAATTAGCATCTCTCCTGCAGAACACTTGCTCCATCTCCCTGCAACTTCTACATTGATTTCATTAACGTTGCCACCCACTTTTTCTTCCTAAGCATCAATATTTGTGAAATCATGGTTTTGATGTGTGAGTCCTATTTTTTCTTCTAATGAACATTAAAACAAATGCATAGCTGTAAAAATTCAAGTCCACCTAGCAAATTTTCATGTGCCTGCTGGGGCATAAATACCACACTTAGGTAGGGAAATACAGATATTCTTGGATATTCTTAATTATATTGCTTCTCGAGAGGCTTAAATACACGCAATTTTGTTGATTCAGAGAAGCATAGAGTAGGTGAGAGGACCCGATGCCTTAGGGCTGGGGCAGGGGGAGGTGGAAGGCTCCCCAGAGGGGTGACATCTGAACACTGCAAGGAAGCTGGAGCTACCTGTCATCAGACTGGTGAAAGGACTTGAGGAAGGGAGGAGAGGCTAAAGGAGGTGCTTTCTAAGAAAAGGGAGACAAAGGCTAGGAGCAGAACAGGACATTAGAACATTTTCGAGGAATTGCCTGCAGGTTGGGCTATAAGTGGAAGTGTGTGAGAGATGAGCTTGGAAGCGTAGATAAGCTGGCTCAGATACAGATAAAGAAGGGCATGCATGCTCTCTGAGGAATTTGGACTTGATCCTGGTGGATAGGGTGAAACCCTGAGGAGTCACATGTTTCCATTTACAGCCTAAGAAGATCTCAGAATTATTTAGAGTAGCTCAAGATGGAAGGTCCACGAGGCTGCCTGATAAATCTGTAGAAACACCTCTCACACCTCCCGTTTCTTATCCCTTCATTCGCTAACTGGAGCTTCCACATAAATCATATGGAACTATTTATTTCAGCAGAAATGAGCACTTTGTTTCTGAGGTCAGCTTCTATTGTCCCCAAAAGCCGTGGCTGTTAGAATTGTCACGCACCCACCTAGTCGTGAAAGCCACAAACCTGGGAGCTGTCTTCAGTTCCCTCCTCTGCTTCGCCTTCCACAGCCAGGCTCAGCAGCCTGACAGTTTCCCCTTTGCGATACGGATCAAATCCTGTGCCCCCTCTGCCTCCCACTGCCCCTGAAGTTCATACCTTCTTCGTCTCTCACTTCAATGCTTTGTAATGGTCTCCAAACCATCTCACTGCTGGTTACATCTGGATTCCTCCATGTAGGTAGCGACAAGATCCTAAGCAAATTCCTTAATCTTATAGGTCTCTGTTTCTTCATCTGTCATGTGGGGATGATGTATTCATATACCTATCTGCCTCACAGGGTTGCTGTGAGGATTATGTAAGCTACCGAGTGTCAAGCATTTCCTGTACTGCATGGTACACAGAAATTCAATAAGGATTTGGCATTATTCTTATATCCCTCTCCCATTCTGTAATCTATAGCTGCCTTAAAAACCCAAACTCTAGGGCTTCCCTGGTGGCGCAGTGGTTCAGAGTCCGCCTGCCGATGCAGGGGACACGGGTTCGTGCCCTGGTCCGGGAAGATCCCACATGCTGCGGAGCGGCTGGGCCCGTGAGCCATGGTCGCTGAGCCTGGGCGTCCAGAGCCTGTGTTCCGCAGCGGGAGAGGCCACAGCAGGGAGAGGCCCGCGTACCGGAAAAAAAAAAAACAAAAAAAAAAAACCCAAACTCTATACATGAATAAATTGGCCTTCTGGTGTTAGTCACCAGCCTCCTGGGCAGGGTCCATGGAGTCCCTGAGACTCATAGCTGCTCTCTGTGTGCAGATGACCAAGCCCTGCAGGGATCAACTGGGACGAGGCTGGGGTGAGGCGAGAGAAGCACCTGGGTTGCAAAATTGAAGGAGGAACTAACTCTCAGGGTCATGCAAATGCTCCCTTAAATTCTGTGCCCTAGTTCCAAAGGTGGGTTTACAACTTGCTTTGTTTTCCTCTAGTTGAGTGATCCTCTACACAGAGAACACTCTCCAGCCGTGGGTAAAACGCAAGCAAGCTCCAGTGCAGCCTTCCAGGTACTCTGAGACCCGAGCGGGTAGAAGGAAGAGGGAGAGCCCAGGGGAGGCTTAGGGTTACAGTGACACCGGTGAGGGCAGTGCCAGGAGGAGATGAGTGTCTCTGTCCCAGGCACCCAGACTGCCCAGGGATAGGGATTTGCCATCAACCCTGAGCAGCCACGGGCTGCCTAGCAGGCTGGTACGTTTCATTATTAAAGTGTGATCTGTAGTTTCTCCCACCCCCAGCTAGCTCAGCGAGGGAGCAATGCCCCTGCCTCCCTCTTGGTTGGTCCTGGTCCTAAGCAACTAAAGCAGGTGCTGATTAGCTGAGGTCAGCTTTATATTGCCGATTATCCAGGCAACTCTGGATCCACTGGGGTGTTGGTGCGGAGGGGGGCGGGGCTGAGGGCAGGAACGAGACATCATCCTATGAAGAGGTGACCGGGGCAGACACATCTGTCTTGACTCCGCACACCCAGCACGAGCAGAAGCCGCCAGGTGTTGCGGTGGGCGTGGGGCAGGGGCGAGGTGGAAGTAGAGGACAGGGAGAGGTCTCAGATTTCCCATGCATCTGTCCTGCCCAATATTTTAGAACTCCTTTCAAATCAGCAAGTGGACGTAGCGAGGTGAGACCACATCACGCTGGTCCCAGTCTGGTGCTTGCAAATTAATGCATCGTGAAAGGAATCGAGGATGTTGCCAGGGCCAATTAGAAAGTCAGCGGTGCTGGGAATACCAGTCGGCAGGGTGTGCATCCCACTGCCCCTCCCCCCGCCCCACACCCCAAGAGGGTTTTCCCTTTGCCTTGTGGTTCTTTCTTCCTCTTCCTCCTTCACCCGGGTCCCCCTCCAACCGGCTTGGCTCAGAAGGAAGCTTATACATTTGGGTGAATGCCAGACTGGGTTTGAGTTCTGGATCTACCACTGACCATCGGTGAGGTATTGGTCAAGTTATTTAATCTCTTTGAGCCTCAGTTTCCCCAGCTGCTGTATACCCACCCAGAAGATGGAAGGATGAATGTGGTAGTGTCTGCAAAGTACCTGACAGTAGTTCCCACTGATGCTAGTTAACACTCAGGTTAGTTCTGTCTCACCTTTTTTTCAAATGCAGAGCTGTTGATTTTTTATAATCTTAACAGGAAGAAATTTTCGTGTTAGGACTTTTGAGGAAGCTTTCTAGTGGGTTCCTTAAGCAAGAATTATTAATAATGATGATAGAAAACATGTATGGAGTATTTCCCATGCTCACGGCTCTGTTCTCAGTACTTTACAAGGACTAACTCATCTATTCCCCCACCAGCTCTGTGAAGCAGGAACTACTGTCATCCTTATTTTATAGACCAAGAGAAATACCCTCATCCCCTAGAGAGTGGGCTCACCTATCTACTCCTGCTGGATTGTTTGTTTGTTGAAGAATGGCTTTGGACCTCTCATGATTTAAAAAAAATAATAATTTATTGAGGCAAAATTCCTATAACACAAAATTAACCATTTTAAGATGAACAAATCAGTGGCACCCACCACCTCTGTCTAGTTCCAAAACATTTCCATCACTCCAAAGTAAAACGCCTTATCCCTCCCCCAGTCCCTGGCTACCACCCATCTGTGTTCTGTCTCTGTAGATTTATCTATTCTGGATTATTGCATATAAATGGATCATATAATATGGGACTTTGTTGTTTCTGACTTTTTTTCACAAAGCATAATGCTTTCATAGTTCATCCTCATTGTAGCATGTATCAGTACCTTTTTATGGCTGAATAATTCTCCATTTTATATGCCACATTTTATATACCACAATTTGCTTATCCACTCATTTCTTTTTTTTATATATATAAATTTATTTATTTATTTATTTATTTATGGCTGTGTTGGGTCTTCGTTTCTGCGCGCGGGCTTTCTCCAGTTGTGGCGAGCGGGGGTCACTCGTCATCGCGGTGCGCGGGCCTCTCACTGTCGTGGCCTCTCCCGTTGCAGAGCACAGGCTCCGGACTCGCAGGCTCAGTAGTTGTGGCTCACAGGCCCAGCCGCTCCGCGGCATGTGGGATCCTCCAGGACCGGGGCACGAACCCATGTCCCCTGCACCGGCAGGCGGACTCCCAACCACTGTGCCACCAGGGAAGCCCCCTCCACTCATTTCTTGATGTACATTTGGACTGGTTCCACCTATTGATTATTGTAAGTCCTGCTGCTACGAACATGCTTGTACATTTACTCATTTGAGTCCCTGCTTTCAATTTTTCAGGATATATACTAATGGGTGGAATTGTGGGATCATATGTTGATTCTATGTTTAAATTTTGAGGAACTATGAAACTGCTCTCTACAGCAGCTGAACTATTTTACATTCCCACCAACAATGTGTGAGGGTTCCAATTCTTCCCACATCCTCATCTACATGTGTTATTTTCCATTTTTTAAAAATTCTAGTGGGTGTAAAGTGGTAGCTCATTGTGGCTTCAATTTGCATTTCCCTAACGACCAAGAACATCTTTTCATGTGCTTTGTGGGCTCTTTGTATATCTTCTTTGGAAAAATGTCTGTTCAACTCCTTTGCCCATTTTTTATTTTTATTTATTTATTTATTTTTGCCCATTTTTAAAATTGAGCTGTTTGTCTTTTTGTTGAGTTGTAAGGGTTCTTTATATAATCTGGACAAAATCTTATCAGATGTATGATTTGCAAATATTTTCTCCCATTCATAGCCTGTCTTTTCACTTTCCTGACGATGGCCTTGGATGCACAAAAGTTTTTAATTTTGATAAAATCCAATTTATCTATTTTCGTTGTTGTTTTTGCTCTTGGCTTAGCATCACATCTAAAAATCTATTGCCAAATCTAAATTTATGAAGATTTACTCCAGTTTTCTACTCAGAGTTTTACAGTTTTAGCTGTTACATTTAGGTCATGTATCCATTTGGAGTTAGATTTTCCATATAATGTGAGGTAGGAGTTGAGCTTAATTCCTTTGCGTGTGGAAATTCAGTTGCTCCAGTACCAACTGTTGAAGAGACTATTCTTTCCCCATTGAATGGTTTTCCCCTTGTGATTTTAATCTCTGTGGAACAGGCATGAAGACAGTTAAAGAAGAGCAGGCATCTCAAGCCCTGGTCTGGGAACAAGGGGAGCTATCGGGACAGGTTGCTTAGCATGTCAAACAAAGGATTGGGAAGAACATTTCTAGAACTATAGCCCTGCCTGTAAGTGGGGGGACTTCTCGCTGTTTATGATTTCATCAAATATGAGTTGACTGACTTTTCAAATTGATTTGATTTATCCAATGCAATGGAGAGAAAAAATGATGCAAACCATTGAGGTTACATCCAAATCCCCAATTCAGAACTCAGTGCAGCTGACATACCAACACGCCAGGCTAACCTTTGTACTGGGAGGCCATGTGATTTCCATCACTTGAGTAATTTACTCCCTCTGCTCGCTTTTCTAATACTCCTGAATGTGAAGAACATTATCCTGGTAATGTTCAGGATAAAAGCTGGTAATTACAGTACAATATTTTACAGTTTTCAAAATGTATTCCTATTCTATTGCAGTGAATTATTAACTGAAATAAGATCTCACTGTAATCTGAGAGAGTCAGTGAACTTGAAATTGTAAATAAAACACTTAGGAAGGACTCCATATTTATAATACAGAAACCACAACAGACTTGCTGTTGAACTAAGAGAACGGGAAAAGAGGATTAATGTCTTCTAAGTTTTTACTATATGTTAGATACTCAGATGCACAATCTTTGTTTTCTCATTTAATCCTTGCCACAGCCTGAGAAGCAGATATTCTGATTCTCATTTCACAGATGTAAAAACTGAGACACAAAGAAGTTAAGTCTCTTGCCCCAGGCAGATCTCTGAGAAGCGTAAAAGCCAGGATTTTAGCTCAGGTCACATGGTCTCAACGTCCACCCACTCTCTTTTAAAGACTGAAAAATCATTGGGAACAAAGTTTAGTTCAATTGTAATAAAAAAATAAAAACCCAAAAAAGACCCAAGTAATCCAACTGAAGCTTCTCTTGTTCATTTAAGATGATCGAACTGGGATATCATGTTGGCCTCCCATACACTTGACCAGAAGTTTCTAGGAAGCCAGCACCTGTTTGAGAATCATTTGACTCCTTTATTTAAAATCGACAATTTCAAGAGGCAGTTTCATCTTTCTCTTTCCCTCAAACAGTCCCCCAAGAGATCTTCTGAGCTGGTTCTAACCTGGACTTGTCAGTTCTTCCTGAAGGTTCTAGCAGTTCCAGATTTTATTTAGTTCTTGGTTCTGACCCTCTAGAGGTCACAGGGCAAGAGAAACATGGACAGGAGTGTCTGGTTACCTAGAGTTACAGAACCGCAGGCCAGCAGGGCAAGCCAGCTGCTGAGCCCTCAAATGTAGCTTTGCTCCTGGAGGCCACAGTTGCTGAGAACCCTGCTGGAAACCCAAGCACCTTAAGCTGAATGGTCAAGCCAGCCCCAACCTGAGGTGCCAAAAACAGCCAGCCACATACAACAAGTCTTAACCTGTAATTCTTTTTGATCCAACAACTCCACTTCTGTTGATTTATCCCAAGGGAATTAATGTGAAAACTACAGATTTGGCTACAAGGTTTTTTTTTCACCCCCCCAGCATTTATTATAATAAATCAAATATAATATAAATATTTTGCATGTGGGGATTGGATAAACCAAACAAATATATCCATTTAATGCAATACAGTTCAGCTATTTAAAGTCTGGCAAAGAAAAACTGATTTTTTGACATAGGAAGTTGTTAAGTGAAGTCAAGAGCTAAGTCAAAAAGATTACAAAGCAGTATTGTCTGTCGATCTATTATCTCTAGCTCCAAAACCTGAAAATGTAAACCCTACTAGCAACAGGAGAACTCAGCTATAGGAATTATGGACATTTTTGTGCTTTTCCATATTCTCCAGATTTTTCTGTAATTTACTTTTTACTTTTGTAATTGGTAAAAAATATTATTTAGGCAAAAATTAAAACAGAGCCAGAATCTTGTAGCTCTGTTTGGAGAAGAACATAAAATTTCAGCACTTCAATAGAATTTGCTTTCCAGAGGATGAGATTTGCAATTTTAAACACATATTTAGTCCATCTCACTGACCAACCTGGATAGCTGAGAGCAGATTATGTCATGGTTGTGATAGTCTGGGGATTCTCTTTCCCTTTTACCTAGGACCACTCAATCCTGTGGGATCAGGCCCCTGTGATTGGCATGTCCCTGAGTAGCTACAGAGCAGGTACTAACCAGCCAAAGAAGTGTGGGAAGGACCTAGTGCCTTGCACACTATTCCTATTCGTTACGTGTTTGTTAGTTGATTGACAGAGCTCCTTGACTCCCTTCAGAGGTCCCTCCAAGAGCCAGGAGGGAGTTCTAACTATAATCTCCACACTCTTTATTAACTTCTTCAAATAATGCATTGCAATAGGTGCAAGAAAAGCATTTGACAAAATTTGACATCCATTTATGATAAAAAAAAAAAAAATCTCAACAAAGTTGGTATGGTGGGAACATACCTCAACATGATAAAGGCAATACATGACAATCCCAGAGCTAGCATTCATACTGAATGGTGAAAAGCTAAAAGCTTTTCCTCTAAGGTCAGAAACAAGACAAAGATGCCCACTCTTGCCATTTTAATTCAACATAGTATTGGAAAGCCTAGCCACAGCAGTCAGACAAGAAAAAAGAAATAAAAGGCATGCAAATTGGAAATGAAGAAGTAAAACTGTCACTATTTGCAAGTGACATGATATTATATATAGAAAACCCTAATGACTTCATCAAAAAACTCTTAGACCTAATAAACATTCAGTAAAGTTTAAGAATACAAAATCAATATACAAAAATCTGTTTTGTTTCTATACACTAATAATAAACTATTAGAAAGAACAATTAAGAAGATACCATTTACAATTGCATCAAAAAGAATAAAATACCTAGGAGTACATTTAACCGAGGAGGTGAAAGATCTGTACTCTGAAAACTATAAAACATTGGTAAAAGAAATTGAAGACAACACAAATAAATGGAAAGATATTCCATACGCATGTTAAAATGTTTATACTACCTAAAGCAATCTACAGATTCAGTGCAATCCCTATCACAATACCCATGCATTTCCACAGAAATAAATTCTCTTCAATAAATGGTGCTGGAAAAACTGGACAGCCATATGTAAAAGAATGAAACCAGACCACTTTCTTATACCATATACAAAAATAAACTCAAAATAGACTAAAGACTTAAATGTAAGACCTGAAACCAAGAAATGTTTAGTAGGAAACATAGGCAGTAAGCTCTTTGACATTGGTCTCAGCAATATGTTTTTGGATCTGTCTCCTCAGGCAAATACTTTTTCTTGTGAAAACTGTAACACATTGATAAAAGAAATTGAAGACGACACAAAAATAAATGGAAAGATATTCCATGCTCAGCGATTGGAAGAATTAATGTTGTTAAAATGTCTATACTACCCAAAGCAATCTACAGAGTCAATGCAATTCCTATCAAAATTCCAATGGCATTTTTCACAGAAATAGAACAAATAGTCCTAAAATGCATATGGAACTGCAGTAGACCCTGAATAGCCAAAGCAATCTTGAGAACAAAGAACAAAGAACAAAGCTGGAGACATCAAACTCCCTGATTTCAATTGATGAAGAGGAGAAATTGTGGTATATATTGATATATACGATGGAATGCTATTCATCCATAAAAAAGAATGAAATCTGGTCACTTAAAACAACATGGATCGACCTTGAGGGCATTGTGCTGAAATAAATGAAATAAGTCAGGCGGAGAAAGACAAATACCACGTGATCTCACTCATATGTGGGACCTAAGAAACAAACAAAAACCAAGCTCATAGATAAAGAGAACAGACTGATGGTTTCCAGAATCAGGAAATGGGAGTTATGTGAAATGGGTTAAGGAGGTCAAAAAGTACAACATTACAATTGTAAAATAAATAAGTCAAAGGGATGTAATGTGCAGCGTGGTGACGATAGTTAGTAAGACTGTACAGTATTTTTGAAAGCTGCTGAGAGAGCAGATCTTAAAAGTTCTTGTCACAAGAAAAAACATTTTGTTTAATTTAGTTTTAATTATACATGGGGATGATTGTTAATTAGACTCATTGCGGTGATCATTTTGCAATATACACCAATATCAAATCATGAAAAAAAATTAGAAGAGAAGTATAACGGCAGTTAAAAAAAATAAAGATGAGGCATTTTCTTTTTTATGCTATTTGTTTTCATACTTGGCATTCTAGGGCTGGTGGTGTTGGTTTGGGGTTACGAAGCCTCATACTCCTGAAAAGTCATGCAAGAGAGTGACTCTACTAGCTCTGGAGTATGTGAGAACAGCAACCACACAACACGGGATTTGGAGGTGGGCAGGCACACACTCACATCACACTCCGCATCCAGCTTGCAAAGTAATCTTGGGCAAATTACTCATCTATCCAAGTCTTGGTTTTCTGCATTTTAAAAACAGGAGTAATAATCCTCACTTGGCAGGATTGCTGTGAGCCCTAAGTGAGATTGAAAATACGTGACCCAATCTGTGTCACAAATCATCTGTTCTGTAAGTGTCTCCTTCCCTCCTGGCCTTTATTAGAGTTTTCAGCATAAATAAGTGTGTGGTATTTTAAGATTTTTAAAATTCGTTCTCCAAAGCTAGACTGATGGGGTGTGAATCCCAGCTCTGCCGTCTACTAACTGGATGACGTTGGGCAAGTTAATTTCTCAGTGCCTCTGTTTCTTTACCTATAAAATGGGAATAGGGACTTCCCTGGCAGTCCAGTGGTTAAGACTTTGCCTTCCAATGCAGGGGCCGCAGGTTTGATCCCCGGTCAGGGAACTAAGATCCCACATGCCTCGCAGCCAAAAAACCAAAATACGAAACAGAAACAATATTGTAACAAATTCAATAAAGACTTTAAAAATAGTCCACATCAAAAAAAAAAAAATCTTTAGGAAAAAAATGGGAATAAACCAACCTAATAGGGTTTTTCTGACAATCAAATGAGTTAAAATATGTAACATCCTTAGAACAGAGCTTGGCTATATAAGTGGTAACTATAAGGTTGGCCAAAAAGTTCGTTCGGATTTCTCTGTAAGATAGTACAGAAAAACTGGAACGAACTTTTTGGCCAACCCAATATTATTACATTATCATTACTGTTATTATTATCATTTATGTTCTCACTCTTTACGCAAGAGAAAAAAGGCACAGTTTACACACAATATCCACAAAACAATAATATGTCAAATAACAGGTGTAACAAAAGATTTGTTAAACCTTTAGGATAAAAATGATAAAACTTCATTGAGAGCCTTAAAAGAAGATGATGATGAATAAATGATGTATACCACATTCATGGATTGGAAGACTCAATATCATAAATACCTCAAGTCTCCAATAATTAATCTGTACGCAAACCTGGCTTTAAAATTCTTTTGGAAGAGCAAAGGGACAAAAAGGAGTTAAGGCAATTTTGAAGAAAAACAAAGAGGAGTGACTTGCCTTACCAGTTAAACACCAAGATTTACTACTGAGTATAGCAATAAAGCAGTTTGGTATTAAAGCAAGTAGACGTGACTCTTTTCCATTGTCTTAAAAAACAAAATGCACTGAGATATTTATCCTGTCAGTTCTTGGGGTGGTTAGGTGAGGCCTGGGGCAGCCTTTTCCAAATACTCCAATGTGCTGTATGAAGATGATCATTTTCTTTGTGTTCATAATGTGAAAAGCTTACAAAGCACTGGAATAGACCAGTGGACTAGAAAAGAGAACTCAAAGAGATTCTCATATACATGGAAATTTTATCATGTCCAAAAGTAGTGTCATTACTAATCTCTTAGGACTGAAATGATTTTTCAAGAAATGGTACAGCTAGTTTTATATGTATGTATGTATATATATGAAATGTATATGTATATATATGAAAATATGTATATATATGAAATGAATATGTATATATATGAAAAAATTTTAAATTGTTTTTCTACCTCATACCATAAGCAATAACCAATTTCACATGAATTGAAGATTAAAATATAAAAAAGAAAAATAGTACAAAGTTTTAAAAGAAAATTTAGAAGAATATTTTGATACCATGAGATCAGAGAAGAACTTAGCAAAAGCAGAGAAAGCACAAACTATAAAATAAAGTACTAATAAATTTGACTATAGACATGACCAAAACAACCACGAGTATAGTCAGATGACCAATGAACCATCTGGAAAAAAATTTACAACTTACATCACAAAGAGCTAACGTCACTAATAAATTAAAAACCCTCTTGCAAATTAATAAAGTAACAATAATTTCATATGAACAGACAGATCACAGAAAAGTATACGTAAGTGCTCTTCTAAAAACCTAAAAATATTTTATTTCTGTGCCAGGAGTTCAACTTCATTAATAGTAGCAGAAATGCAAATTAAATCCACATTGAGATACTACTTTTTACCTGTTAGGATGGTAAAAGTCCAGAAGTCTGATTTATGGTGACATCCATGATGTAGGAAACACACCCTCTTACAACACTGTGGGGTATAAATTCTTACAACCCCTAAGGAGGGAATTTGGCACTATCTATTAATTACAGTCTCATATATCCTTTGATCATTCATTTCCATATCTAGGAATTTGTCCCTTAGACATTTGCACATATGTGTGTAATGATAAAAGAACAAGGTTACTCAGGGCAACATTGTTTGGAAGAGCAAAAGATGGGAAACAACCCAATATTAATCGGTAAATGGTTAAATGTAAGTTACAGTACATTCATACTACTGAATATTATGGAGCTGTAGACTGAGAAAAATCTTTAGTATAGTACTGATACGGAATAATCTCCAAGATATACAGTAAAGGAGAAAAACCCCTCAAGATGTGTAATAGTATATACAGTATGTTAATATTTGGGTTGGGGACTTCCCTGGTGGTCCAGTGGTTGAGACTCCACGCTTCCACTGCAGGGGGCATGGGTTCAAGCCCTGGTTGGAGAACCAAGATCCCCACTTGCCACATGGTGCAGCCAAAAAACCCCCAGAAGAACAGTATTTGGGTTAAAAGGTAAAAGAGACAATTTATCTTTTGCTTTTTTATGTGCATAAAATAATTTTGTAAGGATATTGAAGGAAATTGCATGACTAAGGAAGGAAGAGCCAGAGAAGAGAGACATCACTATATGTTCTTCTGTACCTCTTGAATTTTGAGCAATGTGCATGAAATGAAAGGTTTATTTATTCATTTGTTTGTTTGTTTATTTATTTACTTACTTATTTAGGCCGTACTGAACGACTTGCAAGATCTTAGTTCCCTGACCAGGGCTTGAACCTAGGCTATCACAGTGAAAGCACTGAGTCCTAACCACTGAACCACCAGGGAATTCCCATATTTAAATTTAGCAATTAACTATTAATACATTGAAATTTTTAAATTTTATACAATTAAAGACATCATAAATATATGAAAAGATAAATCACATACTAGGAGGCTGTATTTTCAACAGATGTTACTAACAAAAGATTAGTACCCAGAATTCCAGTTCAATAAGAAAAAGACAAACAAGTCAATATTAAAATGGACAGAAAATAAGATGAAAACATTCACAGAAAAAGAAACATGACTGGTCAATTAACGTCTTTAAAAGACATGTGTTCTAACAATTAGAAAATTGTAAATTAAAATAAATTGCCATTTACTGCCATGAGATTGGAAAATATTAAAAATTCCAACCATCCCAAATGTTGGTGCGGATACAGGATATGTAGAACTCTCAGGCCTGCTGGTGGGAGTGTAAATGGGTGTTAACACATTAGACGACTACACAGCTATAAAGTAGAAAGTATGCATACCATTTGACACAGTAATTGCACTTTTTGGTACGTATTGTAGAAAACTTCTAGCACTTGTTTATGAAGAGACACATGCAGAAAATAGTCATTGACATACTGTTGGTACTAAAAAGACAACAGGACAATGGATAACTAATGGTATAGTTACAAAGTGAAATATTACATACCAATATTCCAGTTCTAATATTCCTATATCTATGTATATATATATTTGTATTTAGATATACATACATATATATCAACATAGATAAATCTCAAACACACAAGGTGGAATGAAAAGCCAATTTTAGAAGGATACTATTTAAATAAAATTTTAAAACATTCCAAATGATTCTATATAATGTTTGTCCTTATTTACATATACAGCAAGTCTTAAAAGTACACTGGAATTAGAAATTCTAAATTCAAATAGTGGTTCCCCCTGGGCATAGAGGGAGGGCATAGGGGGAGGGAGGGGTACCTGTGAGACGGTTTCCATGTCTGTCATATTTTGGTTTTTGTTTAAAGTCTATCATTGAAAGAAAAAAAAAGGTAACATTTTATAAAGCTGGTTGGTTGTACCTGACTATTATTTTCTGTACATTTTAATGTCTGAAGTAGTTCATTAAAATAAAAAAGAACACAGAGATTTAGCATAGAGCACTAAAGAGCACAGATTTTTCTGGTTAGGGTTGATGTCCCATCTCTATCATTTGTAAGCACTGTGACCCTGGAAAGTCTCATAATCTCTTTAAATCTCATTTTCTCCAGCTGCAAAATGGGGATAATTATAACAGTTATAAGATGGGGTAAGATAAAGATTGAACAAGGTTATGAATGAATAATCCTGGTACATAGTAGGTGCTTAGTGAATATTAACCAATATTACCATCATCTCCATTTGACTAGGGGAAGGGCATTCTTGAGTCATTCTGACTCTTCATTTCTTAACTCTAGAAAGTGAGATTTTGTGCATTAGATCCCCAGAACTTATTCCTCTTCTAACTGCCAGTTTGTACCCTTTGACCTACATCCCCCCAATTCCCATACCTGCAGCCCCTGGTAACCACACTTCTACTCTCTGTTTCTATGAGTTTGGCTTTTTTAGATTCCACATGTAAGTGAGATCATACAGTATTTGTTTTTCTCTATCCGACTTATTTAGCATAATGCCCTCAAGTTCCATCCAATAAAAATGGTCAGGGCTTCCCTGGTGGTGCAGTGGTTGGGAGTCCGCCTGCCGATGCAGGGGACGCGAGTTCGTGCCCCGGTCCGGGAGGACCCCACATGCCGTGGAGCGGCTGGGCCCGTGAGCCATGGCCACTGGGCCTGCGCGTCCAGAGCCTGTGCTCCGCGGCAGGAGAGGCTGCAGCAGTGAGAGGCCCGCATACCGCAAAAAAAAAAAAAAAGGTCATATTTCCTTCTTTCTCATGGCTGAATAATATTCCATTATATATTTATACCATGTCTTCTTTAATTCATCCATTGATGGACACATAGGTTGCTTCCATATCTTGGCTATTGTAAATAAAGTGACAACAAACATGAGAGTGCAGACATCTTTTCGAGATCTTGCTTTCATTTCCGAATACCCAGAAATGGGATTGCTGGATCACATGGTAGTTCTATTTAAAAATTTTAACAATACTGTATTATACACTTGAAAGTGACTTAAATGTTTGCACACAAAAAAGAAATGATAATTATGTGATGTGATGGAAGTGTTAGCTAATTCTATGGTAGTAATCATATAGCAACATATAACTGTATCAAATCAACATGCTGTACACCTTAAACTCCACAATGTTATATATGTCAATTATAGCTCAACTTAAAAGGAAAAAGGCAGTGAGATTTTGGTCTCTTGTCTGGATGAAACGTAACTGAAAATAAGGAGATAAGCTTGGAACAATTTTTTTTTAAAGTCTGCTTTTAACAGAAGCTTAAGTTTTGACAAAAGCTGCTAATTAAGTCTGCAAGGAAGATACAGTACTGATTAAATCAGCTGTACCTGCTAGTGGACGATCCTCCGAAATAAATGAAGAGCTATCAAATTCTTCCAGAACTGTGGGGAGGCAGTTACACGCTCAGCTCTTTGGGGCTCCTTCTCATGTAATCTGCCAGGATACCCATAGTGGCAGACTTCTTGGTAGGAAAATAGGGAAAAAATACCTGAGCAGTCCTTCTATGATTATTCACTGTGCTCCTTCTGAGTGCCATCATTGTACAGGGGCTAGGAGTGACCCTGAAGTGCCCCTGCTTTAATAACTGAATCATCCCACTGGGGAAACAAAGCAAATACCAGAGCACAAATGCCTGAGCAATGTGACAAAAGTATGTGATTAATTGCTTCATTGAGTGGTAAACACAACAAGCCTGGGGAATTCACACAAGGGGGCAGTGGATGAAGGCTGCAAGAAACAGCTCCAGCTTTGGTGTCGAGACAAATGGAAGTTGAAAGCAAGCCCCCTCCCACCTCCACAGGAGGCGTACTCTTCCTTACCTTCATGGTTACCCATATGACTTGCATTAGCTAATGGGATGTTAGCGGAGGTGATGTGAATGAAGGCTTCAAAATGCTTGCCCAGTTGGGTTTTGAGCCTCTTGTCATGAGATTGTTGGGGAGGATAAACGTCTCCTCTACCCTCTTCACTTCAGTGTATGGGGGCCTGCAGATTAAAGTAATAAAAGACAAAAAGAGAAAAGGCACACACTTTTTTATTAATATTTTACACACTTGAGAATTTACAGAAAAAGAGAAACACAAAGAAGTGGTTAGACTCAGAAGCTCATATACAATTTTAACAAAGGAAAGGGGGTTTGAGATTTGAGGGATGATGTTTTGTGGGAAGTAACTAAGAAATATATGGGGAAACTAATGGAACATAAGGGTTATTTTAGAAAGATTTTTTAATGCAGACTCATCTCAGTGCTGACTCTCCATCTCCAGTGAAAAGAGTTGCTCTCCTCTTCCTGGTATGAGAGAGGAGAGGTCACCTTCACAAAGGGAAATTTATGCCCTAATTTTGGGCAGAAAACAGAAGGGCAGAGAACTCTTCCTGCATCTTCTGATTCTCAATAACACTTATGCCAAAGTGGTATATTTTGGGGTTGCATATCCTGATCTCATTCAACAGGCCCAGTTACCTGCTTACCCCAGATGAATAAAAGACACATGGAGCGTGGTTGGACCCACCCTACAGCCTGGAACCAAGCCCAGACTAGATCAGCTGAACCACAGCCAACCTGCAGGTGCCTGAACGAGAAATAAATGCTTATGGCTATGTGCCACTGAGATTTTACAGTTACTCGTTCCTGAGTATGATTGCAACAGTAGTCTATTCATCTGTAAAATGGGGAAAAATGTGTATCTTATTTGCAGTGGTATCATGAGAATTAAGTGAAATACGAACCTAATATCTCACCCTGAGGATACAAATGAGGTCATGTTAATATTGATACCCGACCTGCTCATGAGGACATTCCCTTCCTGGAAGTGGGTCCATAAGTAGACCTTATGTTTCCCAATGTTGGGGTGTGCCCCTTCACTCACCAGCCCCTGGTCCCCACAATTCCACCAGGGTACACTCTAAGCTCAGTTTCTTCATTATTTATTGGCTCGGGCCGGTCATTTGGTGGAACTGCCGTGGACACTCACCAGCAGAGGGTTTGAACTTCACGATGCAGGATGGCTTGGTTCATTTACTTGCTTAACAAGCGTCTATAGGGTACTGAGCGACATATTTCAGCAGCACACTAAGCCGGATTCATGACGCAGGGTAATGGTGCTGATGAGAACAATGAGGATAGAAAATACTCTCCCTCATACCGGGATTAACATATATACACTATTGATACTATGCATAACATAGATAACTCGGGCTTCCCTGGTGGTGCAGTGGTTGAGAGTCTGCCTGCCGATGCAGAGGACATGGGTTCGTGCCCCGGTCTGGGAAGATCCCACATGCCGCGGAGCGGCTGGGCCCATGAGCCATGGCCGCTGAGCCTGCGCGTCCGGAGCCTGTGCTCCGCAACGGGAGAGGCCACAACAGTGAGAGGCCCGCGTACCGCAAAAAAAAAAAAAAAAAAATAGATAACTCATGATAACCTACGGTATAGCTCAGGGAAGTCTACTGAATGCTCTGTGGTGACCTAAATGGGAAGGAAATCCAAAAAAGAAGGGATATATGTATATGTATAGCTGATTCATCTTGCTGTACAGTAGAAACTAACACAACATTGTTAATCAAGTATATTCCAAAAAAATTTAATTAAAAAAAAAAGAAAGAAAATACTCTCTCCCTCACTTAGTATAAGTCCATTAGTGACTCTACAGCCTGCTAGGGCCCCAGAGAGTCAGAACTGAAACAGCTCTTTCAAATGTGAAATATTTCCAGAATGGCAGAGTTGAGAAGAGATTATTTGTAAACCCAATCTAGTTCTCCCCAGTAGCCCTGAGGGCCTGTTGCCCAGTCTGGGTCCCTAGGGTCTATTTCCTCCCTGGCTTCTATAAGGACTATCTAAGCCATGGCCCTCAATTCTGTCAGGCATGTCTGAGCCCCAGGCATGAACCGCAAATCAAGACATGTTCCCAGAAGACATTCTAAACTCCATGAAAATCTGAGTTTGCAAATGATTTCTTGAGAGAGTGGGTATCCTTTGACTACTCCCAGTGGATAGATGGGATCCTACTTGGACCCCTGCTTATAGAAATAATGTCTGGAAAGTACTAGGTGAATGGTAGGTAGACAAGAAGTGTTGGTTCTCTTCTACTTCCTGGAAGAGAGGAAATGCGAGCTGGATTATGGAGCAGCTGGAATGAAAAAGAGAGGGGCCAGATCTCCAGGCCCACTGTGAGGAAAAAAGCCCAATCATTGTACATCAGACCCCGAAGATAGCTCAGAGATGACAGCTAGACCAGTAAAGTGGGCCCAATGGCCTGCTGTTTGCTTAGGGCTACATAGCAAGTAGTTCAGGCCAGGTGTCCCTGCTCTGGGCGATTGCAGACCTGTGGACCCAGAAGACATCCTTTTTGGGGATGAAACTATTTTAAGGTCTCCCAGAATCCCCAAATTTCCTAAAGTCCTAATGAGTACTATTTTTCTTACATTTGTGACTCTTCTTCAAATGTTAACGTTATTCATTTAAGACTATTACTGATCTCTGTTAGCTTTAAAAAAAATTATTGAGACTATTTTTTTAGATCAGTTTCAGGTTCACAGCAAAATTGTAGGGAAGATACAGAGATTTCCCATAACTCCCAGCACCCCACACATGCACAGCTTTTCCTGTCATCAACATCCCGCACCAGAGTGGTACATTTGTTATAATTGACGAACCTACGTTGACACATCATAATCACCCAAAGTCCAGGGTTTACATTACAGTTAAATCCTAGTGTTGTACATTTGACGAGTTTGGGCAAATGTATAGTGACATGTGTCCATCATTATGGTATCATACAGAGGATTTTCACTGCCCTAAAAGCCTCTGTGCTCCCCCTATTCATCCCTCCCCGCCCCTCTCTGATCTTTTTTACTGTCTTCATAGTTTTGCCTTCTCCAGAATGCCATATAGTTGGAATCATACAATACGTAGCCTTTTCAGATTGGCTTCTTTCACTTAGTGATATGCATTTAAGTTTCTTCCACATCTGTTTATGGCTTTCTAGCTTGTTTATTTTTAGCTCTGAATAATATTCCATTATCTGGATGGACCACAGTTTATACATTCACCTGCTGAGGGGCATCTTGGTTGTTTCCCAGTTTGGGCAGTTATGAAAAAAGTTGCTATAAATATCTGTATGCAAGTTTTTGTATGGACCAAAGTTTTCAGTTCATTTGGGTGAATACCGAGGAGTGCCATTGCTGGATTATAGGTTAAGAGCGTGTTCAATTTTGTAAGAAACCACCACACTGTCTTCCAAAGTGGTGAACCCTTTTGCACTCCCACCAGCAATGAACGAGAGTGCCTGCTTCTCCCGTAGAACCAACACCCTTTCCTGTTCTGTGACCTCTCGGCAAGGAGTTCTGCCTGGCTGAGTGGCTCGGCCACAGGAGGTGGCAAGAAGGGTGAGCCAGGCCAGTTAGCACAGATTGACCCAGTACGTTTTCTTCCTGGAGTGAATAGAAACTAGAAAATAAGAGCTCTCCTTACAGTGTACCAGCTAGCCTTTGTTCCGAGTCCCCTGTTTCTTTAAGATGACCTACTAGGAGAACGACCCTTGGTGTTTCTAGTGCCTTGGACATACCCTCTAAAGAATCATCTCAATCTGTCTCAGTGACATGTCAAAGATGTTTGCTACCCTGCAGCTTCTTGGCCTATTGAGGGACCAGCTAACATTTTCTGGCTTTCTTTTTGAAAAGTCTCTAGAAGGCATGTCCAGGTCTGTTCAGAGCCTGCCTTTTCTGAGCTTACTCATTGCTGAATTCCCAGGTTGCGCTCACCAACAGGGGCACCACAGCCCAGCAGGAGCTCTCTGTTCCACGTGCCCACCCTCTCTTCCAGGCCTTTGCTCACAAGGTTCTCCTCATCTGACATGTCCCCTTCTATCTGCTTGGCCCCAATTCTGCCCATGCCGCAAGAGTCAACCCCACCTCTGAGACTACCTGGCATTTACTGGCTACCACTATTGCCCTTGAGCATCGAATGCCTTGAAACATCCCTTGTCTTATCCTGGTAATGGTTTACAAATTTATTACACTCATGTGTGTTGGAAATATGTTTTTATCTATAATCAAGCCTTCCTTCTGAGTGTGTGTCCTCTGGGTATTGGTGGGTGGCAGGGTAGAGGAGTAGAATCAGGAAACTACTTATTCCAATGTAATAAACTAATGTTGTGCCATCAGGTAGTTTAGTTTCTTTAGGTAAAACGCCTGCTCTCTCAGAATCCTCCTCCCCCTACACGTAGACACACTATTCCTCTGTAAGATGGTGTCAGTGTTGGAATTTGTGGTGTCAAAAAAATAACTCAGGAGACTGCAAATAAGAAGAGTTTATTTAGGGTCTTAAGAATTCCATTTCAGGAGGCACAGATTTGGGTAACCTGAAACAGTGTTTTGAGGAAGAGAAAGAAGCACTTATAAAAACAAAAAGCCACCAAGTTTTTAAAAGTTGCCTGGTAAGAATTGTGACTGACTCTGACCCTGAATCAGAAAATATTTGTCCTTAAGGAATCACAAAATTGTTTTAGGGTAGAGGTATGAAACATATATAGACGGTCATGGGTTATTTTAGGGTAAAGATTCAATAAGCATCTTGAGTTTCTGGCAGTTTTTCTGGGTCACTTCATCAGGTCAAAAGGTCAGATTCCATCCAGGCTGATGTGCATAAGTCACACTTCCTTAATGACCTCCCAGCTCCATTTTAGAGAGCTCCTTAGCAATACCGACTCCATTTTGATTTTCCTTTCACAGTGGGATGCTTGTGGTGATGTGTACAATGTCTTCATACTGTCTAGTCACTGGGCCAGCCTCTGAAGCTACTACCTGCTTCAGGAAACTTGTGGTCGCTTCCCTTATCTTGGGCATTGCTTCCAGACATCCTCTCCAGCTTCCTCTTACTGATGGGCTCCACTTCCGGCTCTCACTGGTATTTAAAGATTACCATAGCTGCAGTCCCTGCTAGAGTTCTGACAGCCAGCACCCTCAGCGACTTTCCACATCTTCCCTCTGGGGCACATAAAACTTTCTGGACACTTTTTTTTTTTTTAATGTTACCTTTTATTTGACAATGCTTCCTGTGTAATATAATATACCAAATATGCATCATTAAGTATCTCTCTTTGAGATGCTTCAGGACAATATCGCTTCATTTTCCCTTAATAAAATCCATTTCCTTTCTTCATGACTTTGTTTAGTAGAAACACACATCTTAGTTTTCTTCTATACTGAAATGTTTCCCTTATTATTTCTAGTAGTTTAATTACATCCACATAATAATTTTTAACCCTTAGAAACCTTAATCTCTAGCAAAAACCAAGAAGGAAGTAATGGTGAACTGTTTGTCATATTAGCATTTCCTGATTGGCAAGCTTATAAACATATTCCACAACCTCTACAAATACACATTTTCTCATTGCATAACTTCTTTTCTCAATGTGGTATAAGGTGTTTGTCTGGACACCTTCTAATCACACAGAAAGCTGGCAAGACTCAGGGAAGCCAAACTCAGGCTCTTCCCCTTGGCTACAGCACACAGAGGCACTGGTTGAGCCCCAGGTATGGTCAGGGGTCATGGCGCCTTCCAATGGAAGCAGGACAGATCTCTCTATGCCCCAGGATTCCCCTGTGTTTAAGTTTGAGGGTCAGTCCTCCTGGGGACTTGAGAGGATATAAAAAAGGAGAACTATGGCATCTGTCTTCCTCCTCTAGACTCTGTTTTTCTCTTCTTTCTTTTCCCCACCACCCTTCAGGATGGAAGGAGTGGATCTTTCTCTTACTTCCTTTATTATATTCTTTTAATCATAGTATCTAGTTGTCACAAATGGAAGGGATACTCTCTCTACACTACTGATAGAAAAATCTATGAACTAGTCCTCCAAACCTATCCCTTGATACACTAAAGATTGTAGGAAACTGATCTCTAGCAGGTTTAGTTTGCTAGTCAATTATCCTGCTTTCTTCTACCCTCTGGTTGTAAGCTTCAGGGCTCTCTCTGAGGGAGAAGGCTGCAAAGGAACATGAGTTGTAGGGAAATTAAAATATACTGGTTCAATATTTGCAAATATTAACTCAAATTTCATCTTGTTTAACACTTGTGCTTTTATTTAACTTTTTATATTTGTTGGTCTTGTCTCTACAAGTAAGTAAAATGCTTGTTTTATCCACCAGAGTTTCACACACTGTTATATACAGAGTAAAAGAAAATTAGAAATAAAATTTTACAGCTTCGTTGAGATATAGGTGACATATAATGTACTGCACACACTTAAAGAATACAACTTGATGAGTTTTGAACTATATATATACACAGGTGAAACCATCAACACAATCAAGATAAGGAATATATCTATCACTCTGAGAAGTTCAAAAAGCATCCTTCCGCCTACTTTCATTCCAATCCTTACATGCCCTAGGCAGTCAGTGATCACTATAGATTAATTGGCATTGTCTACAATTTTATTTAAATGGATAATTTTTAAATAATTTGATATGTACTTTTTTTTTTTTTTTGGTCTGGCTTCTTTCATTAAGCATAATTACTTTGATATTCATCCATGTTTTTCGTGTACCAATAGTTCATTCCTTTCTATTACTGGGTAGTAATCCATTTTATGGATATACCATAATTTGTTTATCTATTCTTTTGCTCATGGACATTTGGGTTGTTTCCAGTTTAGGGCTATTAAAAAGAAAGCTATGGGCTTCCCTGGTGGCACAGTGGTGAGGAATCCGCCTGCCAATGCAGGGGACACGGGTTCGGGCCCTGGTCCGGGAAGATCCCACATGCCACGGAGCAGCTAAAGCCTGTGCGCCACAACTACTGAGCCTGCTCTCTGGAGCCCATGAGCCACAGCTACTGAACCCCGCCCTCCTGGAGCCCGTGCTCCACAACAGGGGAAGCCACTGTAATGGGAGGCCCGTGCACTGCAGAGAGGAGTAGCCCCCGCTCGCTGCAACTAGAGAAAGCCCGCACACAGCAACGAAGACCCAATGCAGCCAAAAATAATAAATAATTTAAAAAAAAAAAAAAAAAAAAAAGAAAGCTATTATGAATGTTTGTGTACAAGTGGACATGTATTTTCATTTTATCTTGGGTAAATACCTAGGAATGGGTTGGATTGTATGGGAAGTGGAGTTGCCAGATTTAGTAAACAAAAATACACAATACCCAAATAAAATTGAATTTTAGATAAACAACAAGTGGGCTTCCCTGGTGATGCAATGATTAAGAATCCACCTGCCAGTTCAGGGGACATGGGTTCGAGCCCTGCTCCAGGAAGGTCCCACAAGCCGTGGAGCAACTAAGCCCGTGTGTCACAACTACTGAGCCTGTGCACCACAATTACTGGAGCCCTAGCACGTAGAGCCTATACTCTGCAACAAGAGAAGCCACTGCAATGAGAAGCCCGCACACCGCAAGGAAGAGTAGCCCCCACTCGCCGCAACTAGAGAAAGCCTGTGCGCAGAAACAAAGACCTAATACTGTCAAAAATAAAATAAATAAGTAAAAACATTTTTAAACCGTATAAGTATATACTTCAACAAAAAAGATGAACAACAAGTAATTTTTTTAGTATACATATGTCCCATGTGATAGTTAGGACATACCTATATTAAAATTTTTTCACCATTTACGTGAAATTCAAATTTAACTTGGTGTCTTTTATTTTATCTGGCAACACTAAATTAGGAAGTGTACTACTAACTTTTTAAGGAACTCCCAAGCTTTGTTTCTGAAGTGATTGTATCATTTTACATTCCCATGAGCAGTAAGTGAGAGTTTCATTTGCTTCATGTCCTTGTCAACACTTAGGATAATCAGTCTTTTGAATTTTAGCCATTCTAGTGAATATGCAGTCATATTACAATGTGGTTTTAATTTGCCTTTCTATAATGACTAATGATGTTGAGTATATTTTCAGTGTGCTTATTTGCCATCCCTATAGCCAGCTTGATGAGGAGGTTATTTTGTTCAGTTTGTTTCCCCTTTTTTTGTATTGCATTTCTGGTCTTCAATTATTGAGTTACAAGAGTTCATTACATATGCTATATTCAAGTCCTCTGTCATTACATTTTTTGCAGATATAGTCTCCCAGTTTGTGGCTTGCCTTTTCATTTTTGTAACAGTGTCTTTTGAAGAGCAAGAGTTTCTTATTTTGATCAAGTCCAATTTACTGATATTTTTATTTATAATTCATGTTTTTTGTGTCCTACATAAAAAAATCGTTGCCAAATTCAAGGATATTGGTATTTTCTTCTACAAGTCTTATAATTTTTGTCTGTACATTTGGATCTTGGACCCATTTTGAGCTAATTTTTATATATGGTGTGAGGGAAGGATTAGGTTAATTTTTTATTTTTTTGCTTTTGGCTATCAAGTTGTTTTATGAAAAGATCTTTTTCTCTCTAAGGCAGATACATTTTTTGGCAAATTTGTTGAAAATCAATTGACCGTATACATGTGGGAATTTCTGGAATCTCTATTCTTTCCCATTTATTTGTCTATTTTTATGGCAATACCACACTCACTGTCTTAATAACTGTAGCTTTATAATAAGCCTTAAAATCAAGTAGTGTAATTCCTCCAGTTTTGTTCCTTTTTTTAAAACACTGCTTTAGCTATTCTAGGTCCTTTGCATTTCCATATAAATTTTAGAATCAGCTTGGCAATTTCTACCAAAACATCCTGCTGAGATTTTGATTGTTATTGCATTAAATCTGTAAGTCAATTTGAAGAGGATCAACAGTTTGGAAATATTGTCTTTTGATCCATGAACATGGTATATATCTCCATTTTATTTAGGCTTTGCTTAATTTTTCTCAGTAATGCTCTTAGTTTTCAGAATAGAGATCTCATAAATTTTTTTGTTAAATTCACCCCTGGGTATTTTATATTATCTGAGACTGTGTGTTGTTTTTCACTCCATCCATCCACCATATCCATTCTCCAACTGATGGACATTCAGGCTGCTCTGTCTCCTTGCTCTCTCAAATAATGCTGTGAGAAATATCCTCCCTCATATTGGACCTGTGCAGTTTGTGGAGCCCATACTCAGGAGGGCTTGCTGAGTCATAGATACTTAATTTCACCATTACTGCCATATTACTCACCAGTTCGCCCTGCCAGTGCTAGGCATGGGAGTAACTATTTCCCCATATCCTCAGGGTATTACGTGTCTTTCTCATTTTTGCAAAAATGATGGATATGAAGTTATAACTTTTGATTTTAATTCATATTTCTTTGACTTCAAGCCAGGTTGAGCAGCTCTTTATCTATTTGTAAGTCATTAAATTTTCTCCATTCATGAATTACCTGATCACAGGTTTCGAATATTTTTTCTACTGGGTTTTCTGTTTGTTGTCATGGTTGATTAGCATGCATTCCTAGTACATTTTGGATATTGATCCTTTGTGGTGTTGGATGTTGCAAATGCCTTCTTCCAGTCTGTCACTAATCCACCAAATTTGACTGTGGTAGATTTTTTTGAATAAAAATCCTTCATTTTTGAAGAGGGGAAATCTATATATTGTTTTAAAAAACCTTTTCTCATTCAAAATGTGTAAAATATTCTCCTACTATTTCCCCTACCAGCCTTGCAGTTCTACTTTTCACAGTTAAATCTTTAATTTCTTTGGGATTTTAAAAATAAAGGACACGAGGTACAGTTTCAGTCTTATTTTTCTGCATATGATTGGCCAATTTCCTAACTCTACTTATTATTATTTCCTAACTCTACTTTATATATTTTTTAATTTACTTATTTATTTTTGGCTGCATTGGGTCTTTGTTGCTGCACATGGGCTTTCTCTAGTTGAGGAGAATGGGGGCTAGTCCCTGTTGCAGTGCATGGGCTTCTCATTGTGGTGGCTTCTCTGGTTGTGGAGCGTGGGCTCTAAGTGCACGGGCTTCAGTAGTTGTGGCACGCACGCTCAGTAGTTGTGGCTCACGGGCTTTAGAGTGCAGGCTCAGTAGTTGTGGCACACGGGCTTAGTTGCTCTGTGACATGTGGAATCTTCCCAGACCAGGGCTCGAACCCGTGTCCTCTGCATTGGCAGGCGGATTTTTAACCATTGCGCCACCAGGGAAGTCCTCTACATACTTTAAATTAAAATTTTTTCTTGGTAAAATCAAGTGAATTCATTGTTAGGTTAATTACTAGACTTTTTATAACTGTATTACTATTGTAAATGAAATAATTTAATTTACAATATTTACTAGTTTATTAAATATTTGTTTTTAACAAATATAATTCTTTAATATTTTATCTTTCAGTTACTGTTGGTGTAGGAAAATACTATTTTTTTCCCCTTTTTTTTTTGGCTGTGCCACGTGGCTTCCAGGATCCTAGTTCCCTGAACAGGGATCAATCCAGCACCCTTGGCAGTGAAAGCACGGAGTCCTAACCACTAAACCACCAGGGAATTCCCGAAAATACTATTTTTTAATTGACATTTTTGGGCACTTTATTGGAACTTCAAATGACTCACAACTTGGCATTTTCCTCTATCAGAGAGTGGAAAGAAAGACCATTTCCCCAGTTCCCGGGGGCTTTACAGTGACTAAGCAGTAGATGAATCTGGGGTTCTCTCTCAAACTTGCCAAAATAGTCATTATGAATGAAGAGAAGCAAGTCCAAAGCATGGATACTAAATTCAAATACCTACGTGGGCTAAGTTTAAACAGCAGGGAACAGTGGAGACTGGGGCAAAGCAGAAAGCACAAGTTCTGTCTAAAAGGAGCTGACCTACTCGGCTTCAGCTAATTCTTACCATACAGCAATGAAAGCCCAGTTTTTTCACATCTGTAGATTTTTCTAGGAAAAGCCTCAAATCATTGATTTTAAGATAACAACTTAATCAAAGTTTTAAAAATCTTTGCTGGACCAAAGCGATCACATCTGTGTGCTAGCTCTGTTTCACATCTACAGGGCTGCACCCTCTGGTCTAAGAATGTCCCAAGGGCAGGGGACAATAGGGAAGTAACTGAATATCATCTCCGGACCCCATCCTCCCATTCCTTTTTTCCTCCCCCACCCCTACCCCATTGTCTTCACTGTGCAGGGTTCTATTCCAGCTAGCTTGGACATCAGCCTTGTGGGAACTGAGTTTAGAACTTGAGGAGAGAAGATGGAGGTTGAGGCTGGGCCCACATCATACTGCCTGAGAACTCCCAAGAGAACAGGAGCCTAAGCTGGGACAGGACTCGATAGGTGACCTACCGGCTTCACCTGGTTTGGCACTGGAACCACACGGCTCTTTCCAGCATCAACTGGGGTGAGCATGTTTGGGTAATTGTCTTAGATCAAAATGGCTCCCACAAGTCCACATTCTGGACCTGAATCAACCTTCCCTGGTGTTTTAGGTTGGTATTACGGGCTGAATTGTGTCCTCCCAAAATGCATATACTTAAGTCCTAACCCCCAGTACCACAGAATGCAGAATGTTACTGTATTTGGAGGCAGGGCCTTTAAAGAGATCATTAGGGTAAAATGAGGTCACTAGGTTGGGCCCTGATCCAACAGGACTGGTGTCATAAGAGGAGGAGATTAGGACCCAGACACACACACAAGGGAAGACTGTATAAAGATACTGGAAGAAGACAGCCATCTACAAGCCAAGGGGGAGGCCTCAGAAGAAACCAGCCTGCTGACACCTTGATCTTGGACTTCCATTCTCCATACTGCGGGGAAATGAATTCTGTTGTTTAAGCCACCCAGTCTGTGCTATTTTGATATGGCAGCTCTAGCAGACTAATATAGTTGTGTTCTTGTAAACAGATTCTAAATGCAGGGCTGTGTGTGAAGCTTTACAGGAGCAATGTCAGGAAATCCCGTGTGAAAACAAGGAAGGCGGAATTGGGCAGAGGGAGAAATTGAGCTATAATGAATGTGTCACCAAGGTGGTGTTCTGGAGCTGGGATGGCCCTTCAAGGACTTCCAAATCGAGGAAGGGGGCCTTTGTTTTCCTACATCAGTCATTGTCAAGGTGAAGGAGGGGTGGTTATTTTGCCCCCCCAAAGAACATTGGGTAATGTCTGGAGACAGTTTTGGCTAACACACCAGGGGATTGGCTGTGTGCATGGACACTGGGGGAGCGGGTGCATGCACTACTGGCATCTAGTGGGTAGAGACCAATGATGTTGCTGCCATACAACCTAATGCCCAAGACAGCGCCCACCCCCACCCCCGTCACCCCGCAACAAAGAGCCACCTGGCCCTGAATGTCAATAGTGCTGAGATTGAAAAAGCCTCCTGACATCAGCAAGTGCTGAGCTGCTCTGGCCAGGATTTAACCTTGGGCAGACCCCTGCTGCTGACGGCAGTTCCCAGTGAGGGGTGCAGCTGTGAACTTGCAGCAGCCTCTGCTCCCAGCAGCTGGGGAATGGGTGTGTTTGCCATGAAGAGGATCTAGGCAGACCAAAGGGCACTTGATCTGGCCCCTCAGACTTCTCTCTCTAATAACGGTAACAACCAACCACGTTCAGGGCACTGGCCTGTGAGTTTTACATATGTTATCCTCTTAAGCCTCACGAAAAGCCCAAGAGGCGGATTTTATGGCCCCTGTTTTGTAAAACAGTAATCCAAGACTCAGAGAGGTTAATCACTCACCCAAGATTACTGAGCTAGTAAGCTACCGAACCAGAATTTGAATCCGGGGCTGTCCGACTCCAAAGTCTGGCTCTTTCGCAAGCAGGAAGGACAACCTTTCCTAAAACAAGAGCAGTACACATAGCATACAGACGAGAAAGAGGATGGAGAGAAAGAGACTTAACCCAGAACTGATAGAAATCCAGCCTTACAACAGCCAGAACCCTGAAACAATGGCTGATACTGTGCAAACATTTCAGGGGCCGGACCCTGAGCTCGGGCTTCTGGGAGAGAGGCCTCCTGCCACCTCTCTATCCAGAAACGTTAATGGTTACCAGAATTAATCCCTCTGATGAGGGGACATTTTTTGCCTCCTTGAAGAAAATGCATGGACCTTAGGACTTTGTGTGATGACAACAGTAACTATGAAAAAGGAAACAGTAATTATGAAAAAGGAAATAAAGACACTTCCCGGGAGACAATGGTATAAAAATAATTTTTATTTGCTACTGTAAATAAAGTAGTGCAAAGAGTAGTTTGGACCCACAGTATTGCAATTTATTTACTACCTTAGCAGCATACGGCGTAGACAGTCTGCTCTTCCCTTTCCTCCCTCTCTGTCCGTCCCCCACGACCCACCCACCCACCCACCCACACACACACAAACACACACACACACACACACACACACACACACACGCCCCTATGCAGACGCAGGCAGGCATAAAGGGCGGGGAATGAGACTATGAGCTAAAGGCTTGTTTCCTGCGTATTCCACTGCTGCCACTCTATTCTAATGGGCAATTCATGGAAAAGACTAGACCTAAATACTAAGAATTTTCTAAATGTTATTTCACGGATTGCAATTGAAAGGTAAACGATATCCAACAGTGTCATTAAATGATTCGGAAGCACTACAGCCCTAGAAAAATTCAAGGAGAAAAATGTAAACCCAATTCACAAAGCCATCGCCTTCCCTGTATTTCCAGCCTTAACCCATTTATTTCAAGGTGCCTTAGAATTGCTGGGTCCTGGATGTCACATGGAAATCTGTCCATGGGACTGCGAGGGGTAGGGCAGTGGCAAACACACACACCAAGTATTATCTAACTGGTAGAGAAGTCACAATCTTCTGTTTTTTAATAATAGGGAATGAACAAGGGGCTAAGATTCTTAAAATCCATCTCAGTGTATAAGGATTCGGATACGCCACAAGGCACACTCTGACTCCCCCATACACAGTCATTAGAAATGGACATCCGCAGTGACCCGCTTAACCTCCCCGACATGTCCCTGCGATCAGGATGCTCCTTGTATTTGTTTGATAACCTTTGGTATAACCACTGTCTGCTCTGGGTATTTCTTTGATTTAAAAAAAAAAAAGACACCAAGTGCAAAATTCACATCCAGTTGACAAGACATTTAAGGTGTATAATGCCCCAGCCCCAGCTATCCAATACCAGCTGTTGAAAGGACTCTCTCTCATCTGGAGAGACATGGAGTGCACAGTTCACCCACGTGGCTCCGGGTTATTGGTGACGGTGGGCTGGTCCTGAGCAGAGGCGTCTGCAGCTGGAGTCACAGCTGGACTTGCAGCAGGGGCAGTAGGGTCTCGGGGGGCCCGGGCTGGTGTCGGATGGGAACCGCTGGCTGCAGAGACACATGCACAACAAGTGCTGAATATTCAAAACAGTACGTGCAGGACACACAACCACACCTAGACCCTTGCAAGCCAGGAGAGATGCTTCTAGACCAGTGGTCCTGGCACTAACTGGATGAGCAACTTTGGACCCATTATATAGGTTCTTTGGACTTTGGTGTCCCCTCCTATAAAATGGCAGGTTGAAACAGATGTGCAAAGATCTCTGGGATTCTAAGTCCTGAATTTATTCTGTGACTTTACAGGGGTGTGTAAATATTAAGAAAGAGAGAAAGAAAGAAAGAAAGAAAGAAAGAAAGAAAGAAAGAAAGAAAGAAAAGAAAGCAAGAAAGAAAGGAAGGAAGGAAGGAAGGAAGGAAGGAAGGAAAGAAAGAAAGAGAAAGAAAGAAAAAGAAAGAAAGAAAGAAAGAAAAAGAAAAGAAAGGCGGGGGAGAGGAAGGGAGGGAGGGAGGAAGGAAGGAAAGAAGAAGGAACTCCTTGGTCTATGTTTCCTATGGTCATATCTCTTTTTTTTCACCTAGTATTGATACAATGCAAGCTCTGGATTACACCAATCAATCAGAAAGAGTGTTGGTTTTATTCACATTCTGATTCCATTTGGATGATATGCCAAATTTGATTTAAATTGAATTCTTTAAGTAAATGTGTATACATTTTGGAAAACATAATTACTAGGTTTAATTGTTTTTCAACCTACCTTTAGTAACGAGGTTGAACCACAATAAAGGTTAGGGAAGCTTATAAAGTTTTATACTTTATGGCAATAGCTTTCAAGCGGGGGTAATTTCGACCCCCCGGGGACAGTTGGCAATGTCGGTAGACATTTTTGGTTGTCACAGCCGGAGGATGGGGTGCTACTGGCATTTAGTGGGTAGAAGCCAGGGATGCTGCTAAGCATCCTGAAATGCCTGGGCCAGCCCCCCTCCCGAACAAAGAAGGATCCAGCTCCAAATATCACTAGTGCTGAGGCCCACACACCTGCTTTATGTACTAAGGCTGTGAAGTATCCTGTCCATAAGACTGTGGGCTCTGGGACCCGGCTGTTCTGCCCTTTATCAGTTATGTGACCTTGGACAAGTTACCTACTCTCCTTCTGCCGCTAAAAAATGGAGAAAATAAGAATATCTGTACCTTATTTTGCTCTTATAAGGATTAGATGAGTTAATGTAGAACAGTGTCTGGCTCGCCTAGGTACTCAACAGATGTTAGCTCTTACTACTAGTGGCCTGGTTTACCATGGAAATGTGTTGATTTATCAATTTCTGGGGCTGCGCTTGCAGGACTGATGAAAAAGTTGGAGTGTTTGTTTCTGGGATGCTTTATAGTCCACTTTTAGACCCCAGTAGCCTATGAAAATAGCCAAAACTTTGAAGCCAGAAAGCCCAGAGTCACATGGTCCTTACAGTTACCGGCTGAGTGAACTTGAGCAAGTTACTTAACCTCTCTGAGCTTCAGTTTCTCTGTCTGTAAAGTGGCGGTACCAGCTTGCAGGGGTGTGTGACATACAGCTAGCACAGTGGCCATGGTTTGTGCGAACAACTGCCTTTAAGCAGTGCTCTTAAGCTCAGCAGTCCTTGAGTCTCATACAATTTTCAGTAGGTGGGACTATTCTTAAAGGTTCCCAAATGTCCATCCTGAAATGTATCGACTTATAGAAGATGCCATCACTTGTTGACCATCTGACTTCTAGATAAGCTCTTCAAGATTTCCACCTGCAAGAGGCTATACTAGGAAATTCCGGAACGGGCTCCAAAGCCTCCGACCTTTTTGAATATGTAAAGGAATTCTCCAAGGAACCCCTTCCAACAGCTACAGGAAACCTTGTGAATCCAGAGACTGTTCTGAAAGAACAGGATAGTGGCGGCGGTGCGGAGGGGGCCCAGGTGTTGCATAATGATGTGACGCTTCTAGGTCAAAGCCATCACTCTGGCAGGTGATCTAACCGCGGCAGGGACCATAAGACCCAGTGATGCGGCACAAAGACCATTTGCTGGAGTCAGGAGACCTGTTCGGGGCAAGTCTCATTTATCTACCACTAATAGGTGACTTAGGGGTAGCTACAGAATGGCAGACATTTCAGTCCTAAAATGCTTGAATCTCATAGGCTTTGGTTTCCTCATCTGTGAATCGAGGGGCTTGGATTAAATGGTGTCCAAGATTTCTTGGGTCCTAACAGTTATCTTTCTGATGATTCTCTGAGGAAGTTAATGAAGTACTAAGGCACGTATTTTTCCTTTTCAAGCTCAGGGAAATGTTTAAATCACCATGGTAACAAGATAAATCAGCAATCAGTTTTCTGATTAAAACAAAAAAAGTGCCACTGTGTAAATGTAGAAGGAATGCATAATTAGCATCTCCACCACTGAAATCTTCTTGTCAGAGCATAACAAAAATGCTCGATGTTTCGGCAGTAAGTTTGTTATTATCCACGTGAGAACGCTGCCATTTCCAGGAGCAGTTTGCAATCACTGGACAAACCCCCCAACAGCCCGTCATAATTTTAAAGTGGTCTCTTTGTCTCCGATCACCTGGAATCTGTCCTAATTTGATTACCAGATTAGAATCAAGGTAATGAGGAAAATCAGTGTGCTGCTTCAAAAATTACGGAGTCTATTCCTGAGTCAAAAGTGATTTTTGGATTATTCGCTGCTTGAGGGACCATTTTCTGTACATTAGTGAGAATAATAAAGAGCTGGCCCTGAGCTGGCAGACTGCAGCCCATGGGCCTCAGGTGGCTCGCTGCCTGTTTCTATATGGCTTGCAATCTAAGCATGGTTTTTGCATTTTGAAATGGTTGAATAAAAATCAAGAGAAGAGTACTATTTCATGACATGTGAGAAACACGTGAGATTCAAATCTTCATGTCCACGGTAACGTTTTATTGGAGACCAGCCATATCATTTGTTTTCCTGTATTGTCAATGGCTGCTTTTGCACTCTAATGAAAGTTAAGTAGTTGTGACAGAGATGGCCCTCAAAGCCCCAAATGTCTATTATCTGGCCCTTTACAGAAAAAAATTGGCCAACCTCTGTTGTGGACCACTGCAGGAGAAATATCTGCTTGCCAGTTGACCAGATGGGAGCATAAAAGAAAGACGAATAGGAGAGAATATATTGGGTGAATCCAGAGATAGTAGACTATTTACAAAGATGAAGCAGCGGGGAGGGGGTGGGTAAGGAGGTGAGGGGGAAGCTTTGGAAATCATATACTATGAATAAGATCTAATCCACTTCTTTTGGGCCTCTGGATCCAGCAGGGACCAGTCCACGTATAAGATCCATGTCATTTAAACATTTCTTATGAGTAAAGATACCGGGAGGGCAGCAAGGATAATGAGATAGGAGAAAAGTAAAATCTCGCCATTAAATCACTCTGACTTTAAGGCTGCTACTTTTTGCATGAGTACCACTTTGTGACATTTTACTGTAATTTTAGTACCTCATTAACTGGAAATGTAGAGGACAGGAAAAGAGTAGGAAAAGGTTTAATTGATCTTGTTCGTATCATCTTACTCTTTTTAAAAGACCACTTGGCTAACCACTTAGGCAAAAAAGATGAGTTGGCTTAAATTATGAATGTTTTGAATAGGCTGACATTGGTTTAAAAGGTGAGCACGTCATGCCCAGAGCTGGTAGTTCTGAAGATCTTGCTCTATACTGTGTATTCTATTTAGACACAAAGTTTACAATAACACGAGGAAGGCAGGACTCTCTCTGAAGTGGTCTTTTACATTTTCTCCCTCTATTCTTCCCTTTACCTTCTGCCAGGCAGCCAGTCACGCTCCATGTCTTTTCAGTCTCAGGGGAGATTTGTGGCAGGGACAGAAATGGAGATGGTTCTAGACATACTTTACTTTGGGATTTTTTGTTTTTCCCAAAGCCTGGGTCCATTAAAGCAATTATGCTTGGCATCCTTGACCGGGAGGGGGAGAGGGAAAGTGCCTTAGAGATGCAATGAGGCAGGGAAAGGAGGTGTCTGGAGTGTGGGAAAGTGGCTGAGCCTGGCTGTGGGTGTACCTCAGCGGAGCCCTCACCTTGCCCTTCAGCAATCTGAGAAGGAAGACCTGGCAGAAAAAAAAAGGCTAAGGTGCTCAGCTTTGGCAAAGACAATGGGACTTGTAGGTGACCCAGAAGCTGCGAAGCCGACGGACCTGGAAGGATGGCGTAGGCCCAGGGCAATGTGTATTCTGCTATCAGACTGGTGACCATCTGAGTAGTTAGTGCTACCAAAAACCCAGGGACCTTTGCACGTCCCTGGGAGGCATCAGCTTCAAGAAAGACTGAGCTGCCTGGTAGTATGCAAGCTAGGAATCAAAATCAAGTTCCCTCAAAGGAAATAAAAGATTTTTTTGCATACGTAATATTTTTTGTGGACTTGTTTTGGTACGCTAGCTAGACTAGTCAGTATTTTTGTTTAGCTGTTTTTTAAAAAAGAGCTTTATGTTTTAGAAAGAGTCTAATAGCATAGAAAAGCATGCTAGTCTCTGGTAGTGGAGTCTGCTACTTACTGAGGTAAACCAAGCTCTTTAAGTGTAGGTGCTACCTGGTGTCAGCGTACTTTAATTGCAAGTAAAATGCCCTAGGGGGCATTACTCCTTAGGAGATACCGGGCTAACATTTCTTGAGTTCTAAATACTTTACTCAGTGTTCTCTCATTGGGTTCTCTCAACTACAATACGACATAGGTGTACTACTAATTCTGCTGTTTTAGAGAACAGGAAACTAAGGCACAGAGAAGGTCCCTCCCTTGCCCAAGGTCACACAGCTAGTGACAGGCCAGCATCTTAGCGGTCTGTGCTGTTAGCTACTGTCCCACACCGCTAGCCTTCTGAACGCAGGACAGTTTACTGTGGCAAGTGTGGTGAAGTGCTGACTATATATCACAAAGCGTATAAACTCAGGAAGAAAATGAAGGTAGTTGGAGCTGAACGCAAAATGGATGGACAGCTCAATTTAAAGGTTTGGCCATAAATCATTAGTTTTTAGAAACAACTGACTGGAAAAAGTGCAAATCACAAAATGACAGAGATCCCTAACTTAGAGCACACTCCTCTTACCCAGCACCTTAAGGGAGGCTCTTAACTCTCAAATCCTGTCCCTCTCCGCTCTGGCAGTCAGCACCTAGGCTGCGTTCCTGTGCCGGCTTAACCACGGCCAGGGTCACCACCAACATCTACTACATCCGTCACCTTCCCACGGGGTGGCTCATGGACCTCGGGCATCAGCTCCTCGGAGAGATGCCCGCAGTAGAAACTCTGCCCGCTGAGGGACCCCTGCAGTGCTTCTCTGCTGCTTTTCTATGCTTCCATCCCCCTTGCCCCATTGTCCAGTCACTGACGGAGTACCCTCTTATTTCAAAGTCATGACAAATTTGCACTTATATGGAGGACTGTAAAAATAGGAAAATAATTTACTACATATTTTAATTCAACACTAGTCCTAACAGGGCTGGTATGTACCACTGTAGGGGCACATTTTGGAAATATGTGGAGACTCCTTTTTTTCTTAACTTCTATACCCTTACGACTCTAAGTGTGTGGAACAGCATCGTGAATGTAACCTGAAACCTTGTGAGAAATGCAGGATCTCAGAGGCCACCCACAGACCGACTGACTTAGAATCTGTATTTAACCAGATCCCTGTGGGATTCCTGTGCACACTGAAATTAAGAAGTGCGGGGCTAGAATTTACATATTGAAATACATATTATTTTATTATAATTACTTTCTTTTTATTTCTCCTTTATATTGCTGTTTAGGGCATTATTTTTAAAACTAAGTGTGTAGGCAGATTACTTGTCATTCATTTCAAGGTACCAAAAAAATGTCTTAAAAAATACATCTTATGTAAGGGGACAGTGGGTCAGAGGCAGATGGTAGCCACTGTTTTAGAGTATCATAAGTGTGAAAAAGTTCAGAAGTCTGCTGCCCTACATCCTTTCATGGACTCTATTTTGTGATTTTGGGCAGAACACGGCATTCCTTTAGCCCCATTTCTTCATCTGTAAGATGAAGGACATAGAATTAAATTATTTTTAAGATCCTATCCAGACTTCTCCAATGCTCACCGAAGGGAAGAGGTATGTACAGGAAGAAACAAGTGAAAGAGTTTGAAAAATATGAAAAACAAATGAGTGAAAGAGCAAAGGTTACACAGGAAGGGGAAAGTATATCAAAAGGCAGGAGGGACAGGGAGATGGGAATGTGGAAGGACTGATAATGAAGCTATGGAAAAAGGAAAAAAACGACGACTTCTGATAAAAGCCATTCCACCAGCCCATGAATTTTCATGGCTACCAGCTGGCATAAAATGAGAAAGACAATTTTCAGCTCCTCTAACGGAATTGCATTTGTAATAATCATAACAATATTTCTACAGAGTAAAAAAGACAGAAAACACTGACAAGACGCAAAATAAATGCATTATACCTGGGAACAAATTTAGGGATGGGACAGAATTTGCATGAGGAAAACTTATCAGCTGGCGTGCTACAGGGCATCAAACCTGGAAGGGCTTTTTAAATTTTATTATTTATTTATTTATTTATTTTGCGGTACGCGGGCCTCTCACTGTTGTGGCCTCTCCCGTTGCGGAGCACAGGCTCCGGATGCGCAGGCTCAGTGGCCATGGCTCACGGGCCCAGCCGCTCTGCGGCATGTGGGATCTTCCCGGACCGGGGCACAAATCCGTGTCCCCTGCATCGGCAGGCGGACTCTCAACCACTGCGCCACCAGGGAAGCCCTGGAAGGGCTTTTGGTGGTTCCTTGTTAACCTCCTCAGATAAATGGGGGAAAATGACTCTGTATTAGCCTCTCGGAACAGTGGCTTCTGTCTCACCATCAAATCTGTGCTGAAATGAACTTCTTTTGCTTTTCATTATCTGCTACACAAATAACGGCTATGCCGATGCTCAAATGCCATGTCCAGCCCTAACGTATCCATTTGTAAATGTCCCTGTTGGTCTTTGTGAGTGATTCTGTCCTTCTGTAGCTTCCAAGATGGTTGGGAATTGGAATTCTCCCCTGAGAGATGTTTGCAAATTTCAGTACCTACTAAGTGTGAGATCATAAATGATGGGACCAAGGCCTTCCTCTGACTCAGCTTGTGGTCTCATAGGGAAGATAAACATGACAGTTAACATTATTGAGATGGTTTTATATGCCAAATAAATACAACAGCTAACATTTTGGTGTCATGTGTATTTTTTTCACTGAACTCTCCTAACAACCCTGAGAAGTAGCTACTATTATAACTTCATTTTATTGATGAGAAATTGGGGGATCAGGAAAGTGAAATAACTGGCCATAAGTCACACAGCTAATGAAGAGCTAAGCCTGGACTCTAAACCTAGCTAGAAAGGACTGGGGTGCCTATCTCCTTAACTACTGCCCTACACAAGCTCAGAAAAGAAAGAGTGACTAGTAGAATCCACACTAGACTAACGGCTGGCTCTATTGTCCCCCTCGGCCCCTCCCTCTGAATCTAAGTGGCTGGGTATTTTTACTCATCACAAGTGCTTGTTTATTATCTTACACATTTGATTCCTCGACTGGGATAAATAGGAAGACTTCGTGCTAGAGGGGGCCTCAGAACTGGGTTTTAAGACACACAAGGTATAGTTTTGATAGCCGGTGTACTTTGAATTGGAGAAGACATTTTTGTTCAATTTCTTAAGCACCTTATTTTAAAAAAATCCTTGCTTACTTTGAAAAATGTAACAATAATTGGAGCCTTCCATCAGCCAGAGATTACGAGACAGCCCTAGGGGTAACCACCATGTGAATGATCCACCTAACGAAAGGAAGTAGAATGGCTAAGGAGGGAGAGTGTCATTTTTCTGGTAAGGAAAAAGAATCCCTATATATATTTTTTAAGATTTAAAAAAATTAGTTAATTAATTTATTTAGTTCTGGCTGCACTGGGTGTTCATTGCTGCGTGCGGGCTTTCTATAGTTATGAAGAGCAGGGGCTACTCTTTTTTGCGGTGTGTAGGCTTCTCATTGTGGTGGCTTCTCTTGCTACAGAGCACGGGCTGTAGGCGCATGGGCTTCAGCAGTTGCAGCACGCGGGCTCAGTAGTTGTGGTGCACGGGCTTAGTTGCTCCGCAGCATGTAGGATCTTCCCGGACCAGGGCTTGAACCCATATCCCCTGCATTGGCAGGAGGATTCTTAACCACTACATCACCAGGGAAGTCCCTCCTACATTTTTTATATTGCCCTGGCTTTTTATAAATCTTTACCTGAGACAGACTGGCAATACTGCACGGTCCAGGCGATCAATGCAGACAGCAGGAAGGTTCCCAGAAAGTAAATCTGCAAACATCCAAAGCACATGTCAGATGACTGACAAAGGGTTGGGACCATGAGGACGGAGCTGAGGGGAGACAGTTCCTACCAGGGCAGAGTGCAGGGTGGCACCCCAGATAAGCCGGAGGTTAAGGTAAAGCCAGGCCAGGGAGCAGGGGCTGAAGGACTCCTCGCTGCTGTGGCTCCAGCACCTGCAGACAAAAAGCACAGTGTTGCCAAACGTTGGTAGCATTACTTACGACCGATATTTGCAGATCCTCAAACCCACATCCTTCTGCTTTGGGTCAAATGAGCACATGTAAAATGAGAGAAAAAAGAAACAAAACCAGTTCTGAGGGGTGTGAGCCTGTGCTGAAATTCTAGGATCCTGGCAAAAATCTCAGAAAAAGGTCAGTCTTGTCCTTCATAAAAAGGTCAAGGAGGCCCTTGTAGCACAGGAGCTGCCAAGGAACACTTTTATGTGAGTGTCTGTGTCCAAAGTCCAGACACTGGGATGCCTCCCTATCTTGCAGAAAAGCATCATCTTATTGGACACTTTATTTTTTCCACTCTCGTGGAAAAACTTCATCAGCATTTTAACTTCAAATCAAGCACATTCTATATCTTAATCCTCAGATACTAGAAAAGGGAATTAAGTTTGGGTCCAGCTGAGTGTTCTCTAATCAGAACAAATCCTGAGCCCTTTATAACCACTGGCATTAGAAAATAAGACCAAGGAGCTTCCCTGGTGGCGCAGTGGTTGAGAGTCCGCCTGCCGATGCAGGGGACACGGGTTCGTGCCCCGGTCTGGGAGGATCCCACGTGCCGCGGAGCGGCTGGGCCCGTGAGCCATGGCCGCTAAGCCTGCACGTCCGGAGCCTGTGCTCCACAACGGGAGAGGCCACAACAGTGAGAGGCCTGTGTATCGGGGAAAGATAATAATAAGAAGAAGAAGAAAATAAGACCAAGGCTAACTTTAACCAAGAAGCAAACACCACCCACTTGGGTTCCTCCAGCTGCTACAGTATTAAAGAGGCTCTGAACTCACCTTTCGTACAGTTCTTGGAGGATGGAGATGTTATTAGAATGGATGGTCGGGTCAATTTCCAAGAAATCCAAAATATGATGTGGGATGATAGCACCTTCCTCAATTAGCAGGGCCAGGTTAAAAAATCCCTGAAAACAAGCCACAAACCAAACTCATTCACTCCTTATAATAAAGCCTAGATGGACACTTCATCAGAATGTAAACTAACCTCTAGATTTTTTTTTTTCAGTCCCTAGAGCCAGATGGTTTTGTCATCTTCACTGATGAATTGTTTCCCTAAATATATGCATCGGAGGAACTTATTTGCAGAAGAACCAGGAGGCTTTCAGAGGACGCTGTGTCCCATCTGCTCAGAAGCCAGCCACCAGGGGAATCTGTCCTTTTCTGTTCATTCTCTCAAAACAGAACTCGCTGGAAAACGTGCCCTTGTATCATCAACAAACCCAGAATATCGACTCAAAGGCAGTGTCCGTCACTTACAGACTATACCCTGGGTCACCATCGGTATGTCAGAATTCTAACAAATGTGGCTGTGGGTGTGCTCGGGGCTGACATTCTAAGAGAAGAGGACCTCTGATGCGCACGGTAACGTGCAGGTGTTTGTCCGATCTTTCCTAAGGCAGCGAGGAAAATCTCCTCACCTGATTCCTCTTGGTACAGACCCTCCACTCTGGTACGCTTCCCCACCTCCCTCTCATTATATATCTTGTTCTTGACCCACAGAGGTAGGACCTGTCTCACTGGGCTGTGCAGGTCCAGTAAAATAACACAGTTAAGAGCCTGATGGTCGAAGTGCTTCATAGAGGATGGAAACTATTATAGGACCTGGAGGAGATGCACTGTCAGGAGTCTCACAAGCCGGCTATGTGATGATCATAAAATAACAGCAGCTGGAATTTTCTGAGTGATGCTATATATGAGGCTTTGTTCTGTTTTTTATATATATTCACTTAATCCTCACAACAACAAATTGAGATAGATTCTGTTATCCTCTATACTATTATTACTAGGAAGCCGAGGCACAGAGAAGTTAAGGAATTTGCCCTAGGTCATACAGTTGGAAAGGGGATTCAAATGTAAACAGACGGGATTCAGAGCCTCAAATCTTAAGGTCCACCTTGCTGCTAAATAACCTCTAAATAGATACAAGTATTAGGTGTCTTAAAATTTCACACACACACAAGCAGAAAATAGACTGTTTCTCCACTTTTTGAAAGAAAGGCGCTCTTAAAACTCGAGGTATTAGAAGAAAAGGACTTTATAAAATTTTAAAGTCTCTGAACAATGGAAAAATAACAAGATTAAAATAAATTGGAAAATGGACTAGGGGGATATTTGTATGCATTGTAATAGCTTAAGGTTCATTATCTACTGGGCAAATGTATAAAGAACTAATTATAATTTAAATTAAAAAATATCAAAACTCCAATAGATAAGCAAAGAGTAAGAATAGAGAATTCACGTAAGAAAATATAAAGGGTAAATTATCATAGATGAGTATATGTAAAAGTGTCCATCCCCAGTAGTAGTCAAATACATACAATTTGAAACAATAAGGAAGGATCAACTTATAATCATTCAATTACCAAATTAAGTCACGAAAACATCCAGTGCTGACAAGATTTCAGTGATCCTTTTATACTAAGCACTGCTTGGTGATACATTAATTGGGAAACAGTTTCAGAAAGTAAATCGGCAATATACTATTATTATGTAACCATGAAACCATTTAGACTGTTTGACTTAGCAATGCCATCCCTCAGATTATAAAGAGATTATTCAAACGGAGGTGAAAGATGGAAATATGAGAATGTTCATTGTAGCACTTGCTATAATTGCAACACAATAGGAAATGACCTTCACGTCTTCCTTAACGGACTATAAATCTCATGAAGGCAAAAATATTGTCTATCTTTTAATCTTGTGTCCCCACCACTAAGCAGTGTCTAAGACATGGCAGGACTACATAAACATGTGTCAAATCCATCAATAAATTAGCAAACAAGACAATAAATGTCCATTAAAAGATAAAACTTAAAAAATTACAGTCTAAAAATAAATAAATGAATAAATTACAGTCTATCAGCTCAGCAGGATATGGCGCAGCAGTTAAGAGTAATAATTACAGAGACCATGCAATAGAATGCACCCATTCCTACAATACGTGAGAAGAAGCAGATTTTTCAAGTGGCCCGTGTGCTCTAGTTACCATTAAAGAGACCCACCGGCCTGTGGCTGGGACTAGAAAGGGACATGAAGACGGAAGGAATTTAAAAAAAAAAGAAAGAAAATCCAAAGGAATAAAGCCCCTGACATGGAACTGTGGGTGCATTCTTTGATTTGTTTTCTCTTTAAAAATTATTCTTGGGCTTCCCTGGTGGCACAGTGGTTAAGAATCCGCCTGCCAATGCAGGGGACATGGGTTCGAGCCCTGGTCCGGGAAGATCCCACATGCCGCGGAGCAAGTAAGCCTGTGCGTCACAACTACTGAGCCTGTGCTCTGGAGCCCGCGAGCCACAGCTACTGAGCCTGCGTGCTGCAACTACTGAAGCCCGCGTGCCTAGAGCCTGTGCTCCGCAACAAGAGAAGCCACCACAATGAGAAGCCCGCACACCACAACGAAGAGTAGCCCCCGCTCGCCTCAATTAGAGAAAGCTTGGGTGCAGCAACAAAGACCCAACACAGTCAAAAATAAATAAATAAAATAAATAAGTTTATTTAAAAAAAATGATTCTTTAACGTTTTTATAACATCATCTTGTGAAAAAATTAAAAATCAGAACTGAAAAAAAAAAAAATTAGGTCCAGGCCTAATTTTGAGTAACAACATAAATCATCTAGGGGAGTTTGGCTCACCAAAAAATCCTTTTAGTACCAACTCCTATTTCATTCCAGAAGAAATAATAATAAAAGGATAGATCATATCCACTAAGCATACTCAGTGCTGGGCTTGGAGCTTTACGTCCAACATGTCATTTAATCCTTGTAACCTATGAGGTGGATGTTATTATTATCCCCAGTTCACAAATGAGAAAACAAAGAGTCAGTGATTGAGTGGCTTGCCATATACAAATAGCTGTGAAGGTACAAAGATGTGGGGTAAAAGCAAAAGTAGTACCTCCTTTAAAAAAAAAGACTAAGATAGGGATGAGTTTCCAACTTTGGCTTTGTGATCAGATCACAAATCACACAAGAAACCTGTGGCATAAGAGGGTAACAACTATTCCAGCTTCCATCACGAAACAGCCCTGAGATCCTCACAAGACAAGTCCAATTAGCAAATGTAGAAGGAAGGAGAGAAACAGAAAATCATCACTGGCACACTACAGTTAGTTGTTGCAGGCAAGATTTACTGAAGGATACTGAAATCAGTGGGCAGAAGTTGGAGGAGAAATCAAATATTTGCATCATTGCAAATTATCTCCCCAAGATATCTACAAATTAGAAAGAGAAAAATATTAACTTTACATGGGAGAGACCTAGTAGAAACCATCTTCACCGAGTGATTGAGATCAGCCTCACCAATAAGACATACTGACACTATGTACGCCACATATGATACGCTGAGAAGGACATATAGCATCTGGGCTATCCTTGCCCCAAATGCATAATCTCAGTCTATTCACGAGAAAACAGAAGACAGGCCCAAATCGAGGGACATTCTACAAAATATCTGACCGGTATTCTTCAAAGGTATCAACGTCATGAAAGACAAGCAAAGACAGAAACCGTCCCCGATTGAAGAGGACTCAAGAAATATGACAACTAAATGCAACGTGGGATCCTGGAACAGAAAAATAATGTTAGTGGAAAAAGTAGTGAAATACAAATAAGGTCTGAAATGTAGTTAATGGTCCTGAACCAACACTGATTTCTTAGTTTGATAATGAGATCGTGGCTATGCAACTTTTCTATAACTCTACAAATATTCCAAAATAAGAAGTCTCCCCCACCCAAAAACAAAGATCACTGAGAGCAAAGTCCTATCACTAAAGTATTGGCTCAGCTATGCAAGCAAACTACTTCCCATTTTGACCACTTCCAATTTCTTGAGTTCCTTCCTACCTGGTGAGCTAGTTTGATGGAATCTGGTAGAAAGACTCCTGGGTTTGGAGCCAGGAGACCTGGCTTTAGGCTCTGACTGCTTCACCTACTACCTGCTTGTCTGGCCTTGAGCAACTTATCACCTTGTCACAATCTTGATGTTCTTTACTATAAAATAGGTCTAATTATCCCCACTCCCACGAGGTTGCTGTGAGAATGGCAGGGGAAACATAGTAAGTGCTCAATAAAGGTTCGCCATTCTGGCTAGTGTTCTCAGAGAGGTTTTGTGAGGGGCTCGTGAACACGGATGAGAAGTGACTTTGCAATCTCACAAAGAAGCATCACCAGGGGCTCATTTCTGTGGCCGTTTACCTGTGAGTCTCCATCCAGCGCTGCTTGGGCATACATCTGCACAGACAACTCAAGGTCTTGTGATTGGTTTTGGTGACCATAGTAGTAAAGGTCTCCCATTTTCAAATATGCTGCAGGACAAAAAGGACAAGTAGTTTTATTTCAGACCGACCTTTTAAATGATTGGCCCATTTGCATGACTGCGAGTTTTTCCCACCAGAATCTGGATACGGGTACATCTTTAGGCTTCCTTGACGTGGGGAGGGAAAAAAAGATTATTGCACTGAGCACTCCCATTTCTAGACACATTTTCTTGCTTCACTGGGTAGCTCTCCTAAATGGGTCTGTTTGTGAGAATCATAGTCTGCAACATCACAGCCCCAACAGCCAAGGTTGTTTGGGGCACCGAGATTTTGCTGCCTGGGTTTGATGACTGATGTGTATTTCTTTACTCTGTTTAAGCCATATATGTTATCTTTCCTCTGAGGAAAAAGTTTTGTTTGAGTGTTATGTATCACTCAACGTCCAATCAGAATAGAATCTTCTTCAGGTAGTTCAAAAAAGGGATTTTAACACTGGGAACCGGTTACCAGGGTGTTGGAAGAGTTGAAAGGGCAAATGCCGAACAGTAGGCAACCCAGAGATTAGCAATGCAGGAAGCCACTACCTTCCTAGACCTGGGGGCCAGCTGAGACCACAGAGGATGGACCGCCAGACAGGAGTTGGAACCATGGAAATGCAGCCATTGCCAGAGACACAGCCCAAAGCAGAGAGAAGGGGAGAAATACTTGGGCTTCTCACCTCCTCCCACCCTGCAATTTCCTGCCAGCGCCTCCCATTGGCTGAAAATAATCAGATGTCACTGGGCAAAGGAGTCTGGGAACTGTAGTTACTGAAGGTCAGCCCTCTATCACACAGGGCAGAGCCAGGAAGAGAGGGAATCCATCTGAGGGCAAAAAGGCAAAAAGGCTGGCGCAAAGAATCTCTCCCGAATAGCTTTTTCTTTTGAATTCTCACTGATTCCTTAGAAATGATGGTTCCAAGCATTCGATAGACAATGGATGAAGAGAAATGTATTGCTTGAGATTGAGAGCAGAGTTTAGGGAAGATCTTAATAGCCGAGATTTTTCACTCGGTTTCTTAATTGTTTAGAAATATTACACCACACAAAGCTGTTAGATGTTCCCTGTTACTAAAGATTAAAAGCCTCCAATGCTTCAAGTTAGCACCCATTTCTCTATACATACCAAATGAAGGAGCATCGATTTGAAAAACAGAGAAATTATAGTATCTCCAAACACAATCAACATCCAAGTACCTCTTGGCCAGGTCCTAAGGGGATGAAGGGGGAGAAAAAGTTAACTCATTAATATTTCTGCCAAGTGATTAATTTTGCCTCCGTAAAACCCAATTCATTATCCTTAACCTTAGAGCTTCTAGTCTGAGGAGAATACATTTACTTACTGGCCTCTCCTCACAGATGTGAGCTACATTTGTCTGTGACACTTCAATTCCAGTTTCTGCTGCTAAAACATAATACAGCAAAGCTTCGTGCCTAAAAATAGATGATTAATAATAAATTTCATCGGAGTGGCTCTTACTAATACTCACAGAGAGCTTTATATTCACACGTAAGAGGGCACAAAATAAGCAGTTTTTTTAAAACCACAAAATCATGAGGTTTTTTTTTTTTTTTTAAAATAAATACTGTTGTTAAAAATACTGCATGCACTGATTTATTTTCTCTCTTAAAAGGCTGAACTCACAGATAAGGTTGGGAAGCTAGTTGATACAACAGCTACCTCTACTGGCCGAATGGTACGTTGCGTGCTGGCTGGGGAGCTGTCTATTAGCTTTGGGTCCTTGAAATCCTTCCATCTTCCATCCTCGCTTAGAGGAGATAAGTGGTATTAAGAAAAAGCTCTGCACTTTTGGGTCCTGTTTTGCGAAGGGCTTTATGGGGCTTACGACTCTGAACAAGCTTAATTAAAGCTGAGCTTCTGTGGTACATTAGAAGTTTGGCAAAGGAGAGGCAGTTTGCCAGGGGCTTGATACCAATGGCCAAAAACACATCTGAAAAAAGTAAATATTCGACACCACTGGTAATTGAATAATTGCGAGACAATGAGACCACTTTTCATTTGTTGAGACTGACACCTGATTCATAATACAGATAACGGCAAGAGCTTGGGGAAAAATGGACCTATTCCTACAACCACTGTTAGTGGGAAGCCAATTAACGTGATAGCTAAATGTGAGGACTCTTACGAATGTACATACCACCTGGCCCAACAGTTCTGCCCCATGAGGGTTTATTCTAAGAAACAATCAGAAACATGTGCAAAGATTCTGTGGCAACAGAGGTCATGGCAGAGCTGTTTCTATGAATTGGGGGAAAAAAAGAAACAAATATCTGAAAATCAGTGACTAGTTCAATTAACCCATGGTACAGCCACTTTCAGACGAGGCCCATTAAAAATGATGTTGAAGAAGAGTATTCAAAGACGTAGAAAAATGTCTATGCCAAAGTTTCCACTGTGTAAAAAAAACCAAAAAAAAAAAAAAAACAGGATAAAAAACAGTGCAATTTCATTTTCGTAAAACAAAAATAAAACTGAATCCACACATGTACACACACACGCGAATACATATATGCAGGAAAAAAAAAATCTACCAAAACGCTAACGGTACTTATCTCTAGGTGGTGAGAAGGCAAGTGATTTTTACTTTCTTTTTACTTCTCTGATTTCCTCCATTTTAACCATAAATTGTTGTTTCTAAAGCTTATTTTCATTGTCCGTAGCTAATATTAAGAGCTATTTCTTAATTTTAGCTCCATCTAGGAGATGGTTTAAGAAAGGGTGGGGGGAGGTTGGGTTGGGGGAATAAGTAAGCAGATCCAAACGTCATCTTTTCTACAAGGCTAAAGCATCTCCTGGCAGGCCATCCCGTGGGGACAGAGGGAGGTGACTGGGGGGTCAAATCAGGACAGGCAGACCTTCAATCAGACATACTGCAGGTCACGGCCATGTGGCTGCTGAGTGCGCTGTTTCCTGGCCTCTGAGATACCCAAGGCAGCCGACCAATTAGGCATGACTCATGCTAAAGAGACAAGGCTGGCTAAGCAGATTCCCCTGCGAGGACAAGTCACATCAGAGAACCACAACTGCAACGGCAACAACACAAAAGACCCCCAGACATTTTCTTACATAGCTTGCAAGTATCGTGTTTGGTGACAAGAATCCTCGGAGCGGACCCCAAATGGGGGAACTAAATTTGAGGGAAGTTCGGCAGAAAGACTCCATCATTCTACAATTAGGTCCCGTTCCAAAGGTCTTATAATCTCAAACACTCAGGTTTGCCCCAGTGCCTCAGTTTCCCCCACTGGATGGATGAGGGAAGGAGATGGTGTAGACTTGCCGGCCCAAGGTCAAATATCAGGTCGGCTCTCTCTGCTGCCATAACTGGATGAAATGGGGTTCATATGACTGCAATGTAATAAAATGAGGTTTTCTTAGATAGCAGTTGGGCAGACTGTTAGAATTTTGGAGCGGAGGACACAAGGTTGACGCTTCCTGTAAGAACAGTCACTATGATAAATTTTATAAAGACAATACCTTGCCTCTCAAGTTACTTGGAAGATGGGGGAGAGAAGGGAGGAACACATTTTATAGGAAGACTTCAATTGACCAATTATTGTATAAGCCGGGAGGAAATCTCACAGAATTCTCAAGTATTTCCTTTGAGGAAGCACTGAAATCACCAAAGAGATGTCTAAAAATATTGATGTCAATAGAAACACTGAACAGAAATCCACCTCTGTCTTCCATCTTGCAGAAGCCATCAGCAGAGGCCGTAGACTCTAAAACCACCACCATCTGTTTTCATATATTTAAGTGTGAACTCTAGGCAAGGGTCAGAACACTGAAGAACAGACTTTCTCACCTTAAGACTTTGGAGACATGACACTTCTGCAGAAACCCTATCTGCACTTAGCCTCCTAGCAGTTTGCTCTTACTTGTGTCTCAACTGAGTCTGCCTGAAAATATTAATTACAGATATTTCTATCCTTATATTCATGGAATAAACATTTGCTCAGTATGTGCTCTGTGCAGGAGGACCAAAGCCACAAAACTGTACTGTTCTTCTGTGAATTTCCTCAAGGTTTAGGAAGCTACCAGAGGTCAGCTTTATTTCCGATGCACTGAAATGAAATAGTCCCCAGTCAGTCATTCTGATGGGGGGTGGGGGGCTGGGCAGGGATGCAGAGAGGAGGGGATTTAGAGTAAAGGATGTGTGTAGGGGCATACTTGCTACCCTCCCACTTCAGACTCAGCACATCCATTTATAGAACTTTTATAATGATACTTCTTAATAATCAATCCTTTGGCTGCTTTCTGTGAATTGTGAATTGAGTAACTCTGAGCAGTTTCTCAAACAATTCTATTGTTTTCTCTGGGTTCTTTTCTGCCAATGTCTAAAGCAGCCCAAACTGGAAGGATAAAAAAAGAATCCTGGGGTCTCAGTGGAATTTAGGACCCTGCTCTAAGGCAAAAAGATGAATCTCTTTCAAGTGGAATCTTGCATGCCTGCTTGTCTTGCCTCAAGCTTACTAGAATCTGGCTAACCTCCGGGGTTAATTAAGTATTTGGGGTATATTTAAGACAAAGGACAGTAAAAGGCTTAGCTCACAGATGAAACACAAAGAGGGGTAAGACAGAGAGAAATGAAACAGGACAGGCAACCTCTCCTTATCGGACTTCTCCTGGTGTCAGAGGATAGCCTTGGGCATGATAACATTATCTTCAGTATTTTGCCTAAACAGCAAAATGCCCTTTTTTTTCATTCACGCTCCTCTTTTAAACTATCCCGCATAAATCTTGGAACAACACAGAAAAACACAAGCTCATCAAACTGACACATGTAATTTGAAAATAACGTCCAGAATAAATTCACTCACAGAAAATGAAAAAAGGGGATGGACTTGGGACATTGATGGATGACTTAGTTCTATTATAACAAAATAGATGGGACCCAAAAAATTCCACCTTTCGGTGTGGGGAAACCAACGCTCATATATTTCCAATTTAACCCCTGAGGCATCTGAAGGCACAGAGAGAAGGAAGAGAGAAAAGCACTTTGTCTCAAATGTATTTTGACAAAGATAGTCCCACTATAATGGATACTAAGTGTTTCTTCCTGTTGATAGGAAATGGTCTCAAGTCCAGATTAAGACATATCTTTAACAATACTTAGCATCAGCATCAAAATTGGCAAGAATATGAAGAAACATATTTATATGCGGTTGATAGGACCGTACATTGGTAAAATATTTTGGAAAACAGTTGGCATTATCTTGTAAAGTTGAACATACGGTTAGCCTGTGACCCCACTCCTAAGTTCATATTTTAGAGAAACTTTTCCTATTTGTGGCAGGATATGCATAAAAAATGTTCATGGCCACATTGTCCTTATAAAAAGATGGGAAACAACCCAAATGCAAGTTATTATGAGAACTGGTAAATAAATTGTGGTATATGACAGCAGTGAAAATGAATGACCTACAGGTACATGTATCAAAAGATACGAATCTCAGAAACATCAGGTGAAGTAAACAATAACAAAAGAAAGCAGTGAAGAATTATATATAATATGATTCTAATGATATGAAGCTCAGAAACAAGTCCAATCTATTGCTTAGGAATATATCCATATATAGCAAAACTATAAGGAAAGCAAGGGGCGGAGCAACCGTAAGATTCAGGACAATGGTTAGTTCTGGATATTGGTGCCATGGGTGGGTTTAATATGGGAGGAACATGCAGGGGGCTTCGACAGTTCATTTTCTTAAATAGGGTGGTAGGGCTATAGGTGTTCATTTTATTGTTCATTTATGCTCTGGAACTTACATACATATCACCCACTATTTGGTATGTATCAATTACCGTGTGATAAAAGAAGGGAAAACAACTTACCTGGCTCAGGTCACAGCTCCAGCTCAAAAGCTCAGCTCCTTTAACCTGGATTCTGAACTAGCTCCCCCTTTGAGGTTCTCCCTTCTCTTCACCATCGTTCACAGAGGTTTGGTTAGGAATCTCGGAACCCAGCTCTGTCATGTCACTACCCTCTCCCAAAGCCATCAGGGGCTCCCCACTGCTCCAGAAGCTAAGTAAAAAGTATATGACCTGCTATTTAAAGTTCCATAATGCAGCACCTCTTTGGTCTTGTCATATAGCACTCCCTTTTACAAATTTTATCCTCAAGGTAAACTGGTGGCTTAAAAATTTCTAGACATACGCTGAATTTTCCTATTTCTTTGTTTTTGTTCCTGCGATTCCCTTCACTAGAAGTGCTGTTCTCTGCATGACTAAGTGGAAATTCCACCCATCCCCCAAGGCCATATCATCTGTTACCTCCATTATAAAGGCTGACCTAAGTCCCCCAAACCAGGTAGCATCTTTCCTTCCTCCAAATCCCTGATGCTCTTTATATACTGCTCATGGCTCTTGAGTTACAGTTCTATTTGCCTTAATTCATTCTCTCAGTAGTTTTTGAGTACTTCCCAGTTGCCGTTAAGTGCTGGGCACTGGGATACACATCACAGGGCAATCAACAAGTAAGCAGCCATCATGACCTATCCAAGGACAAAAGGGAGTAAGGAGTTAAGCAGGATTTCTGGGCAGAGGGAACAGCAAGTGCAAAGGCCCAGAGGTCAGAGAGAATATGAGCCATCTGAGAAACTGTTTAGTACCAGGAAGAGATGAGGCAGCAGGCTTCCCCAGCCCTACTTGTGGCATCCCCTGCAGCTATGGCAAGGCACCCTGCATTTAAATGTACCCACTAAAATCTGCTGGACTCAACCCAAACTCACCAACAGTGTAGAACACATGTAATCCTTAGCTCCCCCTCCCCCCAAATCAATCATGTGATGTGGCTGAATATTGTAAGAAAGACAGCAGGCCATGAAATCTTAATTCCTCTTGACCTTCACAGCAAATTTTTAAATGTACTCCCTGAAGTGCTTTGTGATTTTAAATTCAAAAGTCGGCAAGAAAGATAAGCTATTAGCAGATATTCTCTTTGTGGGAAAGTGTCAGACATCTTGGGGTGTGTGTGTGTGTGTGTGTGTGTGTGTGTGTGTGTGTGTGTGTGTGTGTTGGGGGGTGTTTACAGATATGCTCTCCCTTTGGGAAAACCCCACATATAAACATTTTGATATTTGAATGCTTAGTTTCCCCTAAGAAGTTGTGGGGAGTAAAGGGTGGGAAATTTGGAGGATGAGAAGTAGAAATGGGCAAAAGTCAAATTTGGGAAAAGTTCAAATTTCATGAACTGAAGCTCACTTGGGAAACAAATAAAACAGCCCACAAATTGTAAGGTGTATCAATTGGAAAGTGATCATTTCCTTAAAAAAGTTCTTTCTGATTATGCAAAGTAAGGCCACAGATGATAAACTTTTAAAGGATGATGATAATAAACATTGTTATTCAGTGCTATTTTCCCTGGGCTCATTTTCCCTGAATTCCCTAATTTGAGATTCTCATTCACTGAGGTGCTATCTGTTGATTACGTGGGCACCCATGGACCAGAGAAGAAAATGGCACTCTCTTGGACTTATATTTTAATTTTTAATTGAGGTTCGGATCCGAGTAGGATCAGTGATAGGTGTGCTCTAATGTCTTTGAGGCAGTGGACCGATGGGATATGTGCTGATTTGCATATCTTTTTTAGTTATTATGGAAATACCCAGATCATTTAGGCAATAAACGAGCCAAGAAAATATGGCCCAAGGAAAAGTAAGACAGAATTCGAGGGCTTACAGAAGAAAACAGAAAGGGACTCAGGTAGAGCTTGGAGAAGTGCGCCCTTATTTGTAAAATCAAGTAACTGCAAATAGGGGGCATTTACAAGTCCTCATGTGCGGGGTCTCATCCCATTCAGCACAGGATGAAATTTGCTAACTCCATCAGAAGAAGCTTAGAAAGAGTGAGTTTGTTTGGCTGTGACACTGGAGGTCTGGTAAGTGACTTCCAGAAATCCTAGGGAAGATGCGATAAAATATCTACCGGAAGATGTAGCCTGAGCCCTAAACACGCTGCTTTCGCTCCTTCCCACAAACAAGGTGGAAATCCTGGACTTTCTGTGGCCTGCCAGTGAGAGGCAGAGGGTCAGCTAGGATCCCCTGTGCTGTCTCCAGACTCTGAAAGCAAGAAGAGCAAGCTTGAAGGGAAGAGAAGTCAACGTATTCATGTGTCTCTCAATGTGATGAATGCGGATACTCCCTCTAGAGGACTAATTTTTGTGTATAATTAAACATGGAAATGCTATGTTTTCTAATCAACAGCCAATCAGTCGGTGATACTCTGAATATCATTACCGGGAGGCTGTGATTTCCCTGCAAATTGCTTTTTCGGTTTCATTTTAAGAGTCCATCTCATAAGACTACACTGACAGATTGAAAGGTAAGGACTGAGAAAGTTCAATCTAACTTACCACGAGCCCTCCAGGTAGGCGTTGAGGCCTTTGCGAATGACGTGGCCCAAGTAGCCATTTTTCTCGGCTACATGCTTTGTCCATCTGAAAAGGAAACAGAAGAGAACATATCCAAACTATGGCAAATTAAATAATTGCTTTTTACTTCGTATGATTTCAATAAATCCCACTTGGGGAATATTTTGCTTCTTAGAATTTTTATGGAGCAACAAACCAGAACTGAATGTTAAGAAGATAAGGAAAGATACATTTTGAGAGCCTTGCATTCAGTGCCGTTTCTAATGAATGCTTAGGAGTTGTCATTTTGGGGAAAAAAAGATGTGAAAAGTACCTAATGAAAAATGTCTACTAACATGGAAAAAGATAATCTTTATTTAAAGAGTTCTAGCAAGTTGATTTCAGCAGGACAGCTCTTCCTAAACAAAGACTCCAAAGAGAGACATTGCCAAAAAGATTAAATCAATAGAGTACCTGATGGGTGTAGACATACCGAGAGGAGATTTAGACGATGGAAGGAGAATGTGGAGATCGAGTACATAGAAATGATAAATACACAGAGAGAGCTAAGCAGATAAATAACAATAAAAAATAATTATTATTCCATAGAAAACAAAAAGTTATGCAAGAAAGAAAGAGTAGTCACAGTATACTACATGGCTCAGCTATGAATAGCGTTAAATTGTCATAATAATGTAAACACTGATACCAATCCAACCAAACCAGTGATATATTTATGGGGAAGATGGGAGAGGGCAGGAAGCATGGGCACGCAGGGTAGCAATAGGTGGCAGAGTGAAAAAACTATATCTCTCTATCTTTCCCAGTGAGACATCATTAGACAATGCCTATAATGAGTATAACAAGAAATAGTGGTTTAAGCATGTTATTTAGACATAGAGGCAAATAAAAAAGAAATAATTAAAAGATGAAAAGTGATTTATTCCAGGGAGCAGGAAATGGAGTGTGTGGAAGGGAGGCAGAGATTCCCTGTTTTTTCTTGTCAAATTATTACTTTTTTAAATTAAATTTTTGTTTTTAATTTTTGTCTTTTCAAACGACTTGGCTTTTTATGTGCATGAGTAACTGATAAAAATAAAGATGAATTTTTTAAAATGCAAGAAAGGGCTTCCCTGCTGGCGCAGTGGTTAAGAATCTGCCTGCCAATGCAGGGGACAGAGGTTCGAGCCCTGGTCAAGGAAGATCCCACATGCCGCGGAGCAACTAAGCCCGTGTGCCACAACTGCTGAGCCCACGTGCCACAACTACTGAAGCTCACCCGCTCTAGGGCCTGCATGCTGCAACTACTGAGCCCGCATGCCACAACTACTGAGCCCACGTGCCGCAACTACTAAAGCCCGCACACCTAGAGCCCGTGCTCCGCAACAAGAGAAGCCACCGCAATGAGAAGCCCGCGCACCGCAACGAAGAGTAGCCCCCGCTTGCCGCAAATAGAGAAAGCCCGTGAGCAGCAATGAAAACACAGCTCAGCCTAAAATAAAAAAAAAAATTTTTTTTAATGTGGAAAAAAAGAATAAAAGAAAACTCTATTTTCTCAGGCATGGTGAACATAGTAATGAATATATGGCTTTCCCTTCATATGCAATATCTGGCAGGTTCTTACACAACAGCCTTCTCGGGATCTCGAGGGAACGTCTCCAGGTTGCCTGTGATATAGTAGAGAGAACACCACAAGGTTCCTTCTATGTGTCCGCCTTGTGCAGCCTTATGGAAATATTCACCAGCTAACGTCTGTAAAGAGATGAGCAAACATCAGTCTCATTAGTGAGAAGTCCTCCCGGGCTGGTTTCATCAGAACTAAGGTCCTGAGGCACTTAACGCCTGATATCATCACAGGTTTATAACTTCTAACATCTCTAAGAAAACAAAGTCAAGTTCCAGGAAGACAGCCAATCACAGAAGCTGGCCTCTCTACATGAGAACCTTGACTGCAGCTATTCTGGTAAGTTTACCCAATAAATAAGATAACAAGACACTACGAATATCATTATCACCTTATCAGATCCTCACATAACCCCTGCCAGCCAGCCAGAAGACAGCATCAAAAGTCGCACCAGGTGAAACTTCAGGCATTTGCTTCCCTAACCTTGCTTAATACCTTTTTTCAAACTCAGACACAAAAACTTCATTTCCAGTAGGAAGGTGAGAATTAGAATATGACAATAAAAAATCCATTCTGGCAGATGTGTGGGAGGACTAAAAGACATTTGCAATGCATAAAATATACAGCTTCCTAGTAGTCAGAGAGAGGCGGAGGGAAAAAAGAAAATAAACACTTAGACGGGTATACATTCCACTGATTACTATTATTTTTCCCAGGCAGTTAACTGCCATTTTTAAGTATGGGCTTTGGAGTCAGACAGGCCTGGGTTCAAATCCCAGCTCTGCTCCTTACTAGCTGCGTGACCTTGGGCATGTTAGTTAATCTCTCCAACTAAGAGAATAACTCAATTTCTGCAACTGAAAAATGTGGCTTCTGAGAGTAGCTAGCATGAAAGTATGGTGTGAGGATTAAATGAGATAACGTGTGTTCAAGGCTTGGCATGGTGCGTCACAAAAAAGAATTTTTTTCTGATTCCCGACCCCCAACTCTGATGCTAGAGCTTGCCCATCCCATTAAATGCTACCTTTTCTTCCAATCTCAATAAATGCTGAACACTCAGGGGTCATCCTGACTCCTCTCCCTGCCTCACACCTCACGTCCAATCATTGTCAAATCCTAATGCCTTGACCTTCAAAATATACCCAGAATCTAGTCACATCTCAGTGCCTCTTCTGATACTGCCCATCCTTTCTCACTTGGATTCAATGCATTAACCCCCTTGCTCTTGCTCTTGTCTCCTCCAAGCCCAGTCTCCACCGGGATCCAAGAGGAACCTGTTAAAACACAGCGTCTCCCCGCCCTGTTCAGAGCTATCCCATCTTGCTCAGCGTAGCTGCCTCCTTGACGTGATTTTCCACCTCCTTGCACCTTCCTTGCTCTCTGGTCCTGCCAGTTCAGCCTCCCTGCTATTCCTCAAGCACACCAAACCTGCTTTCTTCTCTGGGCTTTTGCCCTGGCTGTTCCCTCTTTCTGGGATGTTCTCCCAGACATTCACAAGACTCCTTTAGGAGTTTGTACACTGTCACATTACCAGAGAGACCTTCTCTGATCTCCCTTATAAAATAGCATCCCCCAATCTCTAGCCTCTCGGTCCTCCTTATCCTGCTTTATTTCTCCCTATAATGCTTATCCCACCTGCCCTCATACTATATGTTTGTTTGTTTATTATCTTTCTGCTCCACTGGAATGTAAACTTCCCCAAAGCAGGGACTGTTTTGTCTGCTGCTGTATCCCCACTGCCTGGAAGAGTGCCTGGCATAGGGTGGGCAATTCAGTTAATTTGTTGAATGTAATGGTACTCAGATTATTATTACCATCATCAATATTATTATTAATAACAAGGGGCTTCCATTTCACATGGGGACCAGGTCTTGACTCCACTTAAGTGTATGACTCCAAGTTATGAAACCTTTCAGAGCCTCGGTTGCTTACTCTGTTAAATGGACGTAATAACAGTAACTATCCCAGAGGGTAGTTAGGATGACATGGGATGGCACACAGGAAGTGTCTGTGAGTGTCTGACCTAGAGGAAGTGTTCGGCAAACATTGAAGATTGTAATTGTTATTTACATTATTATTAAATCTGGTCTCATACCAGGCAACCCTATTTGGACCCAGCTTTCTTTGCTTCCAGTAAGATCAGTCATCAATCTCCGCACCATCTCTCTCTCATTGTCACCTTGCATCATCTCCCTCTCCTCTCCCCAGCTTAGGCTTCCTCCTCCATGAAGCCTTCCTGACTGCTTTGGCCTTCACTATTTCCCCTTTCCAGAACTGTTTGGGTCACAGCAATTAGCACACACTTGGCGTTGGGCTAATGCCAGCCTTTGCTCTTCACCATCTTGTCTTCCTAACTGGGCGCTTGAGTTCCTCAAGATCACGGTCTGCGTCTTGGGTGGTGTCTGCACCACCCATGGGGCCTTGTCTGGGCTGGGCATACAGCACACCTGCTTCATGACTAAGTGACTGACCAGCTACACAGCTGGTCTCAAGTCTTACTCACTTGATTCCTTCCAGGAACTCCTGGGAAAATGCCATCCAAGTACAGGACTCCAAGATTGTATGATGCATCTGGGTTCCCCATTTCTTCTGCTTTTAACCAGTACTTAGCCGCTTTGGCATAATTTTTCTTGAATTTGTGGTAATACCATCCCAGGCCATTGACTGCCTGATGCAATCCCTGGATTTTAGAACAACAAGAAAGGAATTCCTTTTTTTTTTTTAAAACAAAAACAAAAAAACCCCAAACCCAGAGAGAATCAACTGTTATGAAAGCATTCTGCCTGAGTCTGAGAAAAACCTTTCCTGCCTCTTTTCTGGGGGCAGATGGCATTAAAGAAAAGCTAAGTGTTGGAAAACATGAGGCTGCCTCAGTGTCTTCCCAGGAGGATTTCACCCGGCTGCTGCTGGGATTTCTGCCTTCCAGCTCAGCAGTGATGCTGGCCCCCAAATCATCTCTCAGCCCCTATGGGCTCTTATACAGAAGGCCTCTTACTGTCCTGCAGTATCAACAATGTCCTTGAAATTCATGACCACTCAACTGTGACAGGAGGCCGGAAACCTGCCCTGGCTGGGATGATTTCTAGGTGACCTGCCTGCCTATCTTTTGATTACTCTGCCCTGAACACCAACAAACCCTCTGTGGGAAGCAGCCGCAATGGCCTACTTGTAAAGCACAGGTGCTGTGGGACTGCTTGGCATCCCAGCTCCGACAGGCAGGGTCTGGTTGGGGCTGAGGCAGAGGGGAGGGGGGTGGTCTCAGAACTGTGTCTAAATTGGGACGGTACCACAGAAGGCCTGGTTCATGTGAGTCTAGTCTTAAGCCTCCTTGTTCTTGCTGATTCATGCTCTCAGGGCCCTGCCTCTGCTCTTCCCAGATGCTCCCACCCTCTCCAGCCTGGTTGTTGAAGGCTCAGGAGCCCTGCAGGGGTGTAAGTGTGCAAACCTGGGCATTCGGTGCTCTCACTCCTCCTTTCCTGCCTGATCCACAAGACCATGGACAAGCAGGGGAGAAAAGGACTGGAGAAGCAAACAGTGAGTGCCCTTGCCTCTGTCAGACAGGTTAAGTTAGGGTCCAAGTGTGGAACCAAATCTCTTTTGCCTGCCCTTTCAGAAGTGAAGGACAGGTATCCCTCGGTAATGGATGCCAAGATACCAGCCTGCAGCCTTTTCAGTCTGCAACGACTCCTAAAATGCTCTACCTCCTACTTTTCACGTTGGACTCCAGGTGCCAGGAAGACCGGGAGAAAGAAACTGACAAGGCCCATTAGAACAGATGCTCCATGAGGGCAGGGATCTTTGTTTTGTATTCCAAGCACCTATGTTAGTACTTGGCGTAGAATAAGTGCTCAATAAATACTTGACAAACGAATGAAAGCCATCCTTTGAATGCTGATGACACACAAAACAGAATCCAAATCCTACACCCTGAGGATCAAGAGTAGGGTTCAGGGCTTCCCTGGTGGCGCAGTGGTTGGGAGTCCCCCTGCCGACACAGGGAACGCGGGTTCGTGCCCCGTTCCCAGAGGATCCCACATGCCGCAGAGCGGCTGGGCCCGTGAGCCATGGTCACTGGGCCTGCGCGTCCGGAGCCTGTGCTCCGCAGCGGGAGAGGTCACAACAGTGAGAGGTCCGCGTACCACAGAAAAAAAAAAAAGAGTAGGGTTCAGATTCGTAGGCCCTCAAGATAGTCAACACTTGGGATGGTGTCAGTGCCAAGGATCACTTATAGAGGCATTCTTCTTGAGCTTTGCACGGTACCAGATGCAAGGCAGCCTCCTGAGAATTTGCAGGATGAGTGCATTTCCATGAAGTAATAGACCACATCATATATAGTGGCAAGAACCAGCTTTGGGATAAGCTTATGGAATACATATCAAAATGGCTTGTGCAATGCTCACCTCCAGACACACAGGTTTATTCAAAGGTACCTGTCATCACTCAAAACATTCCCAGAATGTCCTTTAGACATTGTATTTGGACCCAGATCAGGAGCCCCACAAATCTTGTTTTATTTCTTAATGCTCACACCTTATTCTGGACATTTCCAGCTGTACCCATGTGACTTCTAGCTAATTCCAAAAATCAAACTCTGTGCTTCACCACAGTCCCTGACAAAGAGGAAGGGCTTAGTAACTCCCTGCAGAATGAATGGGTGAGAATCATGTAACACTTTGAAGAATGCGAGTACTCCAGGCCGTAAAACTGCATTTCCTCCAATATTCATCTCAGCTCTGCCAAAACTACATTCAGAATAAAGCACCTCAGACAACAATTCAGCACTAGCATGCTAAAGAGATGCAAATTTCACACCTGCCAGGAAGCCCCATTACTTCCCCACTTTAGGATGTTCTGGAACCATGCCCTCAATGACCACCATTAAGCTGCTTTTCTATTTCTGCCCTATAGTCTGTGTCAGGGTCAGGAGCTGGCGTGCGCTTCAGTGGTTCCCTTCTCCTGGGTCATGTGTCCTCTAGAAACCACAGAGGTGGAGAAAAAGCCTCTTGGCATTCTTACTCCATGCTCCAACTTCCTGTCCTACAGAAAAAAAGACACTCCGAGCTCCCTAAAGAAAGGGAATTGAGGAAGAAAAATCGGCATGGTTACTTCAGGAGTCTTTGTTGATAGGGCAAATATTATCAGCCTCGGGGAGGGAGGCACATTCAGGAGCCTGAAGGGCTATAAAGGGCCCTGTCAAGGTTGTAAAATTACAAGGTTGTAAAATTACAACGGTTTCTACCGATCCGTTTATTTGCAAATCTGTATGCAAGCACATGTGAGTGTGCACGTGTGGATGTGCATGCATTGGGGGTTTGCACGCAGGGATACGTATGCATGCATGCCTGTGTGCATGCGTGTGCGTGCGTGTGTGTGTCCCCTCACAGGTGGTATCATAACCTCCATTCTGTAGTGCAATATTTAAACTAGTTGGCTTGAAGATAACTTTGAAGAGTAAATAGTGACAAAAGGAAAATAATTCCTAAACTCGGCAATAAACTTGATAAACAGCCCCTTTGTTAAAGCACGGAGAAGCAAGTGAGCATTGGACACAAAAGGGTTAACAAGAGGATTCAGGCTTTAGGTTTTCCTAATTCAATGGCATTTATACCCATTCAATTGCAAAGAGCCCCCCTGCTGCTGCCTGTTATTAGGGCAGCCCTTGATTATAATTTTAGCCTTCAAACAAAATCAGTCTGAATTCTATGACTGGAAAGTGAGTTCAGCTTTCGAATTTTGCCGTCCTCATTGTGCAGGTTTCTGTATATGTTGTAGCTCAAAAATGACTAATCACTGCAATGTCAGCGACCCCTCCCTCCCCACTGCATTTCTACCTTCTTCAGAAGGCTGGCCATTCACTCTCCTCGACTTGTAAGAGCATGGGTGTGTGTGGCGGAAATGTTTCCCTCTGACAATATGCACAAGTGTTACCTTGGAAGCTGCTTTCTTCATCAGCTCTAAGGCAAGCCGTCTGTTCTTTTTTACTCCTTGACCCTAAACAATGATAAACAGCAATGATCACGAAGAAAATAAACGCAGAGTTGCATGCAAAGCCATCACACCAATGTCAGTGTTCAATAGAAGATACTAAAGCCCAAGCCTTCTCAATTAAAAATCTAATCTTGAAGATTTCTATATCCAGAGCTGTTACATCATCATCAACATCATCATTTTGCATATATGTGTAGGAGAGAGGCAATAAACCTCACCCTCCCAGCTTAGCATCCATAAAAATTCCCCATTGATGGTCCAGTGAATCACATTCCCGTCAATCCGCAGGTGCTGTTGGGAGAAGCCATGAATAAGGTTAAATGAGTCTGGTCATCCTGGTTGTGTTTCTCTGGGGATTGCCTAATATGCGAGCAGACAGAGCAATTTATCTATGTCGGACAGTCAAGAGTTATTAGGCTGTCATTTGCAACCTTCCAGCGTCCTCGTGGGAGTCCCCAAGGTGAAGCACTGTGGCTTCAGAAACAGCTCGAGAGCCAGTGGTGAGGGAGACAGGACCCCTTAGAATCTGTTCCCTCAGACGCTGCCAAACTGACAAGCTTCCTCCAGCAAAATCAATTTTTTCCAGCAGAGGTGGTTTGTGCATCACAGAGAGAGAGAGATGTGGCTTTGGAGTCCTTGTTATAAGAGCAGAACTCCGTGGGACCATGCTGGGGTGTGTCTGCAGGACCACGTGGGAAAATGGTGGGTCTGAGGGTGGAGCGGGGGCGGGGGGGGGTGTCCCTGAGGGCTCTCTCAACATAGCCCTGATCATGCACATGGCAGGTGAGAGGAGCTGGATGAAAACCCTGATGCTTCCAAGCTCACTTAGAGTCTGTTATTGACCTACACAGCCCATGGAGTCCTCCTGGTCTCAGACTCAGCGCTTGACAGGGTCACATGTGATATAATGTTAGAGGGCTTTGCAATGAATACAGCTATTAACTCTATTTAAATTCTTAGCTCTACAGTAAATGAAGAGAGCGCTAGCAAACATTCCTGTGTTAATTAACGTGGGCCAAGAACTCTCCTGCCATATCAAATCCTCCCAACCCCAGCCGGGGTGCTGCTATCATTCTCACCAGAGAAACTTGCCCAGAAGCACACAGTGAGCAAGGAGTAGAGGCAGGATTTGAATCCAGGCTCCAGAGTCCAAGTTTATAACTGCCATGCTGTATTTTCTCCTATGTATTTTAATTCTCATGCTGAGAAAGTATAATGATCTGTAACCTCCTTACAGGATACAGAAAACATGCTGCAGAATCTGTCTTTGTAGTTTTCCAGGACCCAAAATAAAACTGTGAACCCAAATAAAGGTTAAATTACACACAATGAGTTTCTACTCGATTTTAACGTACCTATTTCATAAAACCGATGAGCTGAAGCAAAGTGGAAGATGAAAATATTTTTCAGAAGTGCACCATTACTTCGTTTAATTAGAGAGGGAGAGGAAAGACAAAAGGACATGAAGGCTGTTTGTAGTAACTGGATGGAAGCATTAAGACAAGCTTTTTGGATTTCGGGGAAAGCAACAGAATGACCAGGATGACGAAATGTCAGAACCTGGTTGCACTCGAAGTTTTTCTCCAACTTCTTTGTTTTCAAGGAGTAAAACTGGGGCCCAGAGGGGTTGACTTACCCCAAACCTCACAGTTAGATCTGCAACCAGAACTCAGATACTCTGAGTTCTAGGCCAGGGATTTTCCAGTGTAATTATATAATCAGAAGTGGGGTGAGTTCTTGCACAAAGACTATATACTATGCACAAGTCTGAGTAATACTGGAAGTTGGAAAGTGAGAGAAGTGTCAAGTCCTGATGCAAAACAAGTGCTCAATAACTTCATCCACTGAATGAATCCATGGAGGACAGTTGCTGCAGTGAAAGCCCAAGCTCCATCCTCATGTGGATGTGAAATGGGATGTATCTGACCGTCTTGGACAAGCTACAGCTGTCATCATGGCGCCATCTTTGAATACAAGAAGCCGAATGTCCACACGAGACAACAAGCCGAGAGCACATTGCCGTTCTTCATGTTTGGAAAGTTCATTTTTTTGTACGGGTTTTTTTTACATTGAAAGTACTTAAAGACACCTTTGGCCAGAGGTAAAAATCTGCCTTGAGATGTAGATAAAGGGCTTCCTTCCTCCCACTCAGAGATAACTTAGAATGCAGGAAAACCAAAAAAGCTTTAAGGTTTGGGAAATCAGACCCTGAAGAAACATCCCGTCACCTCCCGTATCATTTATTTATGTCTTTCGCTTTCCCTCTAGATTTCAAGCTCCTGGTGGGCAGAAGTAATGTCTGAGTCGTGCCTTTTCTCCTCTGTACTTTGAGCCGTGGCCAGCCCCAACTCTGGTGGACTGGTGCCTCTCCTCTGTGCCTGTCTCAGTCTTCTGTCTTGCCCACGAGTATCTGAGACCCCTGAGGTCAGGGATGAGGTTCATGCAACCATATGTCCCTCCATCTAGCACAGAGTCTGGCATTTTGTCAGCCCAGAGTGGGTGTTTATTATATAAATATACGAATGCATTGGCATATAGCTAAGAGTCAAACCATTTCTATGTTGATTTAACGACTACAAAGAAGTCTGGGCTCTAAACTTGGAAACCGTAACAACCAATAGGTTTTAAGACTTGGAGGGCCAGAAAGGTAGCAAGAGTCATGGTTGTTAATCAGTGAGCGGACACAGCTGTGGTTCTGGAGATGAGCCCAGCCACGTGCATCCACATCCTTGCTTGAAGACACTCGCTCTTTGTGGGCAGCTGCCTCCTTTGGGTCTGGACACAGGGACCAAGGGTTTCTTTACTAGAGCCAACAGCTCTTCCAAGATTGGTGAATTGATGTCTCTGCATTCAGGGGTGAAGAGCATCCCAGTCCCAGGTCTGAAACACACCAGTTGTTCAACCTTGGGCAAGTTACAAACCCTTTCTGAGCCTCTGTCACCACACATATAAACAGCTATCATAATACACCGTGATACCTACCTCGCAAAGTTGTCTCGAGGATTGAATGTGCTAATACATGTACATCAGATAATAAGCACCGCATCAATCAATGTGAAATAGTATTATTCCGTAAAGCATTTTACAGTTCTTGGAGCCCCTTCCTTAGGTTATTTCACTCCATCTGTGGTCATTACCAGTGTCTCATGAGATCGGATAAGTCCAAGGATGCAGCTAATTGTTGCAGAGGAGAGATTTGAACTCCATCCTCTATCTCCTGGGCTAATGCTCTTCCCATCCGTCCCACTGCTCTCCTGTTGGCTTAAAACCAAGATCTTTGTATTGATCAACGGGACTGTTGGGATCCAGCCCAAACATGCACTTGGTCTTAGCTATAATTCAATGATAACTCTGCCTGATAGAGAACTTGCAGCACCTTTGGGGCTGCTGGCCGTGTACCAATCTGTAAAATATGGGTGCCTCCTCCAGAATGCCAGTTCTTGCAAAAGCATAGAGAATCCGGGCGTCAAACCTAAGACAGATGATTAAAAACGAGACCAGGGAACTGCGTGTGACTTTGCCTTTTCAGCAAATACCCCTTTCCATCCAGACTGACAGACGCATGTCCGAAGGTTCTTCAGTTACAGGCTCCCTGATTGCACGCCTACAGGAAACCACTTGGGAAGTCTGATAGAAATTGTGCAATTTCAGCACAAATTGGGTGATTCTTACCTTAAATAACACGATGGCATAGTCGTATATTAACGCGGGGTCCTCAGTCTCCAGGGCACCCTTGGCGTACCACTCAATAGCCGCTTCCGGGTTCTTGGCCACGCCTTGCTGGCCCCAGAACAGCATCTGGGCCAACCGTTGCTTCAAGACAATAGCAATTTAGAATAATGACTTTCCTGTGTTATGCTTAATAAACAAGACTTTAAAAAGGGGGGAAGGCAAACCTAGTTTAAAAGGTTTTTATATTGAGAAACAAGATTCAAGTAGACACATGTTATCTTCCTCCTGGGGACAAGAGCCCTGAAGATGAACTCTATTGCGCCCAGGCCAGAGCCGATGGATCAACAACTACACTGTTTCCTCTCATGAAATCCCTCTCCTTGGGAGGTACTGTGCGTCCTCTTGGCCCAGTGACCAGCATGGAGGCCTGTGCACATCCATACCAGGGCATCTCCCTACAGCACTATCCCAGCATCTGTCTACATGGCTGGCTCCACCATTAGACTCAATCGAGGCTGGGGGTCTTTGGTGGTAGGGATCTCAAGACGTTATTTGTCTGCCCTTGTGCCCCCAGCTCCCACCCAGCAGAACTCAACAGAAACTCAAAGAAGCAACGCAACAAAGATTTGCTGAATGAAGGAGGGAAGAAGCGTCTTTGTTAGGAATGTTCACGCAAGCTCTGGAGCACCCATGAAATCTGGCAGCAGCATTTCCTGAACTATGCACTGGAATTCCTTCCTGGACTAGAAAGACTGCAGGCTGGGACAGAGCCCAAGACGGAGCCACAGGCAACACTGTTATCATTCTGGTCCCTTGGGGGCCTTGATTTTCTTTCCTTCTTTCTACTTCTCCTCTCATCTCCTTCTCTTCCATCCTCCACCCCCCAAAAGAAAACCTTATCTCGGAACGCATCTTCTGAGATGCTAGGAAGACCTCTAAGGAGGGGTGGGAGACCTGTTACTACAGGGTCTCTGAAGTGTTTGTCAATGCGTTCTTTGGTTTTCTTTCTCTTTCCCATCTCTGGTCTTCTGCCTGCTTAGCAGGCCCAGAGCAGAGGCTCTTCCTGACACTGTGCTCACTGGGAACACAAAGCAAAAGCTAAATCCATCCTTAGGGAAGGAGGTTTCCTTCCTCCAGTGCAATCAGCCTTAGCTGGCTCCCATAAGGACTTTTCTTCATAGTGAAATCAGGGCAAGAAGTAGATGGGGTAGGGGGGGTCCTCCCAGCCCTCTGCCCTTTCTTGTACCTCTTACAGGTCTATCCAAAAGACAAAACATGTTCAAGAGACAAGGTCGATCCTTTTGGTCTTACACGCAACACAGATTTTCTATTATTCTCCTAGCTGATTTTGTGGCCTTCTTCTCGATGCCCACATAATCTCTCCTGCACTCCAAGATGCTTCTTTTTCTTTCTATCTGATGCACTAAAATGTCTGATGGTAGTCTTAGGACTGATCATAAATACTGTGGCTCTCTCTCCTCTGGGTCTGGTTGGACTACATTTCTGGCTCACTCAGGTCAAGAGTGACCAGCTGACTTCCTCTGGCCAATGAAATGTGAGAAGTGACTCGTGCCCCTTCTGAGCAGAAGCGATAAGACTCAGCCTGTGATGTGTTGCAGTGTCATCCTGCGGCAATGGCTTTGGAAGCATGTTTTGGTGAAGCCTCCGTTCGCTTGGGCTCCTAGGGGACTATAAGAGCACAGCCCACGCCGCCCCCATTGGATGTGTAGTGAGAACAGAGAACAACAATACACTGGTGTTGTGTTAAGCCACTAGGTTTGGGATACTTTATTATCATGGTGTAACCTGGTCTGTTGTGGCTGAGACACTTTCCAAAACTGTGGAACATATTTTTACCTGAGCTGCCGCGTTGCCTCGAGAAGCTTCATGCTTCAGCCACATGAAGACGTCTCCATCTTCTTTGGTTTGTACCTTGAGGATTTCATCGTCTTTTAGTCTAATTGTCTCAACGTATGCCTAAAAGGGAAGGAAGGAAGAAAAGAAGGAGGGAAGGAAGGGAGGGAGGGAGGAAAGGAGGGGAGAGGAAGGGAGAATGAAAATATCCAAATGGTATGGGCATGCAAAAGACATGACATTATTCCTAACGCAGCCACTGCTCAAGTAAAAACTATATGACTAATTGAAATATGAGGTGTGTCCACAGAGCCACGAGATCAAATTCTTTTTTAAATGAACGGATCACACGTCCTATATCTAAATGGGTATTTTTGTTCCTATCGAAGTGTTTTCCTTGGGAGGACAAAATCTATTCCACTTCCTCTTCCATCGCTCAAGCTAGTTCAGAAGTCCACCTCTGTGCTGCTGGTTGCACAGCCAGAATACACGACATCCAAAAAAGTAAATCAATATTTTCTAAGTTTAACCTTATTTTTTTTTATTCCAAAGTGTCATTATCCTGCATGACTCAACCCTTTCTATTTAGCAGGCTCAGCCTCCGATATCTTTCGGCTATTTCAAAATGAAATCTACACTGAAAAGAAGAGGGTATATTAACTCCGAGGATGTGAACAAGAATGTGCCAGAGGCTCTAAAGAGGAACCCAAGGGAAAGTTCACAAAACGCTTTGAATTTGCACACAGCCTCCCAGGTATCTGCCTCCTTTGAAGAAAATAAGACTCATTTTTATGTATAAATTTTGGCTGTTTATCCAAAAACTGGGCTTGTTGTTTGACAGTCTCCCCTTCTATATGATGAACGCTATCTAATGGTACCAGGAGCGCCTGGGAAGGGCTTCAAGGCCACAAGCAGATGGTGAAAAAAATGGATCTGGATGAGTTGGGGAAGAAGCCTTAGAGAACAAGGAACCAGGCCTGATTTCCCTTCTGACCCTTTCTGTTTGTCAGTGAAGAAAATGACTTAGATTCACGAGCACTAGCCTGTAGCCCATTCCTGAGAGGGTCACCCAGCTGTGGCCATGTGGAGCCAAAGGTCCCTCTCAGGGGCAATAGCTGGCAGGCTTGGGGACAGAGCTAGGAACCCAGTGGTATCAATTCCTGCTGGATGTCTAACCTTGAGACGCCTCCCAGCAAACAGCAACAATTGGAATAAGGATGCCCGCCACCTTTGACTGAAACCAAGTATGTGCAGGGTGTTTAACAAATGTTTTTCTCACTTAATCGTCACAGCAGGGCTGTGGCCCAAATATCAGTGTCTTCAATTTATTTGTAAAGAAACTGAAGCTCATAACGTGAAACCATGAACTCAAGGTCACACTGTAGAGCTAGCCCTGGAAGCCAGGTTGGTCTGACTCCAAAGACAGGCTCTGATGGGCTCCCCCATGATGTCGCCCTCTAGCGGTAAGGCCCCGGAATCCTGGGCTGAAGCTCAGGCTACTAGAACAATAGAATTCTCAGCTAGAAGTTTTTCGTTCAACTGGAGAGTTTGAGTGTTTTGATTTGGGGTTAATTTCCTTCTTTTCCTTATTTTGTTTCTTCCTCCTTAACTTTGTCATGGGACTTGAATGAAACACAGAACACATGAAGCCAGAGTTTCTATCCTGCAAGGATTTATACTCTTTGGTGTTTCTGCTACTCTCTGGCCGTGGTAATATCATAATCACCAGCAAGAACTGTGTGCAGCGACCAATTGTTGGCCCAGAATGACTCACTGAATCTTTGCAACCTTACAAGACAGTCACCATCAATATCCCCATTTCACAGATGTGGAAACTGAGGCCCAGAAAGGTTAAGTAACTTACCTACATTCTTCAAACTTTGGAATCAAACCCAGGCTGGCTGGCTGTGGGGCCCATAGTCCTCACCTAGCTGCACCACCCTGTGAATGACTCATGCATCTGGGAGAAGCAGATGGGGGCTGTTTCATTGTCTCCCCTTATACATAATGAACTCCATCTAACAGTGTCGTGAGAGGGGTCTTGGCAAAGGCCACGTTTGCAGGTGACCTGGGCAACCATGCATCACTCTGAAGAAGGAACTCTTTTGTCTTTTATATCATTGTCTCCTGACCTAGCCCCTTGCTGCTTCCCCGGGTAGTACCGCTGAGCTTTGCAGTAGGGCCGGGCCATTAAGAGCACAACTTTTCACATCAGATCCAGTGGACATGAATTCTAACTCACCACTAAACTACCTGTGGGCCTTGGGCCCCTGACTTTATTTATTTGAGCCTTAGTTTCTATATCCATAAAAATGAAGCTTAGAGTGGTATCTGCTACATCAAAAGCACTCCACCTATTAGCCATTATTTTTTATAGTGTGAAGAGTTAGTAACATCCAGGTTCAAATCTAGGCTCCACTACTCATTTGCTGTGTGACTTTGGGCAAGTTCTTTGGTTTCCCTGAGTCTCAGTTGCCCCATCTGTATAATGGGAACAATACTTGTACTGACCTCATAGAGTTGCATGAGGATTAAATGAGATTGTTTGCGAAGATCTTAGCAGAGCATCTGGCATATGGGAAGCTCTCAGGAATGGTAACTCGTCATTTTTTAGGTCTTTAGTTCATTCTATCATGTAAAGAGCTGATAGCAGTTTAGAATGTTAGCCCTCCTATTGGTATTTGCAGTTTTGTACAGCTCAAAGCCTTACATTGGGGGGATGAAGATCTATCTAAGAGAATTCGGTGCTTTTGAAGATGGAAGGGACAGATTTGAGGAGGGAGTGCTGGGGCTGGAAATATTTGAGAGCATCCACATTGTGTGCTGAGGTCCACTCAACACACATCATATGATTAATTTATACATGCTATAAACTATGTGAGGTGCAGACAGTCATGGCAGTGTTTACAGGTGAAAAAGCTGTGCAGAGACAGACAAGTGAGTGGGATTATCCAAGATTTTATACCCGGTGAATGCAGACCTGGGACCTGAACCAGGCAAACTGGGCCTGGAGCCACACCACAGCTGCCTGCCACACCTGGGCCAGTGGTTGTGTCTTCACAGCTCTGGGGTCCCCAGAGTGGCATCCAGCACCGGTCAGAGCCACACGTCCCAGGCCTTCCGTGAAAGCCAACCATCTACAAAGACATGTGATGCAGGAACAACCCCTAAAAGGGAGCGGTGTTGGGTTGTTCATCATCAAACATTTTGAGACCAGGGAATGATGCCTCACATGGGAAAGTGACCAATCCCAGAAGAAGCTTTGGTGTGGAGAAGGAACGGTGGGGACCATAGTGGGGGGCAGAGCTGGGGAGAAGCTGACAGGGACTCAAGAGTCCCAGACTGACCAGTTCTGGAATCTTCTGTGCCTTCCCGGGGAGCTGGATTGTTTTTGTTGCTGTGTTGGAAAATCAACGTCTCTAGAATGAGCAGTTCATAGCCTATACGGTAGGGTTAAAACCGGCTGACCAGGTTAGAGGAGGTCCAATGTCCAGAGACTCTACAGTCCTTAGATGCCCCTGGACCCAGTGTCAGAGAAGGCATCACACTGTCCTACAGACACTGACTCTTCACACGCTTTACTTCCTTTCTCTCCGCTCAGCCTATAGGCTGCAAGGGCAGTGTTCACATCATATCAGCTGTCTGCAATCAATCACAGGAAAGGCAGGATGGAGCGCAGAGCAGGGAGGGAGTAGGGAGGGCGAAGGATGTGGTGGAATTTGGACCAGGAGAGAAAAGGCTGTCAGCAGCCCCCCATTTTCTGGAGCGTCTGCATTCTCTGAAGTCGTGAACTATAACACTCCAGCCAGTGTTCCTGGGAACTCAGGAGCAGGGCAGTTTCAGAGCCTACACTTAAAGCACTCCTTCCTTCAGGGCCTGTAGACACCACCATGAGGAACCTGCCTCTTAGGGTGTTTAAAATCAGCTATAGGGCTTCCCTGGTGGCGCAGTGGTTGAGAGTCCGCCTGCCGATGCAGGGGACACGGGTTCGTGCCCCGGTCCGGGAAGATCCCACATGCCGCAGAGCGGCTGGGCCCGTGAGCCATGGTTGCTGAGCCTGCGCATCCGGAGCCTGGGCTCCGCAACGGGAGAGGCCACAACAGTGAGAGGCCCGTGTACCGCAAAAAAAAAAAAAAAATCAGCTATAATGTTTGGCTCCCAGTGGGGGGGTGTAAGTTTTCTTTGTTGAAATTTAACATTTTAGGGATTTTAAAGTAAGAATGGAGGAATATCAGGTGTAATGATGGAGAGACAGGGAAGCAAGCACCCAAGATTCCCCAAATGGGGTGTTCCTCACACAAAGGCGGTGCTGAATGCAAGAGGGGCAGAGTTGAAAGCACTGGTTGCATCAAAAAGCACCAGAGAGGGCTTCCCTGGTGGCGCAGTGGTTGAGAGTCCGCCTGTCGATGCAGGGGACGCGGGTTCGTGCCCCGGTCCGGGAGGATCCCACATGCCGCGGAGCGGCTGGGCCCGTGAGCCGTGGCCGCTGAGCCTGCGCGTCCGGAGCCTGTGCTCCGCGGCGGGAGAGGCCACAGCTGTGAGAGGCCCGCGTACCGCAAAAAAAAAAAAAAAAAAAAAAAAAAGCACCAGAGAATCAACGGGACGTGATCGCTTTGTGTTCATCACTGGATACACGGCCCTCTCGTGCTGTCCACCATCCCATCAGTAAACAGCGAGTGCCAACTACATGTCAAGCACACGGCTGGGCACTGGGGTCACCAACGTGAACAGACAAGGTGCCTGTCTCGGGGAGCTCACAGTCTACTGGGAGAGCTAGCTCCGACACCTGTACACAGCACCCGTCATAGAGCAATGGCGGGGATGTGCCCGGGTGCCATGGCGGCACAGCAAAGGGAAGATCCAAGCAGGTGGTGGTGTCTGAGCCCAGCATCCTAGTTGGTGGGGGGGGGGGGGCGGTCAGGAGGCAGGAAAAGGGGGATGGGAGTGGAGAAAGCAAACCAGACAGAGGAGATTGCGCAGGGCCAGGAATTGTGGACAGCATGGTGTGACCAAAAGCTTGGCATTGCCAGGGTGGGCAGGCCAAACGTGGAATCGCTGAGAGCTGAGGTTGGGGAAGCAGAGAGAAACCAGATCGAGGAACATCTCCCATGCCAAGTGATGAGCTGGACTTAGTGCTTCCGGGTCAGTACTTCTCAACGCTGACTGCACGTTATGCCCATCTGAGGAGCTATTTAAATATACACATGCACATAGACATATATACGCCTATTATATGCCTGGACCCTCCCTCTGTCACTTCAATAAGACTGTGGGTGGAGCCCGTGCAGAGGTATTTTCTGAGTGCCCACGTGATTCTGATGTGCAGTCAGGTTGAGAACCTCCACTGGAGGCCTTCTTTGGCCTCCGTGGGAAGAAAATGGGAAGGGACAAGACTGACAACAGAAGGCCAGTTAGGAGGTGAATTCATTTGCCAGGACTCTGCCGTAACAAAACGCCACGGACTGCAGGGCTTAAACCACAGAAGTTAATTTTCTCACACTTCTGGAGGCTGGGAATCCAAGATCAAGATGCTTGCAGGTTTAGTTTCTTTTGAGGTCCCTCTCCTTAGCTTGTGTTCTCACATGGCTGTCTCCCTGTTTCATCTACGTCCCAATCTCCTCTTCTTGTAAGAACACCAGTCATACTGGAGTAGGGCCACTAATGACCACATTTAACTTAATCCTCTCTTCAAAGGTCCTAGCTCCAAAAGCAGTGTCCCATTCTGAGGTACTGGGGGTGAGGGCTTCAACATATGAATGTAGGGGTCAATTCATTCCATAACTCGGAGTAGAACAGGAGGCTGTCAGAGTCACTCAGGGGAGAAATGATGGAGAGCTGTATGTAACGCTGTTGGGGATTAGAGCTGGTAGGATGATGGGCAGATCAAAGGTGACTCCCCCGTTGCTGGCATGGACAACGGTGCCATTGGTTGCGGTGTGTGTGGGGAATAGAGAGGAGGAGGTGGTGTGTTCCCTTTGTGGTATGTTACGATTGCAGATGGGGGTTTTAAGAAAGACCTCAGCCTGAGAATAAGAT